>NC_067437.1:11000334-11302593 GCF_009764475.1 Pristis pectinata
AAAGCCTTTGCTCTCTTACCCTGTACTTCTCCCCATGATAAAACTCAGTCTATCCTGTCCTTGTTATTAATTCTGCAACTAATGCATCCGTTTCCCTTTGATTAGCCTTCCAAAGCCGTTAACACATTTAATGTTTGATGATCCATTGATAAAACTTCACTGAAGCTCCTATTATTGGACCTCCTGCCTGTTCATTTATTAATCATGGAATGTGGCCAGGGGAGTGCTTTGGAAAAGGTGGTGGTGAATTGTCTTGTTGAACTGCTTCAGTGGTGTGGTGAAAATGATCCCACAGTGCTGCTGGATAGGATATTTCTGGGTTTAGACCAAGTGATAATAAAAGAACAGTGACTTAGTTCCAATCAGGACAATCTGTGACATGGAGAGGAACCTGCACATGGCGATGCCCCCCAGCACCTGCTGCCATTGTTCTTACACTGATAATAGTCAAAGATTTGGGAAGTGTGCTCAAAGATATTGCTGCTGTTATATAGGTAAATCTTAATCTCCTCCTCCCATTACTCTGATATACCAACTCACAAAAGGAAAGATCAGAGCTGCACATAACATTCCAAAAGTGGCCACATAAAACCCAGATTCAAATCTGTTTTGTTAAATCACTTTCTCATAACCTTCAGTAATTTTTCCAAAATGTAATACTTCATATTTTACATTATTCAACTGTATCTGCCATCCATCTGCCCACTTTGCTTTTTTTCTGTTTATCTCTTCTTTCTCAATTTTTTCGGCTTTGATCGCATTAGAAATTTGTTGTGAAAGTTTTTTAAGTTTAAGAATTTTTTCTAAAGATCACTGACCTATAATGCCAGTCAGAGGTATTAATGTTTCATCAATTAGTAAACTTTTGGTTGAACTACAGAACAATGCCAGATTCCACACAACCTACTGAGTCACCAATGCGTGGAAGATTCAGAACAGATGAGCTTTATTCAGCCAAATCTTGAGAGGGAAAGGGAAGAAGAGACAGAAACAAAAATATGACTCAACCATGGAGACATTTTAAACAACATGATGTAGTTTGTGTGTTAACACCACCTAATACACCTAACATTTGGAAATGGAATGTTGGAGTGACAGTGGAAGCAAACAGTTCCAAAACTTATCTTGTGAGAATAGGAGATAGAATTAGAAGTGTACACGAAATCACTTCATCCCTGCAAGTGACGTACTAGAGAATATCGAAGTTAGGTAGTTAAGAACATATTCCAAAAGTTGATCCAGTGGAAACTATGGAAGGTAAAACACAAAATTTCAGGGAATTGAATGAAGAAGTGCCACGTTCCCCAAGTGAAGAAATAGATAGAACACCATTCGCACTAGCTCCTTTGAAAGGGTCAGAGAGCTGCGGAGGTGATGTCATTAAATACATTCAAGGTGGAGACACTTGGATTAGGGGATATGGGGAGAGAGTGGGAAAGTGGTGTTGAGGACAAGATTAGGTCAACCACAATGTTATTGGACGGCAGAACCGACCTGAGAGGTCTACCCCTGCTCCTGCTTCTTGCGTTCTTACATTCCCATGATTCAGAACACCTACAGGAGTTTATTATGTAAGTGCTGTGAAAATATCAATTACTCTCTTTTCGAAAAGAGGAAAGTAATATTGTGTATGTAAATGTGTAACATATCTGTGTGCATCAGGACAGCGTGTTTGGAGAGAGTGAAACAAAGATGATACATCTGTTTTGCAGTTCTCTGTTTCTCTTGATCATTCATTATATTCCACATAATTCATGCAGTTGGAATAAGTATCCGTATGTACATGACATTGTAAACTTGAAATTAAAACAATGCTGGAAATACTGACTGCCTATAACCTTTGAATGTAGTATTGAATCCAGGAGATTTTAACGTGTACAGTTCAAATGATGCTCCTCAAGCTTATGTTATAGAGTCATACAGCATAGAAATAGGCCCTTCTGCCCAACTCATCCATGGTGACCAAGATGTCTATCTGAGCTAGTTGCATCGAGGCCTTTTCTATCCATGTACCTGTCCAAATGTCTTTTAAACATTGTAATTGTACCTGCTCTACGGCTTCCTCTGGCAGCTCGTTCCACATACCCACCACCCTCTGTGTGAAAAAGTTGCCCCTCAGGTCCCATTTAAGTCTTTCCCCTCTCACTTTAAATCTATACCCTCTAGTTTTAGACATCCCTGTCCTTGGACATCCACCTTATCTACACCCCTCATGATTTTATATACCTCTTTAAAGTCACCCCTCAACCTCCTGTGCTCGAGGGAAAAAAGTCCCAGCCTAATCCAGCCTCTCCTAATGACTCAAGGCCTCCAGTCCCGGTAACATACTTGTGAATCTTTTTTGCGCCCTTTCCAGCTTAATGACATCTTTCCTAAAACCAGGCAACCAGAACTGCACACAATACTCCAAATGTGGTCTTGCTGGAGTCATCATGAGCTTAGTCCTTTACTGTCAGTCAGGAAAAGCTGATATCTATCTGCTTTATACGGAATCTCTATGTTAACCCCTATTCAGGCATAAGGCTCAGGTGGGAGCTGTGCAAAGATTTGTCCAGATGAAGGGTCTCGACACAAGACGTCAGCTGTCCATTTCCCTCCACAGATGCTGCCTGACCCGTTGAGTTCCTCCATCATTTTGTTTTTTGCTCCAGATTCCAGCATCTGCAGTCTCTTGTGTCTCGTTGTTGTTCTGTACCAACTAGTTAAAAATCTGTATTGAAGCTTGGTTATGAAAACTTGCGTTAATGTGATATATCAAATTTTCTTACAATAGAGCATGAGGCCATTCGGCCCATCAAGCCTATACCAGTTCTCAGAGCAGTCCCACCAATCCAACTCCCCCGTCCCTTATTTCCTTGCAACCTATTCTCTCCCACATATCCATCAACTCCCCCTGATTCTCCTACCACCTGCTTACATGAAGGACAATGATAAAGTAACCAATTAAGTCACAAACCAGCACACACTTGGGATGTGGGAGAAAACCGGAGCACCCAGGGGAAACCCATGCTGTCACAGGGAAAACGTGACTCCACACAAACAGCACCAGAGGTCAGGATCAAATTCAGGTTGCTGGACCTGTTAGGCAGCAGCATTGCCTGCTGCATCACTGCACCGCACTTAATGTCACAAGGTTGTCCTGCCAGCATCTCCCTGCATGATTTGCTACAGAATGATAATTGCTTAATAATAATGTCAGGGCTAACAAGGTGATAAGCAAAAAGAACTGGGGTGACGGCAGGAAATATTTTTGGAATAGATGATTGTGATTTGGAATGCATGACTTGATATGATGATGCATGCAGATTCATTAGTAGCTTTTATAAGAGATATAGATAGAAAAAAAATGTGTAGGGATCTGGGGAAAGAGCAGAGGATAATAATTAACTGGACTGCTGTTTCTTGTCCAAATTCAATCGCCAAGTGACGTCCTTCACGCTGTACTATTCCACGACAGTGTGATTTAGATTAGATCAATGGACCGATCTCAGAATCCAATCTACCCACCCTTTCCTCTGCAGTGCCATAATCATGCCCATCTGACTCATGTGATCTGGCAGGTGACATCACTTGATAATGATTGACAACCAAACCCTTTTCAAGTTTGTCAAATCTGTGGACAATAATGGGCTTTCTCTTCTACCTGCAGAACAGAACTTCCATTAATAGGAGCATAGAAAAAGATCACTCAGCCATATTCCATTTAATCAGATCAGATCCATCTCCATCTCCCTTCTTTTTGCCCAGCTATGGTCTATGTTTTTTGATACCTTTGTTTAACAAAATCTAATCAATCTCAGTGTAGAATATTCCATTTGACTAAATAACTCACATCCTGTAAGGGAGGGAGTTCCAGATAACATCCATCCTTTACGTGAAAACTTGTTTGATGCAGATGAGTCCTGATGCAGGGTTTCGATCCAAAATGTCAACAATTCCTTTGCCTCCACAGATGCTGCTCGACTGGCTGAGTTTCTCCAGCAGATTGTTTGTTGATGCAGATTTAATTGTGGCTTGGGTTTGGGAAGTGACAAGGAGCATCTAACATACTTCCTGATAACTAGTTATCCAACAGCCAATGCAGCCATTGGTGAAATCTGAATGGTCAAATTTTAGACCCCATGTGACTAGTATAGATCAACATATTCCAGTATATTCTTTTTGGCAATACCTCGGGATTGAGGGTGACTTGCTTCCATTGCACTTTCTGGGTTCTAAGGTGGCTGAAGAGGCCAATGTAGGAATCACAGTCTTCCACTGATGGGGTAGGAGGTGTCTGATGGGTGAGTGGATAGTTTGTAAGGTGGTATGCTTCTTCTGCTGCTTATGCAGGGCTTCTGTGTGCTCACAATGTATTGAGGTTCTCAATACCATCCTTAATTCTGTATCTCCACCTTGAGTGGTCATGGGTCAGGGATTCCAAGGAGTGTGTGGGGATGTTGCATTTCTTCACAGAGGCTTTGGACACATCCTTGAATCTTTTCCTCTGTCTACTTGGTAATCTCTTCCTGTGACCTGGAATAGAATGGCTGTTTCAGGAGTCTGTGGTCAGACATGCAAATGGCCTGCACAACAGGGCTGCTGAATGTAACCAGGACCTCAATGCCGGGAATGTATGGGCCTGCGAGACAGCACTGATGTTCATTTCCTTATCCTTCCAGTGAATTTGGAATATTTAGTAGCCTCAGCATTGGTGGTATTTTTACAGAGTCTTGAGGTAACTGCTGTAGGTAGTCTAGCTCTCAGAAGTTTATAGCAAATAACTGCTGTCTGGTAGACCCTGAGCTTGAGGTCTTGGTCTACAGACACCTTTGCACACCTTCGAACACAATCTATGTCAGAAGTTTTTAAGAAGGTTTTTTCTCATGTCCTTCTTGTGACATACTTAAGTGTAAAACATCTTTGGATGTTTTAGATTAAAGTACTGGTTACCAGTAATTGGCATATTTCTCAAGGTATGAATCTTAAAATCTAATGGTAATATGAATTGCTCATGGGGCATTCTTAAAATCTAAGGACAGTGAACAATAGATAACAGAATTTGACAGTATATTACAGGTTAATAATGTAGAGGCCTTTGCCTAGAACTCATACCTATTCAGGAACACTAAATGCAGTATATGATGACACATTGTAAGCTGTCTCAATGGGATGCGTTTCAGAGGCTGGGTACAAAAGAGTCACTGTTCTACAACACATTTAACATGATACCTGGTGATGAATTTCTAGGCCATTGCCTGATAATCATCACCTTAACATCCTGAAGGACTATCAAAAGGCAAGCCCTCTCTTAGAGGGAGTTTGCTGTGTGCAAATTGACTTTCTGCATTGGAAGAACAAGCAGATCAAAAATTACTTCTTAGGCTGTGTGCCATTTCGGAAAGTCCATGAATGCAAGTCAAGTATTTCTTTTATCAGCCTAAATGTTATAAGCCATTGGAAGGTTGTGAAGCTATTCAGCCCTTTAAATCGTGGCAGGTAGGGGTCTACAGTCTAACCAATCAGATATCAGCAAAGGCTGGCAAGAGATTACAGCTAATCTTTGATCTCCAGTGCACCTGTGCATAGTCTCAGATGAAGAAGTTTAACTGATGAAGGAGTCAATTTCCCTCACTGTTGAAAGCACAAAGGATCTAGAGGAAAGAAAAAAGGGACAGCATTTGCTCCTTCACAGGCAGACTTTGGCCTTTTGAATTAGTGCAGTCAGATAGCAGTCATCTTCCTGAAGCCTTTGCTCTGTCTGCTCTCTGCAAGGGGTTGAAGGGCTTGGATAAGGGTGGGGGAGTGGGTGGTGGTAGCATTGTGGAGCTTTGATCTTGTGGTCTGATCTAGGAATTTTGCTCCTGGCATACTCCAGTGTGTCACATGTCAGTGGTTCTTCATTCATGGAGGCAAAGAAGAGAAACAGAGTTGAAGGAACCGCAACGCAGATTTAATTGTTAGCTGTGGCTCAGTGGTAGTGCTGCTTGAATCAGAGCGTTGTAAAAAATTATTTAACTCTAAGAGAGGGCTTGCCTTTTGATAGTCTTTCAGGATGTTATAGAATCATTGAGTGATACAACATGGAAAAAGGCCCTTTAGACCACTGAGTCCACACTGAACATCAGCCACAAATCCTACCCTAACCCACTTTATTCTCCCCACGTTCCCATCAGCACCCCCACCCTCTGGTTCTACAAGTCATCTACACACCAGGGGCAATTTGCAGAGGCCAATGAACCTACCAACCTGCATACCTTTGGGATGTGAGTGGAAACCGGAGCACCCGACGGAAACCCATGCCTTCTAAACCTAACAGCTAATATTTGGACAGTAGTTCTTTTTGCGGGCACAGTGGTGCAGCAGGTAGCGCAGCTGCCTCACCGCCCCAGCAACCCAGGTTTGAGTCTGACCTCCGGTGCTTCCTGTATGGAGTTTGCATATTCTCCCTGTGACCATGTGGGTTTTTCCTGAGTGCTGTGCTTTCCTCTCACATCCCAAAGATGTACTGGTTGTTAGATTAATTGTCTAATGTAAATTTCCCCTGGTGTAGGTGGGTGGTAGGAGAATTGATGTGGTGTTTAAAAAAAAAGAATAGGTTGCAGGGAAATAAGTGGGGGAAGGGAACTGATGAGAATGCTCTGAGAGCCAGCATACTGTAGGTTCAATGGGCTGACTGGCCTTCCATATTGTAAAAAGATATGAGAAATACTATAATGTAGGCAGCACAGCAAGCTCCCACAAACACCATCTGTGTGACATGAGGGACATTGGCATTGGTCACAAGGGAACACTTCCCCACTTTTCTTTCACATTCACACAACGGAATAGTCAGGAGTATATCGCTGACTGTGCAGCACACCCTCAGAACTGTGCCAGAGTCTCGGCCTAGATCACCGACTTCAGGAGGAAGCAGCTCCATCAGGAAAGTTGACAATGAGCCTGGAGGCCTTTACTCACTCTAACTTACCCACCCCTGAACTTGCAGTACTCTGGTCAGTCAGAACCTGCTGACAAGGTCTGTGCTGTTATTGTTTGGCGAATTGACCTCTACTTTGCAGAAGCTGAATATCAGCTCTCATATACCTCCTCACACCTTCTCAGCCCATGATCCCTCTGAACATCAGGCCATGGTTTTCCAGACAGTCACTGACTTAATTTCCTTGAGAGATCTTCCCTCCACAACCTCCAGCCTTATTATTCCCCAAACCCACACAGCCCACTTCTACCTCCTTCCCAAGAAACGGGAGCTAGACTGTTCTAATAGACCCATTGTTTCAGCTCTTGCCCCACAGAGCTTATTTCCTCCTCCCCCAACTCAACTTTTTCTCCCCTTATCCATGCCCTTCCAAAGTACGTCTACAACAACTCTGATGCCCTCTACCAATTTGATAGTTTCCAGAATCCTGGTCTCAGCCAGGGCATCTTCACCATGGACATCCAATCCCTCTATCCCTCCATCCCACAGCAGTATAATCTGAGAGCCCTTCACCAGCCCTCAGCCACCACTTCACTTGGCTGAATTTGTACCTACATTGAACAACTTTTTCTTCAATTCACTCACTCTCTCCAGGTCAAAGATGTAGCTGTGGGACCTCGTGTGGGTCCAAGCTATGCCTGTCTCATCACTGGATACATGGAGTTAGCCTTATTTCAGTCCTATTTAAGTCCATTCCTTAACTGTTTTCTAAAATACACTGATGACCGTATTGGTGCCACTCCCTGTGCCTGTATAGTGCTTGAAAATTCCTTTACCTTTGCTGCCAATTTCCACCCTGACCTCACTTCCACATTGTCCATGATTCTTCCCTTCTCTTTCTTGATATCTCCGTCTCCATCTGAGGGGGTAGGTTAGGGACCAATGTCCATTACAAGCTCACTGACTCCCATAGCTATCTCCACTGTACCTCCTCCCACCCTGTTTCTGGATAAGAACAGCATCCCATTCCCCCAGCTTCTCTTTCTCTGCTGTTTCTGCTCTGGTGCTGAGACTTTCCACATCAATGTCTTTAAGGTATTTTCCCTTTTCCTTAATTGTAACATCTCCTGTACCAGAGTTGACTGGGCTCTCAACTACATCTCCTCTCTTTCCTGTATTTCTGCTGCCTTCAATGGGATTCCACCACCTGACACATCTTTCCCTGCCCTTACCCTTCAGCATTCTGAAAGGGCCATTCCTTTGCAATTCCCTGGTTTACCCATCTTCACCAATCACTCCTCTTCTTATAGCATTTTCCCATTCAATTGTGGGGACTGTGACATCTGCCCTTTTATTTCTTTCCCTCACAACATCCAGGGACCCAGTCATAGAGTCATACAGCACGGAAATAAGCTATTCGCCCCAACTAGTCCATGCTGGCTAAGATGCCCATCTAAGTTAGTCCCATTTGCCTGTGTTTGGCCCATATCCCTCTAAACTTTTCTTATCCATGTACCGGTCCAAGTGTCTTTTAAATGTTGTTAATGTACCTGTCTCAACCACTTCCTCTGGCAGCTCATTCCATATGTGGACCATCCTCTGGGTGAAAAAGTTGCCCCTCAGGTTCCTAGTAAATCTCTCCCCTCTCACCTTAAACCTATGCCCTCTAGTTCTTGCTCCCCCAGCCCTGGATAAAAGATTGTGTGCGTACATCCTATCTATGCCCCTCATGATGTTATACACCTCTATATGATCACCCCTCATTCTCCCACAGTCCAATGAATAAAGTCTTAGCCTGCTCAATCTCTCTCTATTAACTCAGTCCCACAAGTCCTGGCAATATCCTCATAAATCTTTTCTGCACTCTTTCTAGCTTAATGGCATCTTTCCTATAGCAGAGTGACTAAAACTGAACCCAATAGTACAAATGAGGCCTAACCAATATCTTGTACAACTGTGACATAATATTCCTGGTGAAGCAGCAATTCATTTGCATTTCATCTAATTTAGTATTTGGTGCTCACAATATAATCTTTTCTATATCAGAGATACAGATTGGGTGACCACATTGCAGAACACCACTGTTCAGTCCGTAAGGATGACCCCGAGCTTCCAATTGCCTGTCAGTTACATTCCCACTCTAACCTCTCTGGGCTCCGATATTGCTCCGACATAAGGTTAAAGAATAGCACCTCATCTTCTGACTGGGTGTATCACAGCCCTCAGTACTTAATGGTTAATTTAACAATATTGTCTATCACACCTTTTTTTCCTCTCCACAGGTGTGGCCGTATCTCTCTGGTTTAATTTATTTCTTTTTTCTCTGTCTCCAACTGCCAGTTCTTTTGATTGTTACCTTGACAACATTAATGTGCACCCTATCACGATATTTTCTATGCTCTCTCCATTCCTCTGCACTTAAAACATGGTCTCAATCTTCTAGTTTCAACTAAGGGTTCTTGAACTGAAATATTGACTCTGTTCTCCCCACGGATGCTGCCTGACCTGCTGAGTACTTCCAGTATTTCCTGTTTTGGTTTTATCTCTCAATTTCTTTGAGGAATTTTAATAGAAATTGTACAGGTAGGGAATTTAATTAAAAGTTAAGATAGATACAATTGGACAACAAAGATTTCCAAGTGTCCTTTGGAAGGCAGCGTGATGATGGACTGATTATGTGGTTGTGGGGGTGGGGTGGTTTGAGGCAGGAACACAGTACAGGTCCTCCCCAGGATATGAATGTCCAACGAGTGAGCATTTGGGAGACCGGTGGCATAGATTTGCTGACTCCTGTGGGGCTGCAGGCATCTTCTGCCAGTAAGGGACTTGGTTTGTGGCAAAATCTGAATGGTTGAGTTCAACGCCCTGGGGTAACTACACGTTGCCCTTGCTCAGCCTATGTTTTGATTTAGATATATTGCCTGGTGGCCACATTTCCAACTTATGTTCTGATTACAAAGAGTTCTCAGGAACAGAACACTGTTGTAATCTGTGGAGGACCTGTATATAGTTTTGGTCTCCTTAAAGGAGGGCTATACTTGCATTGGAGGCATTCAGAGAAATTTCACTAGGTTGACACCTGGAATGACGGTGCTGTGTTATGAGGAAAGGTTGAGCAGATTGTGCTTCTACTCAATCGAGTTTAGAATAATGAGATGTGGTCTCGTTGAAACATACAAGATTCTGAGGGGACGTGACAGGATAGATGCTGGAGGATGCTTTCCCTCGGGGATTTGGGGGGTGGAGGTGGGGGTTGGATGGGATCTAGGAAGCATAGTTTCCAAGTAAGGAGTTGCCCTTTTAAGAAGGAGCTGCGGAGAAACTTCTTTTCTCAGAAGGCCATGAATCTATGGAATTGTCTGCTTGAGAAAGATGTGCAGTCTGAATTATTGAATCTTTTCAAGGCTGAGAAAGATAGATTTTAGGACTATAGGGGAATTAGGAATTATGGGGATCGAGCAGGAAAGTGGAGCTGATGCCAAGACCAGAGCAGGCATGATCTTATTAAATGGTGGCATTGGTGTCATAGAGTCATAGAGTCATACAGCATGGCAAAAGGCCCTTTGGCCCAGCTGGTCCATGTCAATCAAGATTCCCATCTAAGCTAGTCCCATTTGCCTGTGTTCAGGCCATATCCCTCTAAACCTTTCCTCTCCATGTGCCTGTCCAAGTACCCTTTAAACATTGTTAATGTACCTGCCTCAACCACTTCTTCTGGCAGCTTATTCCATATACAGACCACCATCTGGGTGAAAAAGTTGCCCCTCAGGTTCCTATTAAATCTCTTCCCTCTCACCTTAAACCTATCGTTCTTGATTCCCCAACTCTGGGAGAAAGACTGTGTGCATTGACCCTATCTGTGCCCCTCATGATTTTATACACCTCTATAAGATCACCCCTCATTCTCCTACAAAGAGAAAAATCCCAAGCTGGTATGAGGCGGAATATGGCCAAACTCCTGCTCCAGTACAATGTCATGTGACGAAACCTCCAGGAATATGCCTAGGCAGGATTGGCAACCATCACACTCTGCATACGTGTGTCCCAGTACTGCAGTGCCAGGAGAGAGAGATAGGTGGGCTGACAGATTGGGCAAGATGTCAGTTGTGAGGTAATGGATTTTGACATAAGGGATGGAGGGAGTTTATGCAGACTTAATGACATGGTTCTAAAGAGTTTGTAGAAAGAGAAGGTTCATGTGAACAGATCTTCTGAAGGTGGCAGGGCATACTGAGAGAACAGTTAGCAAAGCATGTGGGTGCTCAGGCTTCATCAGCAGAGGTTCTGAGCAGAAAGCAGCAAAGTTATGCTTTTGTACTCAATTCCACTGGATTATTGCATCCTGTTCTGGTTACCAAACTTTTGGAAGGATGTGAAAGTTCCTGAGATTGTGCAGAGGAGATTTACCAAAATGGTTTCAGGGATGAGACATTTTGGCTACCTTTGGCTGGAGAAGTTGTGGTTGTTTTCCAGGGTGCAAAGCAGGTCAAGGTGAGATTTGACAGAGACGTACATGATTACAATGGGTTTAGATAAGGTAGGCAAGGCAAAGCAGTTCCCATTAGCTGATGGGATAACTGGGGCTGCGATTGAAGGTTTTGGGCAAAAGATAGAAGAGGATGTGAAGAAGGACCTTTTTTAATGAAGCAAGGGGTAATCACCTGGAACATTGCCAACAAGGCTGGTAGAAACAGAGCTGATCAATGCTTTACAAAGGAAATCAGATACAAATTTAAGGGAACTTACAGGGCTATCGGGATTGAGTGGGGGAATGTCACAGAGAGGATTCCCCTGCAGAGAACTGGCGTGGACTCAATGGGGCCAAAATTGCCTCCTCCTGTAATATAACTCTATGAATGTCAGCAAAACATTCAGTAATGAGCACATGAAAATAATGGACATGAAGTGATCATCAAACTTGCCATAGTCATATATTGGCATCCCTCCAACTTCCTGTGATACATTACCCTCTTCCTGATATCCACCTGGGAAGAGATGTGCACTGTGTTAGGTGTAGCTGAGTAGGCAGCCCTTTACCCTGTGTGTCAGAAGATCAGAGATTGGTCCCACATCAGAGATTTAATTCAGGCTGATACTCCATGCCAGCACTGAGGGAGAGCTGCTCTTATGGAGATGTTGTCTTTCACAGGAGATGTCAACCTCTCAGCAAGAGATCTTGTGGCACTCTTTCAAAGTAGACCAGAGAGAATTCTCCCTGGTGTCCTGGCCAATACTTATACCTCAAACAACATCAACAAAGACAGGGTTTCTGATCCTTTATTACACTGCTGCATGTAGGAGCTTGCTGTGTGTATATTGGCTGTTTCTACATTACAACAATGACAACGTTTTGATAAATTCTCATGCAAGAACAAAATTCTATGAACACTGGAAATCTGAAATGAAACCAGAAAATCTCAGCGCTGGCACTGAAAACACATGCTGATGGAAGGTCATTGATCTGAAATTATGAGTTGGATTGTTTACCATCTGATCCAACCTTTGCCCTCACTTGCCCCTCCCTGTACTCCTGGCTGCACTAACCATTCACGTCCACGCAACTCCCAATGACCTTTACGCTTCAGCACTGTGACCATCCTGTGAGCGGACTGAGTGGCAACCAAGCCTCAGATCCCACCCCCAGCAACCCCCTGACCACATGACAGCTTCTGTCAACAATAAGAGACATTTAAAAACAATTAAAATTGATTTTTAAACATTAATAATTGAGAATTACAAAATAATATTTTTAATTGAACTGCTGTTAGTTAAGTTAAAACATTATACAGTGGAATAAAAGCATCATCACTTAGCTTTTTAATGAGTACCAGTGAGCATATTTAAATGAATGGGGCTGTGGTAGATATGTCACATCTGTCTGCCTTAAAGCTGAGGGGCCAAATATGAACTGTATCCCGCCCCTTGGGCCAGTAAGTTATAGAGCAAGCCTGGACTCACTGGACTCAGTGGCATGTCCAGGGAATCGATCTGCACAACCCTAACCCTACAGCAACAGAACACTATGCACCACCTCTTGCACTACCATAAGTCCATAAGTCTCTGATTGTGATTTTTTTGGTATTGGTATTGGTTTACACTAATTTTTGCACTAATGTCTTGTTTTGCACAGTCTATTCCTTCACTGTCTTGTATAATTTATGTTCTGTGTGTTATCTGAATCTACATGCCTGTGATGCTGCTGCAAGCAAGTTTTTCATTGTACCTGTACTTGTGCACATGACAATAAACTTGACTCTAAAGAGCGAGAGGAGAGATGCTTTCTGTACTTGCACACTGCAGTATGCAGGTACAGATGTCCGGAACACACCAGCATGCACTCAACAGGTTCTCTATGGAATTCCTGGGAGATGATCACTGCCATCAGGCCCGTGAACTCTGTGTGTCTCTCTCCACAGAAACTGCCTGACCTGTTGTGTATTTCCAGCTTTTTTTTCTAAATTTTAAAAGACACTTAATTGGGCTGCAAAAAATATTGGGACGTCCCTAAGAAGTATAAGACACTATAGAAATGTAGATCTGTAGTTTCGCTCATTAGTTTCCAGTGAGCAGCAACTGAACAGGCTGGACGTGATTCATTGACTCATCCTGGCCAATAATACCTGAGATCACTGGGAAATTGACTCATCAATATTCTTCTCTGGTAAAGTGCAAAACATCAGCAGCACATTAAAAATAACTGATCTCTTCTCTTCGCTAATGGCTCTCCCCACCCTCAAAAAGGTAGATTTTCCTATAAACATAATAATATATATATATATTTTTCCCTTTGCTTCTGCAACATAAGCAGTTGCATTTTGGTAAATTTTCTGATGTGGAAATTCTATCACATACTGCAATCATCTTGCACACTATGGGATCAATTTGAGGCTGTGAGGGTAGTTGAGGTTGCCACTTTCGGCTTGGGACCTGCATGGTCTGACATGCATATGTGCAGAGGTCAGCAGACATGCTTTGTGGCATCAGATCGCATGGTTTGACACCACTTCTGACTAATTCAGTTGGGCATGTATGACCCACATTGGTGAAGCTGGCAGAGGAAGGGCCTTTGTGCTATTTCATGCATGCAAGTCAGTTGGGCAGTGCATAAGGGCCTGGTGGATATTGCTGGAACAGTCGAGAGCAAGTCTGAAGAAATAAAATGAACTCCCTGCCAACAACATCCTCCACAACTCTGCATAATCATTTGAGGGCAGAACTTATACACACTTGTGTTCTCCTGTGTTAAGTCAAACTAGAAGCAGGACTAGACCACTCCTCCCCTCTTGTCCATTCTATAGGATTGTGGCTATCTGCTTGTAGTCTCAGCTCCACAATCCCATCTACCCACAGTAACATTTCATACCCCTTCCTTATCAAGAATCTCTCTACCTCTTGTGTTAAAAAAAATTCAAAGACTCTGCTTCCACTTTCAAGTTTTGCCTCATCGCTGCCTTAAAGTAACATCTAGTTCTAGATTTTCCCATAAGAAGAAACATCCTTTACACATCCACCCTGTCATGATCCCTCAGGATCTTATATATTTCAATTAAGTTACCTCTCACTCTTCTAAACTCCACCAGAAACAAGCATGACTTGTTCAACCTTTACTTTTAAAAGAAACACCCCATTTTAGGTATCAGTCTTGTAGTCCTTCTCTAAACTATTTCCAATGCACTTCTATTCTTCCTTGAATAAGGAGACCCAGTGTAGTGCACAGTTCTTCCGATATGGCCTCACCAATGCTCCGTGTAACTAAAGAAGAATAACCTCCCTATTTTTGTATTCTACTCCTTTCACAATAAATGATAACATTCTGTTAGGTTTCCCAATTACTTGCATACTAACCTCTTGTGAATCATAAACTGGGACACCTAGATCTGCATCTTAGAGTTGTCTAATCTCTCACTATTTATATTAAATGCCTCTTGTTTATTTTTGTGCCAAAATAGACAAATTTACATTTTCCCATGTTACACTCAATTTGCCAGATTTTTTTACCCACTCACTTAACCTATCTATATCCCTTTGCAGCCTCCTTTTGCCAGCTGTCATATTGCACATTGCTGCATGGTGCCAAGAGATGACCTTGCTCTGAATTTTTTATTTTGTTTTATTGTCAGTTTTTCTGCTCCATCTGCGGCAGTCACTTGCTAATAGAAGTAATATTTCAGGGCTGGGAGGGAAAGAATTAGCCCCTTCAACATGTTTGATGAGATACTGCTTCATTGACCAGCACTTACTGTCTGATGAACCATGCCCTTTATGGAAATGAAATCAATTGGACACTTTATTCAAGTTAATAACCAGCTGAGCTTCCTCAATGGCCCAGTGATTGAGGAGAGAAAGGAAAGACTTGCATTTCTGTAGTGCTTTTCTCAAAATGTCCCTCAGGGCTTCTGCCAGACAAGTTCTTCCTGAAGTGTTATTGGTGATGGCTGTTAATTAATTCACAACCTTAAAATCTAGGGTTCAAGTTTTACTCTAGCAACAAAAATCTAGACTGACACTCTAATGCATTACAGAAGGAGTGCTGCAATGCCAGAGGTGCTGTCTTTCAGATGAGATGTTAAACTGACTGTCCTCTCAAGTCGACATAAAAGATCCTTTGCCGCTGTTATGAAGAGAATGCGCACTGTCCCCAGTATAGAACATGAACATAGAACATGAACTGTACAGCACAGTATCTTAGGCTTCAATCAACATTTCCAAAGCAGATTTTCTACTCATTATCACATTGCTTTTTGTGGGATCTTGCTATGTGTGAAATGGCTCCCATGGGTCCTACATCACGACAGTGCTTCATTTGTTATGAAGTGCTTTGATTTGTGTAAGCTGCTTCGCTGTCACTCCTTTCCCTCTCTCTCATTCTGTCCCTATTCCTCTCTCCACTCCTTCCTTCCTTCCGTCTCTATCTCTGGCAGCTGTTGAATGACCTGATTAAGAGGAGTTTGGGGAGCCTTTGATCCAGTTGCCGATGGACACAAATCTAAAGCACTGAAACAATGATTCATCAACAATTAGCAGCAACTGGCCAATATGTTTCAAAGGCCTAAAGGACTGACGGTGCAGGGGAACACGAGAGTAATATCTGTGCAGTGAAGTGTCTTTCATTTAGCACTGCTCAAAATATCAGGCACAACACAGTGCCACTGGATTAAAAAAACATTCATTACTTATTACTTTAGCAATGCTGATTGAATCAAATATCTTGCTGATAAATAGCGATCAACAAAACACTAAATACATTCATTAAATGTGACAATTCTAAACAGCAGCCATGAAACAGAATAAAACTTTCAAATTAGTCAATCTTTGAAGCCAACAGTTAAGAACCAGTGATAACCAAGGAAGCTAATTAACCATTTGGCTTCAGTCATTTCCTCACAATGCCTTGTGCTGGCTTTCTTCTCGTCACTCAGTTCAATAGAACCATTGCACTTCTAACAATGTCAGGTTGTCCCAAAGCACCTTCTGTATTACTTTTGAAGTGTAGTCTGTGCTTGCTGGATGACACAGGTTCCTGATTAAACAATGCCTGGATTTTAAATTCCCATGGACACTGGCGTGGACTCGATATTTTTATTCTGCATTGTAATAAATAAGTAAATACCCCTTTTTTCAAATCTCTCACAACCTCCTTCAGCCATACAAACCCTCCACGATCATTTGCGCTCATCGGTTCCGGTCTCTTACTCATCTCTGAATTTAATTGCACCGCCATTAGCAGCCGTATCTCCAGCTGCCTGAACCTTGATGCTGGAATATCTTCCCTCATTCTCTCTCCCATCCTTAGAACTTCTCCTTCCAAATTTATAATCGTTCATTCTAATATATCCATATGTGGCTCAGTGTCGATTCCCCTTCAATAATGCTCCTGTGAAGTTCCTTGGGATGTTCCACTAAAGATACTTCACACCAATAACATTCATTGAGAGAGTTCCTTTAACATACGAAAAGACCCCAGTTGCTACCAATGGAGAGATAATGAAGTGCCTGACCTGCTGAGTTCCTCCAGCATTTTGTGTGTCTTGCAAGGAGACAACAGAGCTGGTGACCAAAATCCTTCATTAATGAGACAAGTTTTAAAGGAGGATAGAGAGGTGTTTAGCAAGGACTTCCAGGACCCAGAGAGCTGAAGATCCCAGGGAGCTGCCAATGATGAAACTATGGAAATTAGTAATTACCATCAGAGACAAGAGTTGGAGGAATGCAGAAATCTCAAAGGATTATTAATCAGGAGTTTACTCAGATAAGGAGAGGTAAGACCAGTGGCTGGATTTAAGATCAATGGAGAGAATTTGAAAACTGATGTCTTGCTTAACTGAGAGTGGGTGTAGCTTAGTGAGCAGGGGGGATGAGTTAATGGGGCTTGGTAGAGTATATTGGGATGATCTTAAGTATAGGAAAAGTGGAATGAGGGAGGCAGGGAAGATGTGTTGGAATCATTGTCTGGAAGTAACAAAAGCATGGATGAGGGTTAGTAGGAGGTGAGCAGAGGCAGAGCAGGGTCAGGTAATGTAACAGATGTGGAAATAGACATTCTCGGTGATGATGTGGATGTATGGTCCACATGACACCAAGGCTAAGAACAGTCCGGTTCACAGTTGCCAGGATAAAGGATGGAGTTGATGGCTAGGGAACAAGTTTAGTGACAGACTAGAGGTCATTGCTTCAGTCTGCTCCATGTTCAGTAGTATAAATTCCTGTTTCATATTCATATTGCTAATGACATAGAAGGAGACCATTCAGCCCATTCAGTCTGTGCTGGCTAAAAGAGTAATCCCATTCCCTCAGTAATTGTCACTGTAACCTATTATCCTCATATTCCCAATAAGTTTCTCCAGACTCCACCACTTGCCCACACACTAGAGTCAATTTATAGTGACCACTTAACCTACCAACCTATACATCTTTGGGATGTTGGAGGAAAATAGAGCATCCTGGTGGGGTGGGGGGTGGGGGGGAACCCACGCGGTCACAGGGAGAACGTGCGAACTCCATATAGAGAGCACCAGAGGTCAGGATTGAATCCGGACACCAGAGCTGTGAGGCAACAGCTCTCCTAGGTATACAACTGTGCCACCTGTGTTGCAGTCATTCTTTTCTGTTCCTTTGGCACGAAACTTGTTTCTCCACTTCACCATAAATCTCTGTTTAGTCTGCCAGGATAACCCTACCCTTCCAGTTACATGTCATTTTAATTCTCTCCCACACCCACCCTGACCTCACTGCCTTTGACGTCCCTCACTGTTACAACAATGGCCACCAACTCATCAGCAACTCATCTCCCAACTAGACAAATTACAGCCTTCAGGACTTATGGTGAATTCAACAGTTTCAGATCATCAGCCTTTCTTGTTTGTATCAGAACTAGCCAATTAAGATCCTCAACCTGAAACGTTAACTTAGCTTACCACTATTTAGATCCTGCTGACAATTATAAGTATAAATTAAGACAAAGAGAGGTCATTCAGCCCATCAGCTCCATGCTGGCTCTCTGGGGTGCAATCCAATTCGTCCCATCCTCCCTCTCTTTATTTCCCTGTACTGCTGCAGCTTATTCTCTTTCAAACATGCTCAACAATTTTGGCATTCTCTAAATTTATTTCAGATTTCCAGTGCCTGCAGTGTTTTGCTTCTCTGGTTTGTATCACACTGTTCCAGCATTGTTTTTTTGTTCTCTTTCCTCCTCAGTTTTCATCTCCTGCTTTTTACACCTCCTCCAGACAGATCAGCTGCAGTTGACAAGCCCTCACCAGCCTCCCTCAGCCAGCACCACCAGCATTTGTGGCGTTCAGTTTCTCCTATCTACACCCATCACAGAAATTCCCTTTATTCTCTCTGGTCCTCCCCCTTCTCTTCAACATAAATCTTTACAATTTCTAACTGTTCTCACTTCTGATGAAAAGTTATGTCTATTTCTCTCTCCACAGATATTGCCTGATCTACTGAGTATTTCAGATTTTCATCATCTGCACTAATTTTCCCTTTCAATACTTCTCTGTTATTGACCTCTCTATCGGAGCGAGTTCTACAATCTCACCGGACTCTGGGTAAAGAAAACTCTTTTTCAATCTCCCTTTCCCAGGGTTTTGAACCTGAAATGTTAACTCTAATTCTCTCTCCATAGACGCTGAGAGTTTCCAGCATTTTCCTTTTTTATTTCAAATTTCTATCATCTGCAGGTTTTTTCTGAATTTTCATTTTCTCCTCTTTGGAATTCCTACTAACTACCATATTAATGGTGCCTGGTTTTGCATCCATCAGCATGAAAACATCTCTGTGTCTACCCGGTCAAGCTCTTTCATAATCTCAAGGACCTTCGTCAGGGTGCCACTCATTAGCTTGTCCTTAATTGTGCTGTTAATGAAGTCCCCGGCTTCAGAACATTTCCTATTCCAAAGTTCTTGTCCATTGGCTCCTGATTCCAATGGAGCAGCCTGAGTAGTGCTGCTGGAGGCTGTATCGCACAGTTTACACACTAATATATATGCTTTTGGACTATTCCTTGTTCCATGTGTAGTTGCTGGCCAAGGCAAAATCAGGTCCCCAGCCAAATGCCTTGGAGCCCAGATGCCTGGGGCCTCCCACTGCATCTGTTAGTCCTGGCGCAGCCTGTCCTAATTCCCTTGCTCCATGCAGTTTGTAGAGTTTCAGATCAAAGCCTTAGGTTATAATCACGCCGCAGCAAACTAATTCCAATTGGAACCTGAACTGAGCCTTCATTTCGTCTTTGTTGCGCAAATCTGCCAAAACTGACAGCTCTTTCCATGCCTCCCTTCACACTCTCACTCCAAGCCCACCCCATCCCCCAACACACATCATTATTCAGACCTGCCAGCATCTGCCTACTTGAATGTTGAGAGATGGGAACTAGATTTTTAAAGCAAGCTCAGTTCTGATGTGACCCACGTCCTAACTTGCATCAAGTGCCATTCATTCATCGCCCGCTATACTGGCTCCCGTAATAACTTGATTTGAATTTTTCATCCTTGATGTCAGATTCCCCCATAACTTCCTCCAGCCTTATCTCTATGTTGATCTTTATGTAATTCTGACCTCTTGATCATCCCCGAATTTAATGGCTTCATCTTTAGAATACGTGCCTTCAGCTGCCAGGGCCCCAAACTCTGGAATTCCCTCCTTAAATCTCTGCTTTTCCAGCTGTCCGTCTCCCTCCTCCTTAAATTGCTCCTTAAAAACTGCATCTTAAACTAAACATTTAGTCCTAATATCTCCTTATGTGGCTTCGTGTGATACATTGTTCCATAACACACTCATTGTGGAACAATAAAATCTGATATATAGCTTTAAACTTTTATTTATTTTTTGGGATCGGATTATTTCTGGCAATGGCAATATTTAATGCCCATCTCTTTGTGAAGGTGCTGGTGAGATTGCCTTCTTGAACCACTATAGTCATGTAGTAAAGGAACTCTCTCCCACAGTGTTGTTGGGTAGGGAGTTTCAGGACTTAGACTCAGCAATGATGAAGCACCAACAATCTATTTCCAAGTCAGGATGGTGTGTGACTTGGTGAGGAACCTGCAGATGGTGGCATTCCCATGCACTTGCTATTCTTGTCCTTGATGGTAAAGGTCATGTTTGGAAGATGCTGTCAGAGTAGCCCAGGGAAGTACATTTTGTGGGTGGTCACATGACAGCCATTGTAGCCAGTGGTGGAGGGAATGAACGTTTATCATGGTGAATGAGGTGCCAATCAAGTGGGCTGCTTTGTTCTTGATGATATTGAGCTTCTTGAATGTTGCTGGAATTGCACTCATCCAGGCATTGGAGAGTATTCCATCACACTCCCGATTTGCACATCACAGGTGGTTGTGAGGCTTTGGAGTTTCAAGCGGGGAGTCACTTAGCACAGGATACCCAGCCCCTGACCTGTTCTTACAGCCACGGTATATGACTGATTTGATTGAGTTTCTGGTCAATGGTGACCCCCAGGATGTTGACAGTAGTGCTCTGAGTGATTATAATCCCATTGAGTGTGAAGGATAGGTAGTTAGGCTCTCTCTTGTTAGAGATATAATCATCTGGGATGTTCGTGGCAAGAATCAGCCCATGTCTGAATGTTGTCAAGGTTTTGAACGCAGTGTGGACTGTTTCTTTTGCTGAAGAATTGCAAATGGAATCGAACATATCTCCACCATCAACAAACACCCCCATTTCTGACCTTATGATGACAGGGAGGTCACTGATGAAGCATGGTTAAAGGTGGTTGGGCCTAGGACACAACCCTGAGGAACTCCTGCAGTGATGTCCTGGGGCTAGAAAAAATGACCTTGAATAACCTCAACCATCTTCCTTTGTACAACGTGTGACACCAACCTTAAGAGCAATTTCCTCTTGATGCCCATTGACTTCAGTTTTACCAGAGCTTCTTGATGCCACAGTTGATGGAAAGAATAGCAATTCTCCCCTCACCTCTGGAATCCAGCACTGTTCAGCCTCAGTTGTTGTTATTGATGATGACTGATAATTGGTGATTCGCAATTAATAATTCTAGTTTGCCCTGGTCCGGTTTCATGTTAGCCCAAACTCTCAAGCATGGATTCAATTCTACATTTTTAATTGGACATTGCTGCCTCACCTCATCAGTCACTGGCTGCTTTAGACTCTGTAAGTGATTGAGTGAAGCAGTCCCAAGTCACTTATACAGGAATCTTGTAGCCAATAGAAAGAGACAGGGTAACATTTGTCCAAGATGCTCAAACTAAAGAAGCGTGTTGACTGAACAAGTAAACGGCAACTGTTGCCAGTGGCAGGAAGGTCAGGAACCAGAGGGACATGTATTTAAGAGGATTGGAAAAGGCATAGAGCAGAAGATGAAGGGAGAGCAGTAGATGTAGTTTATATGGATTTCAGCAAGGCATTTGATAAGGTGCCCCATGCAAGGCTTATTGAGAAAGTAAGGAGGCATGGGATCCAAGGGGACATTTTAATGTGGATCCAGAACTGGCTGGCCCACAGAAGGCAAAGAGTGGTTGTTGAAGGGTCGTATTCTGCATGGAAGTCAGTGACCAGTGGTGTACCTCAGGGATCTGTTCTGGGACCCTTACTCTTTGTGATTTTTATAAATGACCTGGATGAGGAAGTGGAGGGATGGGTTAGTAAGTTTGCGGATGACACAAAGGTTGGAGGTGTTGTGGATAGTATAGAGGGCTGTCAGAGGTTACAGTAGAACATAGATAGGATGCAAAGTTGGGCTGAGAAGTGGCAGATCCAGTTCAACCCAGATAAGTGTGAAGGGGTTCATTTTGGTAGGTCAACTATGATGGCAGAATATAGTATTAATGGTAGGACTCTTGGCAGTGTGGAGGGTCAGAGGGATCTTGGGGTCCGAGTCCATAGGACGCTCAAAGCAGCTGCACAGGTTGACTCTGTGGTTAAGAAGGCGTATGGTGTATTGTCCTTCATCAATCAGGGAATTGAATTTAGGAGCAGAGAAGTATTGTTGCGGCTATATAGGACCCTGGTCAGACCCCACTGAGTACTGTGCTCAGTTCTGGTCGCCTCACTACAGGAAGGATGTAGAAGCCATAGAAAGGGTGCAGAGGAGATCTACAAGGATGCTGCCTGGATTGCGGAGCATGCCTTATGAAAACAGGTTGAGGGAACTCGGCCTTTTCTCCTTGAAGTGACGAAGGATGAGGGGGGACCTGATAAAGGTATATAAGATGATGAGAGGCATTGATCGTGTGGATAGTCAGAGGCTTTTCCCCAGGGCTGAAATGGTGGCCACAAGAGGACATAGGTTTAAGGTGCTGGGGAGTAGGTACAGAGGAGATGTCAGGGATAAGTTTTTTACTCAGAGAGTGGTGAGTGCATGGAATGGGCTGCCGGCAACGGTGGTGGAGGCAGATACGATAGGGTCTTTTAAGAGACTGTTGGATAGGTACATGGAGCTGAGAAAAATGGGTAAGCTATGGGTAAGCCTAGTAATTTCTAGGGTAGGGACATGTTCAGCACAGCTTTGTGGGCCGAAGGGCCTGAATTATGCTGTAGGTTTTTCTATGTTTTCTATGTTTCTTCTATGTTTTCTAATGTAGAGAATTGGAACCTGGAATACTCTGCCTGAAGGGGTGGATAAAGCAGATTCAACAGGAACTTTCCGAGGGGTGTGGGCCATATATAGTGCAGGGTTCTGAGGAAAGAGCAAGGAAGTGGGATTAATCAGAGACTCTCTGAATGGCCTTCTTCTGTGCCGTGAGTATCTGCAGCTCCACAACTGAGATCAACAGAGAAAAGGGCAGACCGAATTGAAAAGATAGAAACAGAGACAAGAGATTGAATCCGAGGATGAAGCGGAGAGAAAGTAAGATTGAGATTGACAGGAAAGGGGAGTGAAATTCCAGCCTCCAGCACCTCTGCTGTGATCAATTAGATGGCAGCTGAAATGTGCTTGAACAACATTTACTCTTCTGAGTTGCCCTACCTAACAAGCCTCATTTGATGTAGTCCTGAAAAGTTGTTGACCTGGAGAATGTGCAGATATTTAGGGATGAAAACTGTGATTTTCTTGGCGCTAAGCCCAGTTTGGCAACCCACCCTGGTTTTGGCTACGGCTCAGGCCCAATGCTTTTGTCTCCATTGTCTGTGGGTTCGAGGCCTCACTCCAGCAATGTGAAAACAGACAACAATCCCAGAGCTATTCTGAGGGAGTGGGAAGACATGTTGAGGGTATGCTGCATTGACTGAGGGCCAATTCTGAGAGTGCAGGGTGGGAAATGCTGGGGAAAGAGTGTACTCTTGGTGGGCCAAAACTAAAGGAGAACTGCAGTGCAGGTGGAGAAACACGAAGGAAGTGCTGCATTACTGGAGGGTCTGCTGAGTGTGGACTGCATTCTCGGGGAATGTTCTGAAGGAATGCTGTACAGTGGGAGGGCTGGTACTGAGGGAACGCTGTGCTGTGGGAGGGCTGGTGCTGAGGGAATGCTGTACCGTGGGAAGGCTGGTAGTGAGGGAACGCTGTGCTGTGGGAGTGCTGGTATCAAAGGAACGCTTCATCGTGGGAGGGATGGCACTGAAAGTGGACTGCACTCTCAGAGGCAGTACTGAAGGAGTTCTGTGCTGTTGGAGGGGCACTTCCAAACGAATGCTGCACTGTTGGAGCAGCAGTATTGTGAGAGGCACAGTTCTGATCGACGTCTGCGTTGTGTTTTGGAAGCACCATTCCAAAAAAACCCAGAGGATTGCACCCTTGTGTGACTATTTTTGAGCCAGCACTGCAAAAGCAGGTTACTTGTTCATGACCATAATTCCTTTCGTGGAAGATTGCTGTGTGCAAATTGGTTGCTGCTTTTTCTACATCACAAAATAGGTGCTATAAAAGTGCAAGTTTTATTTTCCCCCTTTCCTGCACCAACCAGCAGATTAGAAAGGCACAGACTTACACCCAGCCCTCCCTTGCCTCTGTTTCCTGGAGCTGTCCTCAATCTGCATATCACCAGAACTTCACAAACCTCTGATCTCAAATTAGAGCATTTTCAGTCAGTGAGTTTCAAGAGGAAATAAAAAAGATCTATCTTGAATCCTCTGGAGTGTAGTACGTATGATTCTGTCAATGTGTCCTGGCACTCAAGTGCACCTTGTAAATTAATGTCTATTCCAAGGACATGGTGGTATATCCTCTGTCAGAGATGCAATGCCTGTCAAGAGCAGAACATCTTCATGGCTATCACCAGGATTTAAAGCAAATGTTCACTCCCAAGAATTATAACTAGTGCCAAAAAAACAAATTAATTCCCCTTTCCCAGAACTAATGAGCTCACAGTTCTGTCTTCTTTGATCACTACAACATACCCAATTTGAAAAGGGTCCCTGCTATCAGTTTTCATGGCCACTCCTCGCAGGCACTCCCTCCAATACCACCCATCTGACACTGCAGCACTCCCTCAGTCCTGTCCTTCCAACAATGCACCGTTCCATCAGAACTCTCTTTCTGACAGTGCAGTGTTTCTTCATTACTGCCCCTCTGACAGAGCTATGTTCCATTGGTACTGCCCCTCCAACATGCAATGATACCTCAGTCCTGCTGGAAGACAGGACGGAAGACAGCTCTTCCATAGGTACTGTCCCTCAGACAGTGCTCCATTCCATCAGAACCAACCAACAGTGCTGTAGTCAATCAGAACTGCCCTTCTGAGAGTGTTGCATTCCATCAGTACTGTCACTTTGACAGTGCTGCGTTCCATCAGTACTGCCCCTCCAACAGTGCCGCGTTCCATCAATACTCTGCCCCTCCAACAGTGCCGCATTCCATCAACACTGCTCCTCCAACAGCGCTGCGTTCCATCAGTACTGCCCCTCCAACAGCGCTGCATTCCATCAACACTGCCCCTCCAACAGTGCCGCGTTCCATCAATACTCTGCCCCTCCAACAGTGCCGCGTTCCATCAACACTGCTCCTCCAACAGTGCCGCGTTCCATCAGTACTGCCCCTCCAACAGTGCCGCGTTCCATCAACACTGCTCCTCCAACAGTGCCGCGTTCCATCAACACTGCTCCTCCAACAGTGCCGCGTTCCATCAACACTGTCCCTCCAACAGTGCCGCGTTCCATCAACACTGCCTCTCCAACAGTGCTGCGTTCCATCAATACTCTGCCCCTCCAACAGTGCCGCGTTCCATCAACACTGCTCCTCCAACAGTGCCGCGTTCCATCAACACTGCCCCTCCAACAGTGCCGCGTTCCATCAACACTGCCCCTCCAACAGTGCCGCGTTCCATCAACACTGCCCCTCCAACAGTGCTGCGTTCCATCAACACTGCCCCTCCAACAGTGCTGCGTTCCATCAACACTGCCCCTCCAACAGTGCTGCGTTCCATCACCACTGCTCCTCCAACAGTGCTGCGTTCCATCAGTGCTCCCCCTCCAACAGTGCCGTGTTCCATCAATACTGCCCCTCCAACAGTGCCACATTTCATCAGTACTGCCCCTCCAACAGTGCTGCGTTCCATTAGTACTGCCTCTCTGATTGAGCAATATGCTATTAGCACTGCCCTTTGGACAGTGTAGTGTCCCATTAGCACTGCTGGTGCAGATGGTGAATAATGTAGGGTGCATATAGGCTGCTATCAGTCTTTATGGTCATGCTTCATGGCCAGGCTGATTAACACATGAACAGGTCCTTCTTAAATATGCGTTTTGCAGATGTTATTGGATAGCAATGAACAATAGCAAACAGCCTTAGTTTAGGAGCCTGTACCTTCACCCTTGTTCAATTTTGCTTAACTCAATACAGGACAATTGATGTTACCAGGGTATTTCAGGGCTTCACAGATCATTGCAACACTACACAGTACATTCATTCACTGAGCCATCCAGTCAGTGGCCCATTAATGTTTATAATGTTGGGGTTAATGATTAGGATCAGGGTTTCGCTTTCGCGTTTAGGTTTAGAGTTTGGATTTGAGGGATGATTAAAGTTGGTTTAGTATTTAGGTTAATTAATGATTGGTAGTTTGAGATTTTGGCTACATGGTGAGTGTTAGAATTCGTTATTAGATTTGGTGGTCAGGTTTAATGTTAGAATCACACAGTCCTGATGAAGGGTCTCGATCCAAAACGTCAACTGTGTATTTCCTTCCATAGATGCTGCCTGACCTGCTGAGTTCCTCCAGCCTTTTGTGTGTGTTGCTTAATGTTAGGATCGTTGTTTAGTATTAGGGTTAATTTTAGAATTAGTTGTTAGGATTAGTAGTTAGATTGGTATTAATGTTTAGGATTAAATTTAGGGTAACTGGTTAGTCTTTAGTTTTATAGTCAGTGGTTAGCATTATTAGATCGGGTTTAATTTTAAAATTAGATTTAGCATTTAGGGACAGTGGTTTGTGTTTAGTGTTAGGGCTGGGATTTGGTTCAACATTGCTATCACAGGATAAAGATACATCCATTTGTTTTATTATTGTCTAACTGACCTCCAGAAGCTCACAGTATGGCTACCTTGTTTTCATGTGTAAGCCTGGGTGATGAAGGTCAATGGGGTATGTGACCTTGTTATCCTGTTCTCTGTGGATTTGTAGCAACATCTGATCCACCTAATCAGCAACCCATTCATTCCCACTGCTACTTGGCTTACTCCCACCTTCTCAAGGTCACCAAGGGGTAGGCATTAAATGCTGGCCTCGCCATTGGTGTGCAAAACCCAATGGGTAACACGGTGGCACTTCAGGTAATGCAGCTGTCTCACAGATCCAGCAATCCCGGTTCGATCCTGACCGCTGATTCTGTTTGTGCGCAGTTTGCATGTTCTTCCTGTGACAATGTGGGTTTCCCTGGGTGCTCTGGTTTCCTCCCATGTCCCAAAGATGTGCTGGTTGGTAGAATAATTATCCACTGTAAATTATCCCTAGTGGGGGGCTAGGAGAATCAGGGGAGTGTTGACAAGCATATGAGGGAGAATTAGTTGGGGATTTGAAAAGATGGGATTGCTCTGAGACCTGGCATAGACTTGATGGGCCAAATGGCCTCCTTCACAGTCACTATGAAGTACAAAATATATTTTTGAAAGAAGTTCTAAGTAGTTTCACCTGCATTCCTTGGCACAAAAGGGGTGATTTCCTTGATTTTCATTCCTGACAGAGAGTTAATGGATCAGGAACTGCAGTAGGTTTGCCAGGATCAGTATTCACTAGGTGATGCTCCCTGTGGAAAAACAAGTTTGCAATGTTACTGCCAGACTGGAGAGGATAGCTCACACTCACAAAGGGCAGATTCTGCATCTAATATGTTCAGTATAGCAGCTGCTTAATTAGACGTAGATAATATTTCCCTTATTGTTTCCTCCTGTGAGAGCTTGAACAAAATAAATCAACACAGGAGTAGCCATTAAACCCCTTGAGTCTACTCCACTATTTAATAAGGTCATTGTGACCCTTCACCAAGAGTCTACTTCCCTATCCAATCCCCATGTGCCTTAATTTACTTAAAGTCCACAAATTTATCCATCTCAGTTCCAAATGCACTCAGTGTTGATTATCCACAGCCTCTGGTTTGGATTCCAAAGATTTTTGTTTCTCTTGTGTGCAGTGGCCAATCCCTTATCTGGGACCACGGTTCAAGAACCTTCCGTCAAGGGAGAATGCAGTCTCTCGGCATTTACCTCGTAAGTCCCTCAAAGAATATTGTGGGGCCACAATGAAAGCCTCTCACTGCCCTTGGCGTTGCTTCAGCCCAGTCTAGCTTTCCATTCACATTGTTTTCACTGGGAGTGGTGGAAAGTGATTATTGTACTGTGACTCAACCCCAGGCTTCGATGCCAGTGAACCATTTTAGTTTCGTTCATCCACAGCCATCAACAACTGGATGTATATAAGCCAATAAATAACTTGGCAACTGTCAGAACTGAAAAAACCTTATGATGCATATAATAGTGATCCATACATGGTCCATATAGTCAGCCGAACCTTCTATAACGCCAACGCTCTCTTATTCTACAACTGTCGAAATAATATGTCCAGCTTATATTTGTTTCCCTTCCTGCCGCTTTTCTCCATTATAAATTTCCATCTCCACATTAAAGTGGAGATATGAGGCAGGACAGTGGCGCAGTAGATGGTGCTGCTGCTTTATAACTCCAGCACCTCAAGTTTGATCCAGGCCTCCAGCGCTGTCCTTTTGCATTTTCTCCCTGTGACAATGTGGTCTTCCTCCAGCTCTCCTCCCACTATCCAAAAACATGCTGTTTGTTAGGTTAATTTGCTTATTTAAATTATTCCAAGTGTGTGGGTGTGGCAGGAGAAGCAGGGGATTTGATCGACATGTGAGAGGGAATAGGTGATAAAGAAATGAATGAGATTGATCGAGTTTCTCTGAGAGCCGGCATAGGTTTGATGGGCTGAATGGCCTGTTTCTATGTCGTAAGAAAACGTAACATGAAAATATACAGTGTAAATCGATCACACTGTAATTACAGCTTAATGCCAGTGGAGGCGTCGCTACTCCCCTACTCTTCATATAATTACAGTGACACAGATTAACACAGGCAGTTTCCATTATAAGTATGAACACGAGAATTTATATAGAAGTATAACATTAGAACAGATGGTGTGGCTTCAAAATGGCTCCAGTCCAGTTATCTCCTTTCCTCTGTCTCACTTCACCTTAACACATTGGTCTTAAATTTCCCTTGCGCATTGACTGGAGATGTATTGAGTACATATCACACAAGCAAGCTACCAGGAAAGTTATATAAAGGGCAAAATCCTGCAGTATTCAACACCACTGAGTTTAAGGATAGGAGAGTTATAATACCCTCAATGGCAAAAAGTTATTATTATGTTTCCAAATTACACAGGAAAACTCGATATAAACAAGGGCATATGATCTTATGATGTTGATATGAAGCACACAATTAAAGAGAAGGCAAAGCACATCATAAGGTAGCAACAGGTTGGCTGGGGCTGTAAAGAGGGGAGGGAAGGGATGTGGAATACGGACTCCTTCAGTCCTGAGGCATGTTGATATTATCCTTCCAGTCATGATGGGTGGGAGTAAATTGGCAGCAGAGGAAATAAAAATTGGGGAGTGTCTCCTGGATCCAGTAACAACACGTCAGATGGCATTGTTACTGCAGTATGTTGCCATCTATTCCATCCCACTCCCTAGCAACTATCTAAAATTGAACCAGACACTTGACAACCTTGAGTCAAATTTGGCCCTGAGATGAGCTCTAGGCCACATATTTACTCCTCCCTTTTCCACCTCCCTGACTTTGCCACACCACACCCCAACCTCAGCTCATCTCCTACTGAAGCCTTCACCCACAACTTTGTTTCCTCCAGGGTTGACTGTTCCATCGACTCCCTTTTCCAATCCTCAATAACCTCGAGCTTGTCCACAATTCTGCTGCCATGTGACCTAATTCACACCCTCCCATTCACCCATCACCCCTGGGTCTCAATCATCCCTTCATGGTCTCGCTCTCTCTTTCCCTGCAACCTCCTCCAGTCCTTTGAGAGCTATGCACTCCCCCAACTCATCCCAAAGTTAATCTTTCCACCACTGCTGGCCATGGGCCCTTAGCTGTCGAATTCCTCCAGCTTGAACCTCTCCACAACTCCTTCTTAAAAAGTCCTTCAAAACCTACCTCTTTGACTAAACCTTTGGCTATCTGCACTGTTATCGTAAGCGGGTCTGTGTTCACTTGGTAATGCTTCTGTGAAGGGCATTGGGAAATTTACTATGTTAAATGACCTGCATAAACACAAGTTGTTTTTGGGATGCAGTGCCTCTTAGAAGGGTAGGCACTTGGTCATGATATTTAAACTGGGCCCCCACAATGTGGTTGAAGGCTTGATTCCAAATTCCCAGGGTTCAGTAGTGAAGGGGACTCAGGAACATCTGACTATAGCAGAATGTGGGCTAAGAGGAGCAAATCTCTGGTCTCTGTTCTACCTTTCCTTTGTCACATTATCCTGCCACCCAAATATCCAAATTTTCCATCCTTCATTTAAGCCTGAACCCCCTCTTGCCCCAACCCTCAGTGATTTCCTGCCATGTATGAAAAATTATGAATAAAGTACAAGCATTACATTCAGCTCTTTGCACCTGGTATTTTCCAGTCTACACTGCAACCTCTCCCCAAACCCATTCCTTCCCACTCCCACACTCACCTGCTCCCTTGCTGTAAATACTGCAGCGGCATGTTTTGAGTTACTGCGATGGTCATAGATCAGATTATCTAAAGATAGAGACGGAAAACTTTATCCCTTCAAAACTTCCCAAAGGAGCAAGTCGGTCAAATTTGACATAGAGCCATTGAAAATGACAACCAAAAGCTTGGTTAAAGAGGTGGGGATTTATATAATACCCCAGGGCCGCCTGTGGTGGTTTAGCAACAATAAAGAATTTTTATTGTAATGTAGGAAATGCTGCAGCCAAATTGTATGTGGCAAAGTCCTACAAACAACAATGACCAGACCATCTGTTTCAGGATGTTGATTGAGGGATAAATGTTGGCTGTAGGACATAGGTTCCCTCCTCATCTTCAAAGTAATGACAAGGGAATCCTTACATTCACCTGAGAGAACAGATGGGGGGTTGGATTAACATTCATCTGAAAGGCAGGTATCTTCAACAGTACTGCTGTTGCTCAATACTATCACTCTGATGGTACAGCTCTCTCCCAGTACTGTCCATCTAACAGTGTGGCATTCTCTCTATAGTGCCCCTCTGACAGTACAGCACACCTTCAGTACTGCCCCTGCCAACAGTGCAACACACCCTCAGCACTGGCCCTCTGATAGTACAGAATTCTGTTAGTACTGCCCCTTTGATAGTACAGCACCCACAGTATTGCCCCCTCAGACAATGCAATGCTTCTTCAGTACTCTCCCTCTGACAGTGCTGCACTGCCTCAGTACTGCCCCTCTGACAGTGCTGCACTGCCTCAGTACTGCCCCTCTGACAGTGTGACACTCCCTCAGTACTGTCCCTCCGACAGTGCGGCACTCCCTCAGTACTGCCCCTCCGACAGTGCGGCGCTCCCTCAGTACTGTCCCTCCGACAGTGCGGCACTGCCTCAGTACTGTCCCTCTGACAGTGTGGCGCTCCCTGAGGACCGCCCCCTCCCAATAACGCAGTGCTCTTGGTCGCAGTGTCAGTCTCCAGAGTTCACCTCGAACTGACAACCTTTCCACCTGTGGCAGACAAACACAGGGAAGGTTGCCGTGGGTACATGTCTCCACTTCTCACTCTGTGCCACAGAGTGTTAGGCTACCAATAAACTGTCAAGTCTTTCAAGAAAAAACAAGCATTGAAAGGGTTAAAAGTAGAAATTCTTCCAGTCTTCCTGGAAAATTTTACTGGCTACTGACTCTCCAGCGTGGCTGTAGGCTGTAGTATCTCCAAGCTTCTTGTAAGACTCTCTAGCTTACATGCCCACAAGCTTCACATTGGGGTGCAGTAATTTCCTTTTTAGAAAGAAGAAGCTTTGGCATTCCATTCTCCATAAAGATGATCTCGACCAAAGATTGTTTATACCCATGCAAAGCTCTTGCATTCACTGTGGTTTCCCTCTGACCAAGAATTAGTCCACAGGGGCACATTGTTCATGCATTTGGTTGTTGTGGAGTAACCAACAGTGGCCAGCCTTCTGTTCCGCTAGACGTCTTCTGACCACTAATTGAAACAAAGAGCATAAGCGAGTGTGAGAGACGGAGTGTGCTGCAGAGAATATGAATGATCCCTTTCTCCCTGTGTCAGCAACCTTGTCAGGCTGCAGGCTTTTTGAGAGACAGCTTCTAATTGGGATAGATCGGAATCTTTGAGCTGTGGTCCAGGGTTGCTTCTCCCTGTGGGATTAGTATCTTTGATTATGCAGCTGAATAGTTTCTCGGCTTTAGTTGTTTAAGGGAACATGGTCTCTTGCTTTCTTTCCTTCTGCGTCAGCTATGCCCGCTCTCTCACCTCTGAGCCAGATGTCATGGGTTCGAGACTTGTGCCAGACCACTAAAGTCCAGGCTGATGCTCCAGTGCAGTCCCAAGCAAACGTTGAACTGTCAGAAGTACCAGCTTCAGGGCTAGGTGTGAAACCAAGGCACTCTAAGGTGGACATAAAAGGTCCCAATACCCTATTTCAAAGATGAAATTCCTTGGAGTGTAGGAGACTTATAGTAAGTGTAGATGATCTTATAGAGGTGTATAAAATCTTGAGGGGTATAGATAGGGTGAATGTACTCAGTCTTTTTCCCAGAGTTTGGGAATCAAGAACTAGAGATGAGGTAAGATAAGATTTCTTTATTCGTCACATGTACATCGAAACACACAGTGAAATGAAGCTTTTGCGTAGAGTGTTCTGGGGGCAGCCCGCAAGTGTCGCCACGCTTGCAGCACCAACATAGCATGCCCACAAGGTGAGGGGGAGAGATTTAATAGGAACTTGAGGGGCAACCTTCTTACACAAAAGGTGGTATGTATGGGGTTGAATTGGGTACAATAATAACTTTTAAAAGACAGTTGGACAGGTACATGGATAGGAAAGATTTAGAAGATTGTGGGCCAAGTCCTGGCAGATGGGACTAACTTGGATGGGCATCTTGGTCGGCATGGACCAGTTGGGCCGAAGACCCTGTTTCCGTGCTGTATGACTCTGACTCTATGAACAGGGGAGTTATCTCCACTGTGCTAGGGCTAATATTTATCCCTCAACCAATAGGTCAAAAAGGTAAAAGGTGCTATAGAAATGCAAGATTTACTTTTGATTGCCCCTGAAGCTTTATGAAAAGGAGCCAGATTGCACTGGTGTGTGCTTCACATGTTTGGGAATGGAGTTGATGGCAAGGCTAGCATTTACTGGCCATCCTTAATTGCCACTGAGTATAACGACTGTACATTTCTATAGTGTCATTCACCTCCCTTTGAGGAAGTTCCAAAGCACCTAGAGCCAATGAAATATTCTTGAAGTCTACTTGCTACGTGACACCTGATGAAAATTTGTGCACAGCAAGCTCCCACAAACAGTAGTAATAATAAGTCATTTTCATTAACATTGATTGACTGATCAATAATGACCAGGTGACCAGTGATAACTCCAGCTCTTCTTCAAGGCAGCAGCCATGGTATCTTTTATGTCCACCTGGGTGGGCAGATGGGACCTCAGTTTAACATCTTGTCAGAAAGACTGTTCGCCAGACTGTGCAGCACCACCTTTGTCCTGCACTGAAGGCCCAGGGTATATTTTCGTGCTAAGTTTCAGGGGTGGAGTGCACCCACAGCCTTTTTATTTGGAGGTGAGAGAGCACTGAAGACTGAGATGTGGCTCTGATAGCAGTTTGGTTCAACAACATTACTCTTCAGTGGACATTGAACAATTACTTACATTAACCTGGGAATGGAATCAGCTCAGACCAGAAAATCTTCCTCTTCTTAAACCAAATAAGTTTTTATGACAATCTGGCAAAATCTAAGTCACTTCTAATGACCACAGTTTTCAGATTCTCAGACTGCTGTTGTAAACCCATGTCCCTCTGGATTATTAGATGCTGAGAGGATGCTCCCCTCCTTATCCAATCAAGAACAAGGGGGCAAAGTTTGTGATGAGGGGTCTCCCGTTCAAAATGTACGTGAGGAATTTCTTCTTTCACAGGATCTTGAGCCTTTGGAATTCTCTACCCAAGAGCACTGCGGAGGAAGAGTCACTGAATCTAGTCAAGGGTGAGACAGAGAGATTTTTGATCTACAGAGTTATGGGAAACAACCAGGAAAGTGCTGCTGAGGCCAAGGTCAAATCAGTCATAATCCTAGTGATAACAGAGCAAGCAACTTCTTTTCCTTTTTTTAAATTACTCCAGGGTTCTGGTTTAATGATACAGTAACATAATCACAACAACACTAAGTCATCCACTTGAATGTAGAATATGACAAAGAAGCACAGGTTTATGTCAAGCCCCTGGAGTGATTGACTGGCGACAGGCAATGATAACAGGGATAGTTGCCGGAGAAGGGCCTTGGTCCACCTAGTTCATTCTCTGTCTTGGAATGTACAGGATGGAAATAGGCATTCAGCCCAATTGCTCCATGGACACAAGGAATAATCCCTTGCTTGTCTTTGATGATTGGACATGGACAACTTTCATGTACCTGAGAGGGTTGATAACATCCTATACAAGGCTTTATACGATGCAAGTCTTCCTTTGCAGATGTGCCTTCATTACCTCTTGGCTTGTCTATTCCAGTGCACTGCTTAAACCTGAACTCAACCGGTTCTACTTCCTGTGCCCTAACTCACCCACACCAAACTACACTGGCTCCAGTTTAGCAATGTCACAATTCCAAAACCCCATCCTCGTTTGCAAATTTCTCCATGCTCCCTTCTCTGCAATCTCCTACAATCTTGCACGCCTCCAGTTCCGGCTCCTTGATAGTCCTCTTAGAGTCATGAAGTCCACTGAGATCGTGCTAACCATCAAGTATGCATTTATACATGTGTTATTTTTTTATTCTCCCACATTTCCATCAACTTAGCCCAAATTCCCAACTCCCACTCACCTACACATCTAGGGGCAGTTTACAGCAGTCAATTAACCGACCTAACTTTGGGATGTGGGAGGAAACTGGAGCACCTGGAGGAAACCATGTGGCCACAGGAGGAACGTGCAAACTCCACACAGATAGCACCAGAAGTCAGCATTGAATCCATCGCTGGAGCGATGAGGCAGCAGCTCTACCAACTGTACCATTGTGCCTCTCATAGCTAAACCATCGGCACCTTATGCTGCCTGGGCCCTACGATCTGGAATTCCCTCTCTACACCTCCTCTCCCTTTAAGATACTCATTTAAATCTACTCCTTTGATCAGTTGCCTGGAATCTCTTTCTGTGGCCCCTTTGTCTGAAAAATGCACTGAGGAACATTTAGGTTGAAGGCTCTATTTAAATGCAAGTTGATATCGTTGCTACCAAAATCCAAATAATCTCAGCAAAGATCTTAGGATCAAACATGAAACTCCTCCTGATCTGAGTTCTACAGACAATAGTGGTTTCATACAAGAACAAGGGGGCCTAGGGAGAGGAAGGAAGGAGATCTGGTGTCAGTAACCTGTTTCTGAGCTGGTGAACGGTGACCCATCAAAGTGGTCAGGCGATGTCACTGAGCTGTGATCGGATCCCTCGGCACAAGCGGTAGTGACTGGAAAGATATGATTTATCTTCTGAAGAGAAGTGAAAAACAACAGCTAATTTATTCTTGTTAAAGAATCTGTCATTAAAATGAAAACCCACATTATCAGAGAACAGAAAGATGTTTTGCTGGGGGAATTGTGCTGAAGCGTTGGTTTTATTTACCCAGTTAGATTTTGCAAAAAATTGTTTGTGTGTCAAACTTATCCTAACTGTTATTCATTGTGAGCCCTCTGACCCATCCCTCACATCACTTCAATTTAAAGGTGCTGATTCCAGAACCTCTAGCGAGAAGAAGACATTTGTCGCATTTATTCAAAGATATCGACTTCTGTTATTTTGACGTGTCAGCATACAGCGTACAGCCCTCACTAACTGGCGCTGCACAGAATTACAGCTTAGTTTTCACACAAAAAGCTGGAGGAACTCACCAGGTCAGGCAGCATCTATGGATGGAAATGGACAGTTGATGTTTCAGGTCAAGACCCTTCATCTGGACTGGTGAAGGGTCTCGACCTGAAATGGCAACTGTCCATTTTCCTCCATAGATGCTGCCTGACCTGCTGAGTTCCTCCAGCTATTTGTGTGTTGCTCCAGATTCCAGCATCTGCAGTCTCTTGTTCTCGATACTCTGTGACTCTGGAGCTGGGGGTAGATTTAACACAGAAAATAGGAGCAGGAGAGGGACAGTCAACCCTTCGAGCCTGTTCTGGCATGATTATGGCTGATCCTCGATCTCAATAACATACTTCCGCTCTCTTCCTAAGTCCCTTGATTCCTTTTGCATCGAGAAATCTATCTTTCTCCTTAACTATCTTCAGTGACATGGTTCCTACCACCTTCTGTGGGAGAGAATTCCACAAGTTTATCATCCTCTGCGTATAGAAATTTTTCCTTACCCCAGTCCTAAATACTTTATCCCATGTCCTGAGACTGCCACTTCATTCTAGACACCTCCAGCCAGGGACACCTCCTCCTTGCATTCATTCTGTCTATCCCTGTCAGAATTTTGTACGTTTCAATTAGATTCATAGAACATAGAACATTACAGCACAGTACAGGCCCTTCAGCCCACGATGTTGTGCCAACATTTTATCCTGCTCTAAGATCTATCTAACACTTCCCTCCCATATAGCCCTCCATTTTTCTATCATTCATGTGCCTATCTAAGAGTCTCTTAAATGTCCCTAATGTATCTGCCCCCGCAACCTCTGCTGGCAGTGCGTTCCACACACCCACCACTTTCTGTGTAAAAAAACTTACCCCTGACATCCCCCTTCCTCCAATCACCTTAAAATTATGCCCCCTCATGTTAGTCATTTTCGCCCTGGAATGAAGTCTCTGACTGTCCACTTGATCTATGCCTCTTATCATCTTGTGCACCTTTATCAAGTCACCTCTCATCCTCCTTCGCTCCAAAGAGAAAAGCCCGAGCTCACTCAACCTATCCTCATAAGACATGCTCTCCAATCCAGGCAGCATCTTGGTAAATCTCCTCTGTGCCCTCTCTAAAGCTTCCACAACCTTCCTATAATGAGGCGACCAGAACTGAACACAATACTTCAAGTGTGGTCTAACCAGAGTTTTATAGAGCTGCAACATTACCTCATGGCTCCTGAAATCAATACCCCGACTAATGAAGGCCAACACACCATACGCCTTCTTAACAACCCTATCAACCTGTGTGGCAACCTTGAGCGATCTATGGATGTGGACCTCAAGATTCCTCTGTTCCTCGACACTGCTAAGAGTCCTGCCATTAACCTTGTATTCTGACTTCAAATTCGATCTTCCAAAGTGTATCACTTTACACTTTTCTGGATTGAACTCCATCTGCCATTTCTCAGCCCAGGTCTGCATCTTATCAGTGTCCTGTTATAACCTACATCAACCTTCACTATCCACAAAACCACCAATCTTCATGTCATCTGCAAACTTACTAACCTACCCTTGCACATCCTCATCCAAGTCACTTATAAAAATTACAAAGAGCAGGGGTCCCAGAACGGATCCCTGCTGAACAGCACTGGTCACCGACCTCCAGGCAGAATACGCTCCATCTACAACCACCCTCTGTCTTCTATGGGCGAGCCAATTCTGAATCCACACAGGCAGGTTTCCCTGGATCCCATGCCTCCTGACTTCCTGAATGAAGAACCTTATCAAACGCCTTAATAAAATCCATGTACACCACATACACTGCTCTACCTTCATCAATGTGCTTTGTCACATCCTCAAAGAATTCAATCAGGCTCGTGAGGCACAACCTGCCCCCCCACAAAGCAATGCTGACTGTCCCTAATCAGCCTATGCTTCTCCAAATGCCCATAAATCCTGTCTCTGGGAATCTTATTCTTATTCTTCTAAACTCTAGTGAATATAGGCCTAGTTGACCTAATCGCTCATCATATGACAGTCCTGCCAATTCACTACACTGCCTACACTGAACCTATACTGCCCTATATCCCTGGCAGGTATATCTGCCTGACAAATGAGAGATGCAGTTGTATGAAAGGAAGACGGGCATTTCATTTGGCTTTTGACAAATCCAAGATGTCCCAAAGAGCTCTGCACCCGATGAAGGATCCCCAAGTGGAGTCAATGTTTAATGTAACATGGCAGCCATTTCTGTACAAACAACAAGTGATGCTGACTGGATAATCTGTTTTACTGATGATGGTTGAATGTGAACCCTACATGTCAAAGTGATGGCAAGCAGTGGTTTTTGTTTATGTTCACCTGAGGGGACAGACATGGCCTCGTGTTAATGTCACATCCAAAGGCAGCCCTTCTGAGGGTGTAGCTCTCCGTCAACTTGCACTGGAAGTGTCAGTCATAGAGTCATACAGCATGGAAACAGGCCCTTCGGCCCAACTGGTCCGTGCTGACCAAGATTCCCACCTAAGCTAGTCCCAGCCTCATGCATATCCTAGCTCTGTATCATTCCTAACTGACAACAAATCTACCCATTTGAGACTTGATAAGACAAGATATCTTTATTAGTCACATGTACATCGAAACACACAGTGAAATGTATCTTTTTGCGTAGAGTGTTCTGGGGGCAGCCCACAAGTGTCGCCACACTCCTGGCGCCAATGTAGCATGCCCACAACTTCATAACCTGTACGTCTTTGGAATGTCTTGAAATGTCCAACTGACCCCCAGCACCACATCCAAAGCTGTTCCTCTGTTCCCTGACTTTCCTGCTGTGGTTTTAGGACTACGTCTATTTTTTTGGGGCTTCCCCAAATGTAAGAGATAATTTCTCTTTGTATCTACCCTTCAATATACTTCCAACATCTCGGTCAGATCACCCTCCATCTTCCAAACCATTGGGAATATAACATTTATACAAAGGTTTGCCTCTAGTCACAGTTACATTCTGGTGTCTCTGATCTGCAGCCTCTCTTGAGGTGTGGTGCCCAGAATCAAACCGGCTTTCCTTCCTTTCTTTCCTCCCATGGTGAAATAGACTGTTGATTCCCAGAAGGATGGAGGCTAAGTGAGCATGGATTGTGGGCTTGGCATGTGGTGATGGCTCAAAAAGCCCACTCCTCAAGGATTTTCAATGAGTAACGAGAGACTGCTTATACAACAACGCTGCCTGGTGACATGAGCTTGAGTGTTGTGTAGTTTCCCTCTGCTTCTCACTGCTTCCTGCCCAACGTATTGACACATACTTGGTCCCTCCTGGGGTGAGAGGTCACCTCACTCTTTGCCCATTTTCTTTCAAAATGCTGGAGCCAAGATCCTTTGATGGAACAATGACCCAGTCCCATTGAGGGGAGGGAATTGACCCTGAACTTGTAGCCAGCTCGGAGGTGTTCAGGAGGCAAATCAATTGATTGATCCTGATGAAGGGTCTTTACCCTGAAACATTACATCTGTTTCTTTTTCCACGGATGCTGCCTGACCTGCTGAGTGTTTCCAGCACATTCTGTCTTCCATTCCTTTCTCTCCCATGTGACCATCCAGCTTGCTCTCAATACACTTATTCTGTTAGTCTCAACAATGCCCTTTGGGAGGGAGTTCCCCATTCTCACCAGCAGCCAAGGGCTGCTATCTGGTTAATCTCAGTGGGAAACATCGCACTGGAGAAGTGAATGAAAGGCAGAAGGAGAAAGAGAGACTTGTATTTCTATGGCATCCTTCACTGCCTCAGCACACCCCAAAGTTCATGTGCACTTCTGGGAAACACAGGCAGGCAGTTTGTGCACAGTAAGATCCCACAAGCAGCAACAGGCAATGTTATGTTGGCTGAGGCATAAATATGGGCGTTGGACACTGAGGAGGTTATCGCTTATCTTCTTCTGGCTGCAGGGTCGAATCCATTTGACAGAGATTCCAACAGGAACAACAGTCCTTCAGCTAATGTTCTCTGGATTGCAACTTGAACTCACGATCTTCACTCGGAAGAAAGAGACATTTACCAGAGTCAATGGGGATGCACTGTGACCTGCTACTGAAGGTGACTGATGTTGACCTATACAATGATGATGCATTATTCTATGTGTATCTAGTATCAGGTTCCCTGCCATTGCCTCCATGCTACCTTTTAAGCAAGGCTCTTGGTAGTTATCTCTCTAACAAAATACCAGATTATCCACCTATCGTTCATTACTGATTCCTGCTGAGCACTTTCCTTGAATTGATCCCTGCACCTCAGGAAGCATCATGTTCCAAGCCCCCTTCAATCATCTCCACCTGTCTCCATCCCTTAATCCTCCCTCTAAGTCAATACTTGTCCAGCTCTCCTGTGGCATGTATTAATAACACTGTGTTAACCACTTCATACTGGAGCTTGCCATCCACTTTGTCCTGGAGTGAGATTTCACTTCAGTCTTGGCAGTTTTAGAGTCATAGAGAGATACAACACAGAAGACGGCCCTTCAGCCCATTGTCCATGCTGACTATCAACCATCCATTACACTAATTCGACGTTAATCCTATTTTCTTCTTCTCCCCACATTCTTATTATCCTCCACGCATTCTCATCAAGTTGTATGCTGGCTTCACTAACAAATCTGACTGCAAATTCAGGAGGATTTCTTTTATCCAGAAAGTGGCAAAAATAGGCAACTCTCTCCCAAAGGCATAGTTGAAACTAGTTGAATAGGTTAGTTAACAAGAAACTGGATGGTCACATGAGGGAGAAAGGAACAGAAAAAAGAAAATACTGGGGAAAAAGCTCAGCAGGTCAGGCAGCATCTGTGGAAGGAGAAATAGGGTTATTGTTTTAGGTCAAAGATTCTTCATCAGAAGTAACCTGATGCATTGAGTCTGTTTTTTTAGGGATGTGGGAGGAAACCCGAGCACCTGTAGTACCCCCACATGGTCACAGGAAGAACATGCAAACTCCACGCAGACGGCACCAGGGGTCGGGATCGAACCCAGGTCGCTGGAGCCATGAGGCAGCAACACTATTAGTTGTACCATTATGCCTTTCCTTCAAACTGATATCAATGGCTGTGATCTTCTGTCTTCACCCACCAGCCTCCTGTTCCCTCAGAGTTGCGATTGAACAAGGCCTGAGAAGCCAAGGAAGGCAGTGATTTGCTCATTTGGCACAAGCTGCACTCATGCAGATAGTTGCAGGAATTTGCGCTGAAGGATTGTTGCTGTCACTGCAGGGTCATCTGCCTGTTAGACACAGATCTCTGGTTACTGAGAAACAGTCAACTCTCACAAGTATTGTACCGAAATATTAGACTAATTCTTTCCTCTCAGTGTCATCCCCGACTGATGGAGGGATGAACATGCTGTTAGCTGACTGATCAGTCCTCTGACCAAAACCACATTCATCCCTGCACACTGTTAACTTAAATCCATCCTGTTGACACCACGTGAACGGTCGTGCAAGAGATGCCCTATAGTCCATCACTACTACCAGCCCCCACTGCCTGACTGTCACAGGTGGACCATAATGGGTTAACACCCCATCACTTCCACCTGACTCCTTTACCTCCCAACCACACCCCCAGTCTTGGGAATGCTGCATTTGTCCTTCAGTTGAGGGTGTGTTACGTTGTTAAGGGTGCCTGCTTTTGTTGACAGGACAAACCGTAAGACTACAAGACGCAGGAGCAGAATTAGGCCACTCGGCCCTTTGAGTCTGCTCCACCATTCGATCGTGGCTGATTTATTTTTCCCTCTCAACCCCATTCTCCTGCCTTTTCCTCATAACCTTTGATGCCCTCACTAATCAAGAACCTATCAACTTCCGCTTTAAACATACCCAATGACTTGGCCTCCACAGCCGTCTGTGGCAATGAATTCCACAGATTCACCACCCTCCTCCTCATCTCTGTTCTAAAGGGACGTCCATCTACTCTGAGGCTGTGCCCTCTGGTCCTAGACTCTCCCACTACTGGAAACATCCTCTCCACGTCCACTCTATCCAGGCCTTTCAATATTTGCTGGTTTCAAGGAGATTCTTCCCCGTCATGCTTCTAAATTCCAGTGAGTACAGGCCCAAAGCATCAAACATTCCTCATATGTTAACCCTTTCGTTCCCAGGATCATTGTTGTAAACCTCCTCTCGACCCTCTCCAACACCAGCACATCCTTCCTTAGATATGGGGCCCAAAACTGCTCAAAATACCCCAAATGTGGTCTGACCAACGCCTTATAAATCCTCAGTATTACATCCTTGCTTTTATATTCTAGTCCTCTTGAAATGAATGCTAACATTGCACTTGCCTTCCTTACTACTGACTCAACCTGCAAGTTAATCTTCAGGGAATCCTGCACTAGGACTCCCGTCCCTTTGCTCCTCTGATTTCTGAATTCGCTCCCTGTTTAGAAAATAGTCTGTGCCTTTATTCCTTATACCAAAGTGCATGACCGTACACTTCCCTACGCTGTAGTCCATCTGCCACTTCTTTGCCCATTCTCCCAACCTGTCCAAATCCTTCTGCAGACCCCCTGCTTCCTCAACACTACCTGCCACTCCACCTATCTTTGTATCATCTGCAAACTTGGCCACAAAGCCATCAATTCCGTCATCCAGATCATTAACATGAAAAGTAGCAGACCCAACACTGACCCCTACAGAACACCACTAGTCACCGGCAGCCAACCAGAAAAGGCCCCCTTTATTCCCACTCTTTGCCTTCTGCCAGTCAGCCAATCTTCTATCCATGCTAGTACCTTTCCTGTAATACCATGGGCTCCTATCTTGTTTAGCAGCCTCATGTGCAGCACCTTGTCAAAGGCCTTCTGAAAATCCAAGTAACAACATCCACTGACTGTCTATCCTGCCTGTTACTTCCTCAAAGAATTCCAACAGATTTGTCAGGCAAGATCTCCCCTTAAGGAAACTATGCTGACTTTGGCCTATTTTATCATGAGCTTCCAAGTACCCTGAAACCTCATCCTTAATAATGGACTCTAACATCTTACCAACCACTATCAGGCTAACTGGTCTATAATTTCCTGCCTTTTGCTTCCCTCCCTACTTAAAGAGTGGAGTGACATTTGCGATTTTCCAGTCCTCTGGAACCATTCCTGACTCTAGTGATTCTTGAAAGATCATGACTAATGCCTCTTCAGCTACCTCTTTCAGAACCCTGGGGTGTAGTCCATCCGGTCCAAGGCCCTGTCTGTCCTATTGGGGTTGGATATAAAAGATCCAATGGCATTTTAGGTTGTTTTCTCCAGCATCTTTATCCATATTTACTCCTCAATCAACATTCCCAAAGCAGATGAGCTGGTAACTGTCACATTACTGTTTGTGGGAGCTTGCACAAAAATGACCGCTAGATTTCCCTGTTCTTCAAAAGTACCTGTCTACATTTCTCCTTGCCTCGGTAAAGCAGCCAACATAATCAAAGACACCTCCACCCCAGACATTCTCTCTTCTCCCCCCCTCCCATTGGCCAGAAGACACAAAAGCCTGAAAGCACGTACCACCAGGCTCAAGGACAGATTCCGTCCTGCTGTTATAAGACTATTGAACTGAACCCTTGTACAATAAGATGGACTCTTAATCTCACAATCTACCCGTCATTGCCTTGAGCCTTATTGTCTGCCTGCACTGCACTTTCTCTCTAACTGTAACACTTTATTCTGCATTCTGTTATTGCTTTTCCCTTGGACTGCCTCAATGTACTGATGTGATGAAATGATCTGTATGGATGGCACTTAAAGCAAAGTTTTTCACTGTACCTTGGTACATGTGACAATAATAAACCAATTCACCAATGTACTTTGGGAGACTCCGGGATGGTGAAAGGTGCTGAAGAAATGTAAATCTTTTCTATTCAACCCTACCTTGTCTTGAATCTGAAGAATGTTTTGTTTGCACTTCATTGGACAAAGTTTGGCAAATGCTATTATCTCATTGGTGGATACATCTCAAATCAGAGCACTTCCAGTGGAGTGCCATCTGTGAGCAGAGATCTTAAATCAAGGCCTTCACCACTCTCATGGTGAAGGTAAAAGATCCCTCAGCCACTCTTTGGAAGAGGAGCAGGAGAGTTCTCCCCAAGGTCCTAGCCAATATTTACCGCACAAACAACATCACTAGAGTTAATAATTTGGTCTGTTATCAGGATTTTTGTGAGATCTTACTGTGCACAAAATTAGCTGCTGTGTTTCCTACAAGAGTGACCTCACTTTAAGGAGTACATCATTGGTTGTAGACTGCTATAAATGTCTCAAGGAGGATATGCAATCCTTTCTAAGTAGCAGACAGGGCACATAATGCCTTCATTGAACCTTTACTATGTGCCTTTCAACCATGGCTTAGACACTGGTCTGTGTTGCTATTGGCTGGTTTCCCCAATTCTGTTCCTGATTGGTACAACTCCCAGTCTAATACTGTTGGAGTGTTAAATATGACCTCGGTGTTTCTGCACCCAGCCCTCAGGTAATTATGAGTGAGGTGGAGAAGTCACCTCACAGCTCGGAAGGTGTATGTCCAGAGACTGTTGGATCAAAAGGCATTGACTGGGCTGGCCCCCAATATCAACAGCACCTCAGGACAGGAAGTCTTTGCCTTGCAATTTCACCTTTCTCTTGATGCCCTGAAGTGACTCACAACCAAATTGATGCCTTTAAAGTGCGATTGATGCTGTATGATGGGCAAAGGTGACAGCTGGTTTGTGCACAGGAAGATCCCATAAGAGAAGAGCAACAAGATGAGTTAATGAAACTGGCGGGTTGTTGCAAAAGCTCATTTCATTCTGTAATGACCGTTAGTACAGATAGCATGCTGCCCTCCCACTGTCTGGATTTATATGTGACTCCAGGCTTAGTTAACTCTTAATTGCCCTTTGAAAGGTCCCAGTAACTACACCAAAAGAAACCTCCCGAGCACTATGGACACACTTTTACCACACAGACTGCAGTGACTCACTATCATCTTTCCTAAGGCCAATTAGTGATGTCTGCTGAATTTTGGTTCTACCCATGACTCCCAAATACCAAAATGAATAATAAAAATTAATTATTTTAGGAGGTTTAATTAAAGCAGCATCTTTCTACTTGAAGAGTAAAGTTCCTTGTCCATCAGCGTCTGAACCCAACTTGGCCCAACTTCCTTCCCTATTTTCTTCACTGTCCTCTTATTCTGAAGGCGTTGCTTCAGTTGCAGTGGTGTAGTGGTTACTGGATTAACCATCCAGCAAGTGTGAGGACAGATCCTGGCACTACATACATCTGGAAATAGAGTTGGAATCAGTACAGGTGACCTTGTATCTTCTGGATTACCATGAAAACCCAATGGGTTTGCTAATCTCCATTTAGAGAAGGAAATCTGCCATCCTGACCCAATTTAGGCTTCTAAAGGACATACGAAGCAGAAGCAGAGATTGGCTATTTTCACCCTCGATCCTGCTCCACTTACAGAAAGATCGTGGCTAATCCTCTACCTCAAATCCACATTCCCTCTCAATTCCCAAAATCTGCCAGTCTCAGCCTTGAATGAAGAGTATCCGCAGCTAGAGAATTCCAAAGGTTCATACTTGTGGTAGAATTGTTCCCCTGTCAGATTATGGTACGGTTGTCTCAAGTCACCTGATCTCTTCAAAAGGGATTTGGATCTGTATTTGCAAAGGAATCTTTATGAGGACTGTGGGGGACTATTTGGTCATCTCTTCACAGAGAAACAACCTCCTACTCTGCAATGAGACCTTGCTATTTAGTCATAGAATTATACAGATGAAAACAGGCCCAACTCGTCCATGCCAGCCAAGATGTTTATCCGAGCTAGTCCCATTTGCCTGCATTTGGCCAATATCCCCCTCAACCTTTTCTCTCCATGTACCTGATCAAATTTCCTTTAAACGTTGTAATTGTACCTGCCTCTACAGCTTCCTCTGGCAGCTTGTTCCATATACCCACCACTCTCTGTGTGAAAAGGTTGTCCCTTGGGTCCCTTCTAAATCTTTCCCCTCTCACCTAAATCCACATTCTTTAGTTTTAGACTTCCCTAGCCTGGGAAAAAGACTGTGCAAATTCATTGGGGGCTTTTAAGAGGGGCTTGGATGGGCACATGAATAAGAGGAAAGTGCAGGGATATGGGCATTCTGCGGGTAGGAGGGATTCGTTATGTCAGCACAATATTGTGGGCTGAAGGGCCTGTTCTGTGCTGTACTGTTCTATGTTTTTAATCCACTTTATCTACAGCGCTCATGATTTTATACACCTCTATAAGGTCACCCCTCAGTCTCCTATGCTCCAGGGAAAAAAGTCCCTGCCTAACCAGCCTCTCCTTATAACTCAAGTCCTACAGTCCCAGTAACATCCTCGTGAATCATTTCCAGCTTAATGACATCCTTCCTACAGCTTGGCGACCAGAACTGCACACAATACTCTGAGTGTGGTCTCACCAATGACTTGTACAGTTGCAATGTGATGTCCCAATTCCTGTACCCAATGCCCTGACCGATGCCAAATGCCTTCCTCACTTACCTGTCTATTTGGGTCAGTTTTGAACTGTGACCATATGATCATGTAGTTTCAGACTGGGCTTGCCTGTAGTTGTGGTCCAGTGGTATCTGCCTTTGGCTGTTGGTGCAGTGACACCACAGATAGTTTTCAGTGGCCATGACCTTATGATCAACTGAATGTGCAGAGAGCTTTGTCGACCAAGTTAGGCTTGACTCTCTGTGAGAGACAGAATTAGCAATTTCTACACCACCTTTCACCAATATCAGGTTGTCCCGAAGCACCTTACACTCAATGTATTGCTTTTAAAGTGTAGAGCATGTTGCAGGAATCATGGCAGCGCGTTTGTGCACAGTGAGATCCCACAATGTGATAATGACCAGATAGTCTGTTTCTCCGGGACGAGACGACAGGTGTTTTTTCCGGAGATGGGTTGTGCGTTCATTTGAGAGCAGCACCACCGACAGTGTAGCGCCGACCCCATTAACACCAGCCTAGACTTGTCTGCTGAAACGTTCTCTGAGAAACAGAGAATGAGTACAAGGTGACCCCACAAGCGATTCACTCGGCATCCGGGAGTGCCTCTTTAAATGGTGTTTCAGAGAGTTTCTGAGGCGTGACGCCTGTCAGTCCATGACCGTACACCGGGGTCCTAATTGTATCACGGGACACCAATTTTTGGGAATACTCTACTCCTGTTTGTCCGATCAGTGAAGTCGGCGGTTAAGAGTGGATAATGCAAGGAATTCAGCGGTTAGGAGTCCCAGCGCCGATTTGAAAATCCGGGATTTTGGTGCAATTGGCATTCACAGGGTGAAAATAATTGGAATTCTTGAATCGATGCTCAGAAACCGGGCGTCGCAAGAATGTGGGGATCCCAGCATTAATGCACAATCTCCAGCCGTGTCCAACTCGGTAGCTCCCCGGGGAGCGAGCTGCTGACGGCTGCAAAGTTAATTGAATGCAGAGAGGTTTAGTGCTCACTGGCAGCTAGTTAATGAAAGTCTGTGCTGTCTCCTCGCTCGCTGAGGAGGGGAATCACTGTCAGTCCGCTGCTCCGTCCTGTCGCCATGTTATAGGGGGAGGGAGAGAGAGAGACCAACCGTGCAAAGCAAATCGGAATGGACACCCGGAATTATAAAAGAAAGACATGACATTTAGGAGAGTCGGCTGTGTCGGGATGTAGTCACATAACGTGTGGAGGGTGTCAGTGAAAGATGCAGATGGTTGAGGGGTAGTTTTTGTCGAGGGTGCCTCGCTGACACTGAGCCGGCAGTCCAGGACTGCACAAGGTCTGCTGCTGCCCGGGTCCCCGGGCTTTCTGGGTTCCGGGCCCCAATCCAGAGGCTTGAGCAGAAACTGCAGGAGGACACCCTCACTGCAGTGCTGAGCGACGTGCACAGGCGGGTGATGGGAGAGGGGGCAGTACTGAGGGAGCCCCGCCCTGTCCGAGGGGGCAGTGCTGAGGGAGCCCCGCCCTGTCCGAGGGGGCAGTGCTGAGGGAGCCCCGCCCTGTCCGAGGGGGCAGTGCTGAGGGAGCCCCGCCCTGTCCGAGGGGGCAGTGCTGAGGGAGCCCCGCCCTGTCCGAGGGGCAGTACTGAGGGAGCCCCGCCCTGTCCGAGGGGCAGTGCTGAGGGAGCCCCGCCCTGTCCGAGGGGGCAGTGCTGAGGGAGCCCTGTACTGTCAGAGGGGCAGTACTGAGGGAGTGCTGCACTGTCATTGACCAAACATATGCAAAGGTTACCGTTGCCTGCTCCAAATCCACTGGAAGCGTACGTCCACTGCCAGGCCAACGCCCCTGCCATTGGGGCCCTATTGAGGTTGGTTAGCTCTGCCAGAGAGACCACTCCCGTCACATGGCAGACACTTGGTCCACAAAACAGACATCTTATTCCGAGCTCATGGGAAGAGATTATCAGGCAGACTGAGGAAAAGGTCCAAGAAAGTTCTCAAGGGTTCCTTTCAATAAATGCAACCTCTCCACCAACTGGCCCACGAGCACTCAAAGTGGAGCTGGAATATTTGAGATGGTACTGAGAACCTCGAGTCCGTGCATCAGGTGCACGCAGCCCCACTGGAAGCGACGTCAGGAGTGCACCACGTCCTGCCCCATCTGTGGAAGAACCTGCAGGCCTCATTGGTCACCTCAGAACGCACAGAAAGGGATTGAGCCCTAATCTTCACAACCCTAATCACTACCTCAGTATAGCAATACTATGACCACTTTGCACTACAATGGACTTTGCTTTTTTGTTGTTTAATTGTTCTTTCTCGTATAATTTATTTTGTTAACTGATGTTTTTCTTGTGAATGTTACGTATCTGATGCTATGTGCCTGTGACGCTGCTGCAAGTAAGTTTTTCACTGAACTTGTGCATATGACAATAAACTCCACTTTGACTTTGGAAGCAAGTTATCCTCGATCCCAAGAGATGGCTGAAGACATGGGGGAAATTGAACCAAATTGATCCAGGCACTGGTTTGGGACGCTGATAGGGGATGTCTCACTCCCATCCTCTATCCCTCCCCAATCCGATCAATGTGGTGCCAACACTTTCGCAGTCCCCTACTCTCCAATCTCACTCCCGGTCCCATAAGGTCCAAGCCCTGGCTCAACTAATCCCCGGAGCCAACCAGGGTTCCAGGCCTTGCTCTCCGATCCCCCAATTCCCTCATCATGGTTCCCAGCCTCCGCATTTCCAGATCCCCTGAGCCCGGACCGGGTAGTGCCCACTACCGACCCAAGCATCATCTCACTCCCAACCCTCACTCCATCATCCTCAGACCTTTGCTTTCCCATTGAACCCCTAGACCAGACCCAGGCAACACATTTTCCAGCATGGGAAAGTGCAAAGCCCTTTCACCAGCACTAGGCTTTGGTTGCTTGCACCCTCTGGAACACCTGTCTAACACATCCATTAGGAAACACTGAATTTTAGGGGCAAATTCTAGTTTCTCTTAAACATCCCAAAGATCTTTCTCGTGGGGTGTTGCTTACCACCTAGTGTCTAGAGGACTTTCCCATTCTTACATTTTTGTCCGATCCCTACCCCCACTCCACCCTCCCAATTCCTGGGGTCAAGGGTGAACACTGGGAAGAGATCCCTCCCTTTCCCAAGATCCCCCGTGCTTGTGGCATGGAAGGGACATCTGGATTTAGCTAGCGAGCTGCCTAGCTGTCAGCATCGCCTGCAGAGACCTAGAGGGGAAGGTGCCCTTTAGAACAAGCAGCAGGCTGAGGGGGTTAAAGAGAGACAGGATGTGTGAGTGCCCCCTCTTCATCCTCTGTGCCCCTGGGGTTAATGAGCAACGAGGAGGTGGCACTGATTGTGATGCGAACCACAATCTAACCTCTGCAAACTGGAAAGGTATTGATTGGTTTCCTCTGTTTCTTCGCGAGCTGCTAATGCAGTTGTTGTGATGCTGCTAAACTGACACCGAGGCAGGAAAAGGAGAGAGAAACAGAGATAAAGAATTGCATTGGAATGCATGGGGCTTGTTGGTGTAGTGGTTATGTTACTGGATTGGTTTACAGAGGTTTGGATATTGATCCAGAGATGTGTTTGAATCCCACGATGGTAACTAGAGAACTTAAATTGAAGTAATTAAATCTGGATTTCAAAAGCTAACCTTAGTAACAGTGAGCAGAAAACCACCAGACCATAGTAATATTCCATCTTGTTCATTAATGTGCTTCAGGGAAGGAAATCTGGCATTCTTACCCAGTAAGCCATTCTTACTGGTCTGGGCCTATATGTGACTCCAGACCTGCAGCAACATGGTTGACTCTTAGCTGCCCTCTGAAAGCCCCTCAGTTCAGAACTATAAAAGTGCGGATAGTCAGCAATGTCCACAAGCAAAGGTCATTGGCTGATTCCCCTGTCAATCTGGCCTGGTGACCATAGCCCCACGGTTCAGGGACAATTATGATGGACTATAATGCTGGGGATAGTCAGCGGTGCCCATGTCCTGTAGACAAGCAAAGATCATTGGCTAACTCCCCTGTCAATCAAAACACTGGAGGAATTCAGGGGATCAACCCTGAGTTCCTCCAGTGTTTTGTGTGTTGCTCCAGATTCCAGCATCTGCAGTCTCTTGTGTCCCTTGTCAATCAAGTCTGGTGACACACTGCTGTAAATGACTGGAATTGGTGCTATGGATCTGATGTGTATACATCTGTGTGTAACTATCCTTCACATTGGTCTGGAGTCACGTATAGGCCCAAACCAATAAGAATGGCTGATTTCCTTCCCTAAAGATCAATAGTGAACCTGATGGAATTTCACTCTGGTCCAGTAGTTAATGGTCACTCTTATCACCTGTATATAACTATCGGCCACTCACTGCATTTTTCTGGAGGAACTAATTTGATTTTATTGGGAGAGGTTAGGCTCTGTATAGTTTTCCTGCAATCACTGAAAACAGTTTCTTATTATCTACTCTCTCACATTCCTTCTGAATTTTGAATACAGTTACCAAATGACCTAAATATGTTTAACAAGATATTCCCAATTTCTCAAGTCTTTCATTGTATTTGTAACTCTTAACATCAGCTTCAAGATCACTCAAGAAGTTTGACACCATCCAGGACAAAGCAGCTGTTTGATTGGCACCCCTCATCCATCACTCTAAACGTTCATTCCCTTCACCACTGGTGCACCTTGACGACAGTGTGTACTATCCATGAAATGCAGTGCTGCTACCCACCCAGACAGCACATCCCAAACCTGAGTCCTCTACCACTTAGTAGGTAAAGGGTAGGGAGTGCATGGGGCCACCACCACTTGCAGGTTCCTCTCCCGGTCTCACGTCATCCCATTGTGGAAGTATATTGCCATTCCTTCATTGTTACCCAGTCTAAATCATGGAACTCTGCTAACAGCACCAAATGAGCACCCTCACCATACAAACTGCAGCCATTTGAGACGATGGCTCACCACCACCTCAAGGGCAACTGAGAAAAGACATCAAATACTGGCCTTAACACCCTGCAAATAACTAATTAAAGGGCAGCGTAAATCCAAACATTCTCCTCTCCAAAGCTTAACCTGCCTCCTACGGTGTGGAACTACACACTGAACTCCACCTGTGGTTCTACTGAGGCTTACACCGATTCACTGGTAATCTTAACTTTCAGAACAAATTCCTTTTATTACCTCTCTGCCTCAAGAGGTCCTGAAATAATTTACAACTGGAAGTCCTCTATAGCTAAGGATTCCATTGGCTTATCCATGAGATGCTACCTTTAATATCTTAGGAATCATAACCCAAAAGTATAACCAGGGCACATCACAATTGCCACAATGGGTTTCATCTGCAACCTCTTTGTGCATCCAACCATCTTATAATTGTCCCCTTCTGTCGCTAGTCTCCAGCAAGTGTAGCCTTTCCTCATAGTAAACTAACACACACTGAAAACTGACCAAAATTTCTGTCCCTGCATGTCATGAGGAACCAAGGGGCTCTGTGATGAATTTATGAAATAGGCTGTGAGCTGAGGGGAAGTACTGAAAAAGCTGTTTATACTGACACAAAACAGGGTGCAGTAGGAACTTAACTATCTGTGCTCTTCTCTGAACCCCTGTGTTATGACGATCAACAAGGTTTATAACTCAACATATAAATAACAAAGATGGTCCCAGCAAGTGTGGATCTGTTCCCCACAGCCTTTGAAATTGGTAAACATCAGAATATTCACTGGCGTGAAACCTATTCCAACTTTTCAGAATGCTGATAGCTCAGACTTTCCCCTGTCAAAACTTATTTATAGTGATAATGGTCAAACATCAAACAGAATGACATGTCGAAATCAGACATGCAACCAAACAGAATGAAGCTGGTAGAATTAAAGATGTGGAAATCATATAAGTGTCTTGTGTGTGTTTTATTGCATTATAAAATAAGGAGGGTTCGGGGTAAATCATGGTAGTTTGCAAGAAGGTGCAGAGAGATCCCCTGTACACATGGGAATGCTCTCCTCTGAGAGAACGCTGGAATGAATTCCATTCAAAGTAAGTTAGAGAGAAGTACGTGTGAATATATCTAACGGTTAAGTAGCTGTTAGAGTACAGAAGTCCTATTAGTGCATGATATTGTGTGGCATTTTACTGTATATGGTAGTTTCTTGTAGCATCTTATGTTATATTTTCTGTGCTTGTAATTATTTGTGGTGTTTGCTCAGTCTTAACAAACTTAAAAGATTTCAGATTGTGCTGTTCTGTTAGTTCAGGCCAAACTCAGAGAAGTAATGAAAGAGAAAACTACCTACACATCCTTGTTTGGTTGGTACATTTGCAACCATCTAGGCCTATATATAAATCACTGATCTACACAATTAACTGAACAGACCCCAGAACAGAACCCCATAGAACACTCTCTGAGAAACTACCTCTTGGTCCTGTTCCTTCCCTCCAACCCCTATTTTAATCCAATCTGCCAACCATGTTCCGTGTTATATCTTGGCTGAGATTTCCTGAAAGTACATAGGCATCACATTCTCTGCACTTCTAACCGCACCCCAGCTCCATCCACCAAGCTCTGAACCTGCCACTTCCCAAAGAACCAGGCTAGGCAATAGTGAGTGAAGGAAAGAGTAGGTGAGATAAGGAGTGAGAGAGATCAGAGACTGAGAAATAGAGAAACAGAGAGTAAGACAGCAAAAGAGGGAACAATTAAATAAAATATGGTGGTGACATGGAACTAGAGCCATGGCGTCTTCAGGAGAAGGAAATCTTAACTGGTCTGGAGCCTATATGTGACTTCAGACCAATAGCAACGTGGTTGATTTTTAACTGTCCTTTGCAATGACCCAACAAAACACGCAGTTCAGGTAGAAATGGGGATGGGCAATGAATCCTAGTTGATGTTATCCATATCCCGTGAGCAAATAAATAAGAAAATGGAGAAATTGTGAGACAGAATAACAGAGTATAAGAGAGGACGAGAACACAGGATTTGTAAAATTCTGTAAGCCATTCCTCTTGCACCCATGTCTTCAGTTACCCGGCCCCAGACTCTCTCTCCCTACATCCCGCCATCTCTAGGAATGTGGGGACTTCATGATTTCTGTGGTGGGACCCAAGGAGTAACCAATTCCTAGTCCCACAGGTCCTTTTGACACATGGGTCTACTCAAATATTACCCTGCTCACCACCCAGTGAAAGAACATTGACTCCACACAGAGGATCACCTTTCCCTTCATGCAGAAGACATTTGTCTGGTCTCCTCTGGTTGGTGTTAATGTTTGTCAGTCTGTCTCAGTCTAAAAGAAAATCAAAAAGGTGCAGATGCTGGAAATTAGAAATAATTTGAACATAGAACAGTACAACACAGGAACAGGCCCTTTGGCCCATGATGTCTGTGCTAATCATGACCCCAATTTAAATTGCATATCTGCCTGCATGTGGTCTATATCCCTCCATTCCCGGCCTGTTTATGTGTCTGTCTAAATGCCTCTTAAATGACTCTTTGGAGATCTGGGTTCAATCCTAACTTCCTGTACTGTGTGTGTGGAATTTGTGCATTCTCACTGACTGCGTGGGTTTCCCCTGGGTTCCCTAGTTTTCTTCCACATCCCAAAGATGTGCCCATAGGTTGGTTAATCTGTTACTATAAAATACCCCTATATAGGTAGATGGTCAGGGTGAGAGTCAGAGTGGAGTTGATGAGCTTGTGAGTGAGAATAGGTTGCAGGAATATGGTGGGGTGGGATTGTTGGGAGAATGGCCTCTTTCTATCAGATAAAAAAATCTGAGGCCATTTAGGTTCTGACAAAGGGTCATTAACCTGAAAGATTAACCCAGTTTATCCCTCCACAGATGCCGACTAACCTGCATCTTCTGTTTCTTTGTTTTGTCTCATCTAATCTTTGGGCAACTTCATAAGAAAGGGTGTATTTTCACAGAGAGGTCATCAGCCTAACATACAAAGCAACTAACCAGGAGAGTTCTGCTCCCAGCTCCACACTTCTTCCCTCTTTCCCTTCTCCATTCCTGCCCTTCCTTCTCCTCCACACCACCCTTCCACCTCCTGCCCTTCCTTGTTTACCTCAATTCTTACTCTACCCACTACCTCCTTTCCACTGCTCCCATCTCCGTCCCTCACCTCTCGTCCCTTCCAACTCTCCCATTCCCCCCTCATCTCCCTTCTCCTCTCCTACCCATGTTCACCAATGGGATTTGAGCACAATAGTAGAACCTATTGTTCCAATCATATAGAACCCTAGTGGGACAATGTCTGGAATTTTGTGTCCAGGTCTGCTCTCCTGCCTGAGGAAAGGTGTTGAACAGAAAGACCTTGCTGTACAAATGCGTAATTCCCTGAAAGTGGCAACGCAGTTAGACAGAGTGGTGACAAAGGCTATGGCACGCTTGCCTTCATCGGCTGAGGCATTGAGTACAGGAGTTGGGACATCAAGTAACAGTTGTTCAAATCGTTGGTTAGACCATAGTTGCTGTATTGAGTGCACTTTTGGTCACCACACAATAGAAAGGATGTGATTAAGCTAGAAAGGATGCAGAAAAGATTCACAGGAATGCTGCCTGGACTGGAGGGCTTGAGATATAAGGAGAGGCTGGACAGGCTGGGACTGTTTTACCTGGAGCGAAGGAGGCTGAGCAGTAACCCTATAGAGGTTCATTAAATCATTAGGGGTATAGATAGGGTAGGTCATTACAGTCTTTTTCCCAGGGTAAAGGAGTCTAAACCTAAAGGACCTAGGTTTGTGAGAGGGAAAAGATTTAAAGAGGATTAGAGGAGCAAGTTTTTCACACAGAGGGTGGTGGGTATATGGAATGAGCTGCCAGAGGAGGTGGTGGAAATGGGTACAATTACAATGTTTAAAAGATATTTGGACAGGTACATGGATTAATGTTTAGGGGGATATGGGCCAAATGCAGACAAATGGGTTTAGTGTAGATTGGCATCTTGGTCAATATGGATGAGTTGGGCCAAGGAGCCTGTTGCCATGCTGTATTGTACTCTCTCTCTCTCTTTGTCTCCCTCTCTGTCTCCTTCTCTCCCTCCTCACTCTCTCTCTCCCACCCTCTCCCTCCCTCCCTCTCTCTCTCTCTCTCTCTCTATATCTCTATCTATGAAAGACAGACTTGCAATAGAGGGCAAGCAGAAAAGGGTCGTCAGATTGATTACTGGGATGGCAGGTTTGTCGTTTGAGGAGAGGTTTTGCCAGTGCAGTCGGGAATTTATATGAATGAGAGGTGATCTCCTTAAAAGATACAAAATTCTTAAGGTGATTATGAGGGTAGATGTGGAGTTGATATTTCCCTTCATGTGGTACCTAGAACCAGGGGTCACGGTCTCAAAATAAGGGTTCAGCCATTTGGGGCAGAGTTGAACTGAAATTTCCTCACCTGGGGGGAGTAAATATTTGGAATTCTGTACCAAGGGGGCTGTGGAGGGTCAGAACAGAGAACAAAGAATTTATATTTATTAAGATAACCAAGTGATACGGTGTTGGTGCAGGGTTGTTGCACTGACCCACCAAGTGCTTACTAAGGAACGGGAACAAGGGGCCAAATGGTCTAGAGCTTCTATTTTTATGTTCTTATGTATCCCCTCTTTTCATTCATTCCCCTCCCCTCTCCTCCCCTATCATATCCCTAACCTTCACCTTCCATTCCCCCTAACCCACTGCCCTCCTATCTCTTACATCCAGCTCTCTCCTCCCGTCCTCTGGGAGGTAAGCACCATGAGTACAGAAGGTGTTGGCAATACTGAACGGAGAAAGTAGCAAAAGAAACTCCTGCAAGAATTGTTTGAGAGAGCCTAGCTCAGAGGACGGTATGCTGTGGGCCTTTACCCAGTTAGATTTATAGTTGGTGCTGTGCTGGAGTAATGTGGGTGAAAAGGGTTAATCACTTTAACACGACTGTCCATCAGTTGCCAGGCAGTCTAACTTTAATGGTTGGTTCAGCTTCTGATATACTGCGTTCTGCCTCACTGGATCTGCAGTGCAGCTTTCAAACACCAGAGAGAAGGTCACCAGCATCCAGGTGCGAACCCGTGTAATGCTGGGGTGTAACTTTGATGTGGAGCTCACACTGAGCTGGAAGGTTGCTGAGTTGCCACGGTGGTCAGAGGGGAGAGTGAACAGCCATCTGCAATGTTTAACTAAAGCCCGTCAACCAATCAAGCTAAAGACTATTGTAACATGTAGCTAGCCTGCAGACAGCTCTGATCATCTTGGTAGGATGCCTGTAATCCAAGCCAGCAAGCAACTAAACTTGGGGAAGTCTTATACCTATAATAGCATAGAAGGAGGCCATTCAGCCCATCAGGTCTATGCCAGGTCCGAGGGGAGAATTAGTTCCTTTCCCTCACTCTTTATCTCCCTGTAGTCCACAACTCAGTCCCTTTCACACATGCCAATCAGCTCTACTTTGATTCTATTTTCTGCCATTAACCTACACTAAGGGGTAATTTATAGTAGGCAATTCCCAGCACACCTTTTGGGTTGGGGAAGACACTAGTGGAAGCTCACATATTCACAGAAGAACATGCAGACTCTGCACAGTCACCACACAAGGTCAGGATCGGACTCGGGTCCCTGGAGCTATGAGGCTGTAACTGCTGTGCTGCATGTTGCCCGATGCTTGGTGACTCCAACCAAGACTATAAGTCACAGTTTGCTGTCTGGACTGGTTGCTGTACAGGAGATTAATGACTTCCACTGTACATTCTTTAGGGGCTACACTTAATGGCCAGAGAGGCTCGGACTTTCTGCTCATTGACTGTCCACCTTCAGAACAGGACCTCCTCTTTCCTTCCTCATCCTGACCATCCTGAGTCTTCACTTCTTTGGACAGTTTCCAGGGGTGGATGTAGCTGTGTCCTATTAATTCTACATATCCCTCTCCTTCATCCCTACCCTCCTGTCTCTTTTCTCTTTCCCAGTCTCTGCCATCCTCTCCCATTCCCTCCTCCCTACATTCCTCTGCCCCTCAGATAACGCAGGACTCCATCAGCACTGCCTCTCCATCAGGGCGATGCTCCCTCAGTACAGAGCAGCACACCCTCAATACTGCCCTCTGACAATGTAGTATTCCTTCAGTACTGCCTCTCTGACAGTGCAGCAAAGTTTATATTTCTATAAGTCTCAGGTGGGATGAACCTTGTGACTGAGGTTTGAATTTAATGTCCCATTCTCTTGCCCCTCCCCCTCTGCATATTCTGTCTAATGGCCCTGGGATTTTGAACTGCTGTGTATTCTCAAAGTGCCATCCCATTAACCACATTTAGATAGAAATTTCTCTGTTAGTCACAAGTACATTGAAACACACAGTAAAATGCATCTTTTGCGTTACTGAGAATGCTCTGGGGACAGCCCACAAGTGTCACTGCTCTTCAGGGGCCAACATAGCATGCCCACAACTTCCTAACCCGTACATGTTTTGGAATGTGGGAGGAAACCGGAGCACCCGTAGGAAACCCACGCAGACACGGGGAGAACGTACAAACTCCTTACAGACAGCGGCGGGAATTGAACCTGGGTCGCTGGCGCTGTAATAGCGTTACGCTAACCGCTACACTACCGTGCCGCCGTGTGAGAGCAGTGCATACTGTGTAAAGTAACTGATGGTCTAAAGAGGGTGAGCGACTCCTTACCAAGCTTAACCAGAGTTTGGCCTCTGCACTTGGTGATGTCAAAGCTCAAGCACCATGTGCATAAGAACTAGGACCGTTTGGCCCCTTGAGTCTGCTCCTCCATTCCACGTGATCGAGGCTGATCTTCCACCTCCACGCCAACTTTCCTGAAGACACACAAGAGGAGTTGAGGCCAGTCCGTCACAGGATCATCGCTTCCTTCCATCCAGTCCGTCTTCACAGTGCGTTGCATCAGGAAGGCTAGAAGTATCGTCAAGGATGCCTGCCACCCTGACCATTCCCTTTTCTCTCTTCTACCTTCTAGGAGAAGATACAGGAGCTTGAAAGCCTGGACGACCAGACTTAAGAACAGCTTCTTCCCCTCTGCTGTCAGACTTCTGAATCAATCCCCTCTTTCACATTCCCTTCCCAGTGATGCTGCCACGTTCTCCAACCCTGAATTCCACCTCTTCCGTTGTTGTCACTTTAGCATTTCTTCTTGCACTCCCTCAGTTTGCACTACTGTACTTTGCACCATTCCGTTGTTTTGCACTCATCACTGTATTTACTGTTGTATTTATTATTACCATGTACACTGTTTACTCATGAGCTTCACGCGAGCAAGGAATTTCATTGCACCCTGGCGTATACGGCAATAAACTGATCTGAATCTGAGCATAAAGCAGCCACGATCGTGTTGAATAGCGGGACGGGTTTGAGGGGACGAGTGGCCTTCTCCTGCCCCCCTCCCCCCCAGGCCCTCCCCAGGTTATGACAGCGTTCCATTCCTGAGAGCCATTCCGTAACCCGAACAGTTCGAGAGTCGGAAATGCGGCCGCCCAGCAATATATTGAAATGAAGATATCGGCCAACAAGGGGCAATGTGTAGTTAAACCGGGGCCTTTAACTCAACCACTCGGACTTCTCTGCAAGATCTCACTGTGATCCATTCTCACCCAGCAGAAGGTGTCTGCAGCCCCGCAGCAGGCAACAAATCCGTCCCTCTGGTCTCCCAAACGCTCGCTTGTATGCACGGGCTGTACGTAAGCCAGGTGTTCATGACCTGGGGAGGACCTGCGTTTTCCTGTGTTCTTATGCACTATCCCCATATCCCTCGATTCCCATAATATTTAGTGTCCAGCCAGCTCCATCACGGCACCACCCTCCCCACCACCGAGGAGCCTGAGGGCACGTACCACCAGACAAGGACAGCTTCTACCCCACTGTGATAAGACTATTGAACGGTTCCCTTATACAATGAGATGGACTCTGACCTCACAATCTATCTTGTTGTGACCTTGCACCTTATTGCACTGCACTTTCTCTGTAGCTGTGACACTTTACTCTGTACTGTTATTGTTTTTACCTGTACTACATCAATGCACTCTGTACTGACTCAATGTAACTGCACTGTGTAATGAATTGACCTGTACGATCGGTATGTAAGACAAGTTTTTCACTGCACCTCTGTACAATTGACAATAATAAACCAATACCAATCTTCACGAGGCAGTGTCTCAAGAAGGCGGCATCCATCTCTAAGGACCCTTACTATCTGGGAAATGCCCTCTCGTTACTACCATCGGGGAGGAGGTACAGGAGCCTGAAAACCCGCACCCAACGATTCAGGAGCAGCTTCTTCCCCTCCGCCATCAGATTCCTTAATGATCCATGAACACTACCTCATTATTCCTTTTTTTTACACTATTTATTTATTTTTGTAACTTACAGTAATTTTGTCTTTGTACTGTACTACTGCTGCAAGACAACAAATCTCACGTCATATGTCAGTGATAATAATTCTGATTCTGATTGTCCCTATTTGGAGTGCTCCTCACCACCCACTGGGTAAAGAAATTACTCTTCATTTCAATACTAAATGGCCACCCCCCCCCCCCCCCCCACTTTATTTCTGAGACTGTGTCCTCCTTCCACTGCCCTGGACTCCTCAGTACAGGGAAACAGCCCCCCTTGCACCGACCTCAGATCCCACATTCCTGTGTCAGAATGCAGCAATATAAAAGTAGAAGGCTTTAACAAGTTGCAATGGGTTAGAGGCCGAGAATGAGTTATTATTTGCGGTTAGTGAGGGTGGCTCCCACAGAGCAGGGGGTGTCGGGGTCTGGGGAGCCGGGGGAGCGGACCCCACTGACTGTGAAAGCCATTCTGCTGAGCTGTTGGCCGCCGACACGGAGCGGTCAGGCGGACACACCAGGCACATGCGCCGCCATGTGTTCGCCCGCTGGACAAGTGGACACGGAGTACATTGCGTTGTCCCGGGGGAGCCCCGCACCGCCGGGCAGCTCCTAGCAGTGAGCCTCGCCTGTCCCCAGGGTGACGGAACATCTACCCTCGGCGCTGCATGCGGGCTGTTTGCGGTGTGCGACAGGGCGATCGCTCACTGTAACCTCCGCTCGCCGTTTCCTTTCTCTGTGTGTGTGAGAGAGAGAGAGCGTGAAGGAGAGAGGATTTGATAATGTGTGAAAGGGAGCGTGTCTTAGATGGGGAGTGTGAGAATAAGTGTGAGAAAATGTGGAAGAGAGAATGTCAGAGGGAGTGTATGTGAGAGACAATGTGTGCTTCAAGGAATGTGAGAGAACGTGTGAGAGTGTGTCTGTGAGTGAGGGTTTGCAACATTGTCAGTGTGTGTGTGTCACACTGTGTGTGTGAGGGTATGCAACATTGTTTGTGTGTGTCACACTGTGCGTGTGTGTGAGTGAGGGTATGCAACATTGTCAGTGTGTGAGTGTGTCACTGTGTCTGAGAGAGAATGTGTGTGAAGGAATGAGAGAATATATATGTGTATGTGAGTGAGGGTTTGCAACAATGTCAGTGTGTGTGAGTGTGTGATTTGTGTGTGGGAGAGAGAACCATTCGGTTCTTGAACCAACCAGCATAACACTAATCACTACAGTATAGCAATATTATAACCACTGTGATCACTTTGCACTAATATGTTCTTTGTTTTTTTGTTTGTATTCTTTCTTGGTAAAAAAAAAGTGTATAATTTATGTTTAATTTGTTTTTCTTGTGAATGTTGCTTACCTGATGCTATGTGGCTGTGATGCTTCTGCAAGTAAGTTTTTTCATTGCACTTGTGTGTACATGTACTTGTGCATGTGACAATAAACTCGATGTTTGATTTTGACTGTATGTGTTTATGACTCTGTTTGTGTGTATGTGTGTGTGTGTGTGTGTGTGTGTGCGCGCACACGCGCGCCCACCTGCCTGTTTACCTTGGCAGCTTTTCTTAGTATGTGTGTTCTGTATATGTTCTCTGTGTGTTTACTTGTGTATTTTTGTGTACTTTAATTGCTTGTGTGTTATTGTGTGTAAATGTGACTTTGAGTTATCAGGCTGTATTATTTACACTCCAATTTATCTATCTGCAAAGCGGCATCCATTCACCATTTTTGTGACTTAAATGCCCGATATTTGACTGACTCTTCCTGTGAAGCACCAAGACAGTATCAGTATACAGAAATTAATTCACTTTTACCCTCGACCAAGAACTTCAAAACTATGCAACACCTTATTTTCCCCACTCCCATCCCCCTAGTCTTCACTTCCCCAACAAACTTTTAATACAAGGCTCAATGCTACACATGTAGCTGCAGTGGGTCAAAGCGCCTGTTTTTGTGCTGTCTGGCTCCATGATTTTTCGGTGCTGGATGATATGGAGACAGCACCAATCAGGTTTTGACCCCGCCACAGACCAACCAGCTCTGATCCAGGACATCCTACATGGTTGAGGCAAAGGTCATCCATCCCTCCTAGTCCTTCCCCACCTGAATGCAGCCCAAGTCATGATTAATCACACCATCCTCCTCCAGTGCTTCTCCACCAGTGTCCAGCTGGTTTGCAACTGCACTAATTGGATCCAAAATTAGCTCAACGGAAGGAAGCAAAGGATAATGATTGACGGGTGTTTTTGTGACCGGAGGTTTCACGAGGTTCCTTGCCTTTTGTTGTATACATTAATGATTTAGACAAATGTAGGGGGGAGTCACAGAGAAGTTTGCAGGTGGTACAAAAATTGAGCTGTATGGTTGACTGAAAGGAGGAAAGGATTATAGACTGCAGGGAGATATAGATAGTCTGGTCATTTAATCCAGAGAAATGTGAGGTGCAGAAAGGCAAAGGAATACACAATAAATTGGCAGAAGTGTGGAGGAATCTTAAAGGTAGAAGGACAGGTAGAGAAGGTGGTTAAAATGGAAGATGCGATGCTTCATTAGCTGAGACAGAGAAGATAAGAGAAGGGAGTTTTTGCTAAAATTGTATTTAATGTTTGTTAGGTAACAGCTTGAGCACTGTATACAGTTCTGGTCACCCCATTAAAGGAAAGATGTGATTGCACTAGAGAGACGGAGCAGAGGAAATTTTGCCAGGACTAGCAAAGAATATAGGTATCAGGAAAGATTGGATAAGTTGGAGTTCGTTCCTATAGAACAGAGAGAGCTGAATGAGACAATTGTGAAGTATAAACTTAGGCAGGGGGCCTGGACAGACTGAATAGACTCAGCAGAAACCAGAGGCTTAGATTTAAAATCATTGACAGAAGCATTCGAGGGGAGCTGAGAGAAATCTTTTTTACCCGGGGGATGGGGTTGGGAAATCACTGCCTGAAAGGATAATGTAGACAGTCACCTCAGTGCAATTCTCCTCCCCATTCCTACACTGACATCTCTGTCCTGGGCCTCCTCCACTGCCAGAGTGAGGCTAACTAGAGGAACAGGTATTCTGCCCGGGGAGTCTACAACCCAGTGGCATGAATATTGAATTCTCCAACTTCTGGTAACCTGCTCCCCCTCCGTCCCTTCTCTCTCCTCCTGATCGACCCAGTTCCTCCCGCACCCACCCCCCCCCCATCACCCTGTTCCTTTCCCCTCCCCCATCCACTCCATCTGTCCGTCACCTCCTCCCACTGGGTCTCCCCCCCCCCCACTATTCCCATCAGCCCTCCCCACCTCCATCCTTCAGTTCCATGCTCCACCTTCCTCTCCTAACAGATTCCGACATCTTCAGCCCTTTGTCGCTTCCACCTCTCACCTTCCAGCTTCTGGTGCTATTCCCACTCTCCGCTCCCTCATCTGCCAATCGCAACCCCTCCCCCTCCCGGATCCACCTATCACCCGCCAGCTCTTGCTCCACCCCTTCCCCCCACTTTTTTGTACCGGCTATCTCTCCTCTATCTTCAAGTCCAGATGAAGGGTCTCGACCTGAAACGTCGACTGTCCATTTCCCTCCGTAGATGCTGCCTGACCCGTTGAGTTCCTCCGGCGTTGTGTGTGTTGCTCCAGTAACCTGGATGTGCTCTGGAGGAGCTCGGACTTGCAGAGACACAGATCAAATGCAGCCAGCAGGTGGAGCTGCAGGCATCATCTCAAAGAAGTGCAAAACTGATGGAATCAGTCACATTGTGCAGGAACCTGCCAGCTCACCAGGCAGGAATGGAGTGTCTCTGAGCAAGTGCAGACTACAGGCTAGGGAGGGCTGAGCTGTATCTGTAGCAGTATTTGCTTTGGTATTGACAGAGGCAGCAGTATTGTAACTGTTGCTGATATTGGAGGGAGTGTGGGTGATAGTGTTTCCAGTTTGGGTTGTGATGTGCGTTTCTTAGCCTTAGAGTTATTGCGAGGATTGTTTTGGCTCCAGTGTCGGTGTTGGTTTGTTTTGGATTGGTGTTGTGTTAGTTTGATGTTGGTATTGGTTTGGTGTTGTTGATGTTGCCGTCGGATTCGTATTGTATTGGCTTGGTGTTGATGTGCGGTTGGTGTTGGTACTGGGTAGTTGGGTTGATGTTGGTATTGGACTGATGTTGTGTTGGTGTTTTGGTGTATGGTTGTTATTGGTGTAGGATTGTTGAGAAGGTGTTTGGTGTAGGTTTGGTATGGTGTTGGTGTTGAGTTTATATTGGTGTATTGGGTTGGTGTTGTGTTGGGTTGATGTTGGTATTGGATCAGTTTGGGGGGTGTTGATGTCAGTATAGTTGGTGGTGTAGATGTACAATGGTTGGTGTAAGTTTGGATTTGGTGCACGGTTGATGTTAGCGTTAAGTTAGTGCATTGGTGTTGGTTTGGTATTAGTCATGGTGTTGCCATTGGGTTGATGGTACTATTGGAGTTGCTATGTGTTTCTGTTATATATTTTCTTACAATAGAAGGAAGCCATTCAGCCCATTAAGTGAATGTGGTTCATAAAGCAATCACATCGATCCCTTTCCATTATTTAACTCTATTTCCTCATTTAATATTAAATCAATTCCACCCTGATTGTTCTATCATCCACCTACACTAGGGGCAGTTTACGGTAACCAGTTAACCTAACATGACTTTGAGATGTGGACGGAAACCGGAGCACGCGGAGGAGACCCACACGTCACAGGGAGAACGTGCAAATTCCATATAGACAGTAGCAGAGGTCAGGTTTGAACCCAGGTCACTGGAGCTGTGAGGCAGGAGCTCTACCACTGCACCACTCTGTTGCTCTTCAGAGCCTTGAGTTAACCGGTCTTTGGCGTTGTGAGGAGCAGCTGTACCAGCTGCACTACTGTGCCATCCAGTAAATAAATATATATTTTTTAATAAAGAAAACCAGCTATCAAATAAATAGAGTTGAATATGCGGGGCAGGTAACGAGTTGTAGCTGTAGTGTGTGTGTGTGTGTGTGTGTGTGTGTGTGTGTGTGTGTGTTATTGGAGATCAGTGATCCCACAAACTATAATTACATCTTGAAGAACGTCAGCTTATGTCTGTTGAGCTGGAATCTAAGTTGCAAAGACTACATTGCATGAGGGAGGATGAAAGTTCTTGGGACACTTTGAGCCAGGAGGCACACACACCTCTGAAGTTAGGTATTTTGGGCAATGATTAAGGACTGGAGGTTAGTGATTATGAATTTGGTGGGTTTGGAATCATGAAAGGTAGTGTTAGAAGAGGCTCACTCTTCCCACAGGTACTAGGTTTTTGCAGCTTGTGCGACTGAAAACAGAATTTCAGAAAGTAGGAGCAAAGTGGCCACAGCACCATGTTGGAGTGTAAAAGGAATGTACTCACGGGAGGGACAATGTACATGTGTGGGGGGGGCAGGGTGGGAAATAAATACTGTTCTCAGGGGGAGCTCTGAAGGCTCTGTGGCCTCCCAGTGCTATGGAGTGAGGAAACCTCTTTGGGGCTGGGGAGGAGCTTGGACTGGAACGGGGAGGATCCACCAGTAATGGTCCATGTTGGACCAATAAGCGAAGACTTCCAAAGGAGCGTAGGGAGCGATGCTTGAACTTAACTAGAGCCACAAAGGCAATAACCTCATTGTTGTCTGGAGGTTAGCATTGGATCAAATAGATAAGAGAGTTGAAGATATGGTGGAAAGGTTGTGCCGGGAAGAAGAGGTTTTGATTCATGGGGCATTGCTGTCAGAAGTAGATAAACCACTGGGCTGGGTTCGTGCCGGCATCAGATAGAGATATAGGTGGAGCTTTAAACCATATATAATGGATGTAAGGTTCAAGTAAGGCGCCATTTAGTGAGTCAAAGAGAAGGGAACTGTGGAGATGTAATACAGAGATATGGTTCAGGTTGTGTAAGGAGAAAGGCCAGAGAATATAAGAGCATACGTAGCCAAATTACGTTAAAATGGTAAAAAGTAAAAGTAAAGGACCAGACAGCTGGAACAAAATAAATGAATGGATGGCACAGATAACCGGGAATGACCTAACAGCCATTACAGAGATGTGTTTGCAAAGGGATCGAGGCCGAGAACTGAATATCGCAGATTACTTGACATCAGAGTAAACAGAGTAGAAGAGGCTAGCTCTGAGATACAGAACGATGTTAGAACATCAGTGAGAAATGATCTTGGAAATAAGAAATAGCAAAGAAAATAAATCATTTATGGGAGTAGTCCACCAGACAAAGAAGCAATCACAAAATAATGGGAGCTTTTAAGAAAGTTAATGCAATGATCATAGGGGACTTTAATCTTCACATAACTTGGGCAAATCAAATTGGCAGAAGTAATTTTGAGGATAAGTTCATGGAATACATTGGAGACAGTTTTTTTGAACAATACAATCAGGTAGTAGGCTATCTGGCCATGTGTAGTGAAACAGGATTAATTGGAGATCTCATAGCGAATGATCCTTTGAAGAAGTGTGATAGAATTTTACATTCAGTTTGAAAGTAGAAAACTTGGTCCTGAAACAAAAATATTAAACTTATCAGTAAAAAGAGAGTTGGCTAAAGTGGATTGAGAAATTAAAGGTATAAAGGTAGATAAAGACAGATATTTAGAGAAATATTTAACAATTCTCAAAAAATACAAGCCACTGAGGATTAAGGAGTCTATAGGAAAGGGGATCCATCCCTGACTGACTAGAAAAGTTAATGTGTGATTGAAAAAAAAGCCTTATAATGTTGCAAAGACTAGTGATAGATTTGAGGGACAGGAGAATTTTAGAAACCAGCAAATGCGATAAGATGGAGAAAATAGAGTATGAGAATAAAATAGCAACGAAGTAGAGCCAGATTGCATGAATTCAACAAACATGTAGAAAGTAAGATGGTGGGTAATATAGAAGCTGATGGATAGTGGAGAATAAGTAAATGGGAGAGTTGTTAAATAAATATTTTGTGTCTGTCTTCACAGTGGAAGACAAAATCTATCAATAAATAGTTGGAAATAAAGGACAAAATATGAAGGGGAAATTTAAACCAGTCATTATCATTAATGAACATAAAATTGACTGATCCCTTGGACCTGATAGACTCTGACTTGGAGTATAAACAAAGTGGCTCCAAAAATATTGGATGCATTGATTGTGATCTTTCAAAGTTTGCTGGACTCTGGTAGAGTCCCAATGGATTTGAAAACTATAAGTGTAATACTGCTATTGTAGAATGGAGGAGAGGGAGAGCAGGAAACTGTTGTCCCGTTAGACCAACAATTCTCTTTGAAAAAATATTGAGATCCATTATTAAGGAAACAGTAACAGTACACTTAGAAAACCATAATATGATTAGTCAGGGATTAGGTTTATAAGAGGGACATTATGTTTGACAAGTTTATTAGAGCTCTTTGAAGATACAAGCAGTAGGGTGGATTAGTGGGAAACAACAGTGTAGTGTGCTTGGATTTCCAAAAGGTATCTGATAATGTTTCCTGTAAAATACTACTCAACAAGGACTCATGATATTGAGGGTGACATATCTGCATGGATAGAGGATTGGTTAATTGACAGAAAATATAAAAAGAAATGGATAATTTTCAGGTTGGCAAGCTGTAATAATGGGTTGGTGCTGGAGCCTGGCTATTTACTGTTAACATTAATGGCGTAAATAAATGGACTGAGTGTGTTGTATCCAAGTGTGCTGAAGGTAAGGAGGAAGGCACAAAACCTGCAAAGGGATATAGACGGGTTAAGTGAGTGGGCAGATAGATGACAGTTGGAGTATAATATAGGGACATATGTTTGGTATGAAGAACAGAAAAGCAAAATATTATTTAGATCCGATTCGAACAGCTACACTCCTACAGCCATCAGGTTCTTGAACCTACCTGCACAACCTTAACCCTACCTCAGCAATGGAACACTGTGGACCACCTCTTTGCATTACCATGGAATTGCCTTCGATTGTGTCTTTGTTTTTTTCTTGCGTGAAGGTCTTGTGTTTGTGCAGTCTTTGTCTTTCTGTTTTCACTGTACGGTATAATTTTATGTATAATTTATATTCTGTGTGTTGTCTGTAACCTGTGATGCTGCTGCAAGTATTTCATTGTATTGTACTTCACTGTACGTGTGCGCATGACAATGAGCTTGACTTGACTAGATGGTGTAAGACTAATGGATACGTGTTCAGGGAGATATGGGTGTCATTTTACAAGAAACATGGCATTAGCATGCGGGTATTTCAAACAATTAGGAAGCAGGTGGAATTTTTAACCTTTTGTATTCCATCCCTCTTGCAATAAATTGGGGAGGTCTTACAATAATTCTACAGAGTCATGAGGAGACCGTACCTGGGGTACTATATACACATTTGGTCTTCTTATTGAAGGAAAGATACAGTTACCTCGGAGGCAATGCAGAGAACATTCACAAGGTTGATCATAGAATGACAAGGTTGCCTTTTGAGGTACGATTTGAAAAGATTGTGCCTATACTCTCTGGAATTTAGATGAATGAGAGAAAACCTTGAAGCATGTGTGATTCTGAGGAGCTGGACAGGGTAGACGCCGAGGGGGTTTTCTCTGTTGGGGTAATTTGGAACTGGTGGTACAAATAATGAGAATAAGGGAACTCCCTTTTCTGAAAGGGATAAGGAGGATAAAAAGAGAAGATGCTGGAAATACTCAGAAGGTCAGACCGCATCTGTGGGAGGAGAAACAGAGTTAATGGTTCAGTTGAAGGCCCTTCATCAGAACTGGGAAGGAATAAAAAAACTCATTAAACTGCAGGGTAGGTGGGGGAAGGGGATGTCTCCCGTAGGGTTAAAACCGGGGTGACCATGGGGATAAGCTGTAAGGAAGATTACCTGATCAATGAGTGGATGGGAGCAGTTTGAGAAGGAGAACACAGACTAGAATATAAATAAAAGAATATAGGAGTTGCTAAATGGAGAGCAGGAAGACATGCCCGGCAGGTCAGGCTGGGCACGTCCAGCACTCCCAGAGCATGTCTTATGATGATAGGTTGAGCGAGCTAGGGTTTTTCTCTTTGGAGAGAACGAGGATGAGAGGTGACGATAGAGGTGTACAAGATGATAAGAGGCATAGATCGAGTGGACAGTCAGAGACTTTCTCCCAGGGCAAAAATGGCTAACACAAGGGGGCATAATTTTAAGGCGATTGGAGGAAGCTATGGGGGGGATGTCAGAGGTAGGTTTTTTACACAGAGAGTGGTGGGTGGGTGGAACGCACTGCCGGCAGAGGTGGTAGAGGCAGATACATTAGGGACATTTAAGAAACTCTTAAATAGCCACATGAATGATAGAAAAAAGGAGGGCTATGTGGGAGGGAAGGGTTAGATAGATCTTAGAGCAGGATAAAATGTTAGTGCAACAGTGTGGGCTGTAATGTTCTATGTAAAAAAAAGAAAAGGAAAAGGAAACTAGCTCTAGATGACTGATATTGACAGAGAAGTCAAGTTACCTGAACTTGTAGAATTCAATATTTAGTCCAGAAGGCTGCAATGTGCCCAGATGGATGATAAAGTGCAGTTCCTCAAGTCTGCATTGGGCTTCATTGTACCAGGAGTGAGATGGAGAATTAAAGTGCCAGGAGTGTGAAGCTCAGAGTCACCACTGTGGACTGAACGCAAGTGCTCTGCAAAGCGTTTGCCCAATCTGTGTTTGGTTTCTCCAGGGTAGAGGAGACTGCATAGTGAACACTGGATGTTATATGCTTGATTGGAAGAAGTGCTTCACTGTTTGGGTCCCCTGGATGGTGGAAGGGAAGAGGTGAAAGGACAGGTGTTCCATTGCCCTTGATTGTAAGAGAAAGTACCGTCAGGAGGTGTGTGGCTCCATTCCAACAGATGCATCCTGACTTGCTGAGGATTTCCAGCACTTTCTGTTTTATTTTAAATTTCCAGAATCTAAGGTTTTTCATGAGATAAGGAGGAATTTCTTTTCTCAAGAGGGTTGTGAATTGTTGGAATTCTTTGCACCCAAGAGCTGTGAATGTTGACTCATTAAGTGTATTCAAGGTGGGGGATAGATTTTTGGACGAGTGAGATATCAAGAGTTATGGGGATCAGACAAAAAAAATGGAGTTGAACCAAATCATCAGTAATCTCATTGAATGGTGGAGCAGGCTCGATGGGCTGAATGGCCTACTTCTGCTCCTATTCCTTATATTTGTGATTGCTTGTTGAAGGTGTTGGTGTTAGTTTGGTGTTATGTCGGTGTTGATCTTGTTGGGATTGGTACTAGTGCAGGGTTGTTGTTTGGATGTTGTTGAGTTGGTGACGATAGGTGTTGGTGTTAGATCTGTTGATGTAGGTGGCAGGCTGTTGTCAGTGTTGTACTTGGGCAGTGGTAATGATGTTGGGATTGTCAATGTTGTTGACTGTAGTTTTGGTGTTAGTCATTGGTTGATAGTTAATAGCTTTATTATTGGTGGTGCACCTGAAGAAATAGTGTGGCCATGATAGTGAGCTCCGAATGTGGAATCCCAAATGTGGATAAACTCCGAGGAATACAAATATCACAGATATCATTGTGCTACATAGTATGATCTTGTGTATTGCAGGTTAACCATTTTGCACATCATTAACTCAGTGATCGCAGTTAATTCACAATGAAAATAAGTCCATATGTTGCTAAATTCAGAGGTTACCAAGTGCAATATAGGTTCTAACTATAGAACCTATTAAATTTGTGATTCTGGCAGCTAGCACATCGCACTTCATGAAACTAGGTCGTCTCTGCTCAGGGGTACTGGCCGCTAAGTCCTTTCCAGGATGATTTTCTTGCGGCTGAATCCTGCTGTCGAGTTGTAAATTATGCCGCTGTCTGGCTGTCACAAGACGGGAATATCTGGGTCCTCAAAGGGGAGAGCAGTCTCAGTGAAGTGTCCTTGGGAGCTGTGAAGGAGACAGCTGCTGCTCAAGAGGGTTTGACTTTCAGCTGGTTTGGGTGTGACCGAGGGAGGGAGATCCTGAGGGGACATCGGTCTGTAGATCGGCTCCTGGAAATACCAAAAGGCTGTTCTTCCAGGGAAATATCTGGCACACAGTTTGTTTATCCCAAGCTGGACTCTTTATGAGTTTTCATCATAGGTTCCAAATTGGACTTTATTGGGGAAAGGGGCAGTGAATCAATGGTGGGCGAGAGGGCAGTTCAGATAAATCTGGCTGCAGAGACCTGTCTGATCAGGGGAATGGGGAACAGTGGGCATCAGAGAAAGATCTGAGTCTGTGGAGGGATGGCAGGGGTGTTCTGGATAAGTTTTCATGGGAAGAACAAGGAGAGGCAATATAATAAAAGCACCCCTGAGAATCTCTGCCATCAGCTCACTCAGAGACCCTTAAGGTCACAAGGTTCAGCTCTGGAGTGGGAAGGAGCAGATCTGCAGTGCTCTGAAGTCTGGTTCAAAGTTTCTTGAGCCCCGATAAATTACCGGAGATTCCTAGAGTCATAGAAAGAAACAGGCCCTTCAGCTCACTGGGTCCACGCCAATCATCTGATACCCATTTACACTAATCCTAAATTAATCCCATTTTTTATTCTCCCTACATTCTCACAACACCTCCCAGGTTCTACCACTCACCCACTCACCAGGGACAATTTACACTGGCCAGTTAATCGACTACCCCAGACACCTTTGGGATGTGGGAAGAAACTGGAGCACCTGGAGGAAACCCACATGGTCGTGGGAGAACTCCACACAGACCACATTGGAGGTCAGGATTGAACCAGAGTCTCTGACACTGTGAGTGCCACTGTGCCACCCCTAAAGGATCGAACTGGGGACCTTTCACACAGGAGGCAATTGTGATAACTGCTACACTATTGAAACCACTTGTTCAATAGCAGAAAGAATCTCAAAGAGTATTCAGGAACAAAATGACTCAGGAATATCTGCACACAAGTCTTCGAAGAAAATACAGGAGGCTTGGTTTACAGTACCAAATGCCTTATTAAGTACTAGTTATCCTCCAAGTGTCACTTCTGGGCACCACAGTTTCCAAGGATTTAAGGCCTTAGTGTGAAGGAAGTGTACCAGAATAGTCCCAGGGTTGAGGGACCTTTTTGTGGGGACCCTGGAGAAGCTGGAGTTGTTCTCCTTTTAAGCAAAGCAGATTAAGGAGTGATTTGATAAGGGTGTTCAAAATCATGAAAAAGATTTGATGGAGTGAATAAGAAGAGGGATAGGCTGGCGTCAATAAGCAGAGGACACAAATCAAAGGTGATGGGCAAATAAACTCAATGTAGATCAGGGACTGAACCTGAGATTTTTCCCCTCTATTTTCCACAGTTAAACTTTGGCCAATGGAGTCACAAAGTAATACGGCCCACTAAGTCTGCAGTGACCGTCAAGCACCCAGATACATTAATCCTAAAGTAATCCCATGGTTTTGGCTGATGGTTTACGTGGGGTCTACAACCTTCACTATGGGCAAAATATATTCATCATGTAGCCATGATCTTCATCCCACCCACAAATCCCTCAAACAAACAGTCACCCTTTCTTTATTTGTCGCCATCATCATCACCCATCATAAGGATCCCCACCATCCAAGCCGTGCCCTCTTCTCAGTGCTGCCAGTAGGCAGGAGGTACAGGAGCCTGAAGACCCACACCTCAAGGTCCATCAACACTTTTTTCCCCACTGCCATCAGGTTCTTGAACTGACCTGAAGAACACTAACACTACCTACGACTATATTCCTTTTTCTCTCTCTCAACTTGCACTGGTGTGGTTATGTTTATTTTGCCGTGTAAGGTATGTATAATTTATGTTAATTTAAGTTTATGTTATGTAATGCACTGTGCTGCTGCTGCAAAAGGCTAATCTTCATGGCATTTATTCCCCGTCTATGTATGCCTCTGACAATGAACTTGAACTAGTTTTTGATGTTTTCTCCTTATTTGAAGCTGAGAGGTGTCCACACCAGGAAGAGGAGTGGGGCTCCAAACCTCAGCTTGGTGATGTTTGTCAGTCATCCTTGTCTGTGTCCATGGCTCATCCCTTCAACACACCCCTACTGCCCTTTGATATTGCCACACTCCCCCAAATGTGGCATCTTGAACATCCACGGATTTAATCACTCCACCACCAGCTGAAGGGCCTGAGCCCTAGAACTTCCTCCTCAAATATCACCACCTCTTCCTCCACCTTCCAGAACCCCTTAAAATCCACCCCTTTGCCCAAGTTTCATCACCTGCCTACATATGTGGGTAGAAGCCAAACTGTTGTCTGACAGTTGCTCCTGTGAAGTCTCTTGGGACGTTTTACCATGTAAACCACGCTATATAAATGCAAGATGTTGTGGCTGACATTGATAATTTAGTGCCAATTAGTACTCAATTAGGGGCTGTTTTGTGCTGTCAGTTCGCACCCATTAGGAAATGGGCGACAAGCTGGTTTGTAAAGTATGCCACACTGGGACTCCAACTCGTGAGCCATCTGTTTAATGGCTGGAGCTTGGTGGCAATTTATAAATAAAATAATTTGTGCAAGTGTGTCTTTGTACTCCTGATGGGTTGGCATACAGTGTTTTCAGATCTTGCTTAATCTCGTTCAAAGATTTTGCTATTGGAGTACAACCCCATTCCAAAGACTTGAGGACATTCCCTTGCTGACACTCCCGTGGCAGTACTGAGGCAATGCTGCACCCTCTTTTGGATGAGATGTTAAACCTGTCTCAGATGTTTGTAAAAAAACTCATGGCCACAATGTTGGAGAGGTGAGGGGAATTATTCCCATTGATCCTAGGAATTTATCCCACAGAAAATTTCACTAAAGTATAATTCATCTGGTTATTATTGCATTTCTGTGTTTGTTATGTTCAAATTGTCTGTTGTATTTCCTTCTTGAGAACTGTAACTGCACTTAAAGAGGGCTGTAAGATGTCTTAGGACATCCTTAGATGGTGCATAAAGCAAAGGTTTTCTTTAGCTGTGGTTATTATCAGAAGTACAGTTAACTGATGGACATCACCATATGCATTAGGTTCCTCTGTCTCCATTTGGATTGTACTTCATCAATAGAAACAACAGGTTGTTAAATGAAATTTTATGTGGAATATTTTCAAAGGGAAATAAGATATCTTTATGAACATCGAAACACACAGTGAAATACATCTTTTTGCATAGAGTGTTCTGGGGGCAGCCTGCAAGTGTCGCCATGCATCCGGTGCCAACATAGCATGCCCGCAACTTCCTAACCCGTACGTCTTTGGAATGTGGGAGGAAACCGGAGCACCCGGAGGAAACCCACGCAGACATGGGGAGAACGTACAGACTCCTTACGGACAGCGGCTGGAATTGAACCCAGGTCACTGGCGCTGTAAAGCTTTACGCTAACCGCTACACCACCGTGCCTGCCCCCAACCCTGCACTAAAGAGAGGAGAAAGACTGATGTGTCCTATTTTGTCCAGGGGTCAGTGAGCATGCTCAGATTGCACTTGATGTTGGCTAGAAGGTCAGTAACTCACGAGCTGAGCTACCCCACATTGTGTGAAGGATAATTAACTGAAAGGGAGAGGGAGAGTCACATCAAGCACGATGTGATACTGAAGGGCGAGTAGAGATTGGGATTAGACTGGGTGGGATATTAAAGGCTGCGGGAAGGATTAGGCTGGCTGGCTGGCATGTGGTGAGTGAGGTGAGAGTGGGTTAGACTGGATGGGGTGTTAGTGAGAAAAAAGGATTAGACTGTGAGATATGGATGTGGAAAGCAAAGAGAGTGGATTGGATTGGTGGGATATTAATGGTTGGAGGGAATGTAACGAGAGTGGCTTAGACTAGGTGGGATATTAAAGGGTGCTGCGTATGAGGTGAGAATGGGATTAGATGGTGCAATATTAAAGAGGATGGGCAGTGAGTAGGTGACTGGATGACGTGGGAAAGTCTATTCCCTTTAAGTTGACAGTAAGGCTGAGATTGTTCAGTACTGCTGCTAAGGTTCTGCTATCTGGTTCTACATTCATCACCATTGATGGCACTGGAAAGAAACCACCAACACTGTCTCCACAAAATCCTCAAGATCCACAGGAAGGGTATCGAACCAACATCAGCATTTTCTTGCAGGTTAACATCCCCAGCCTCAAAACCCAAACTGCATTCGCTTGGATCCATTGGGCAGACCACATCGTGACTCCCAAAATGAACACCCTACTGTGAGTTCTGTCATGGCAAGATATTACAAGGCAGGCCAAGGAAAAGTTTACGGATGTTCTCAAAGCCTCCTTGAAGAAATGCAAAATCCCCACTGGAACCTGGGAATTTCTGGCCGTGGCCGCTGAGTGTGCAGCAGAAGCATTCAGGATGGTATTGACTACCTCCAGATGATATAGCAGGAGCACACAGAGGACAGGCGTAACCGGTGGAAGGAGTGGACCACCTTACTAATTGTATACCTGCTTGCCCTGTCAGTAACCTCCTGTCCCATCTGTGGAAGAGACGGCAGTTCCCAGAATGGACTCATCAGCCACCTCAGAACCCACAAAACCAGAGTGGAGGCAGGTCATCCTCAATCCTGAGACTGATGAAGACGAGAAGCAGCAATAGAATGGGAAGAGAGTTGCATTGCTGTAGCACCTTTCAAAACTTCTAATGTTGGAAATGCAGCAGCCAATTTACTTGCATAAAACTCCTGTTAACCTCCTGATGATAATGACCAGATAATTCTTTTGGGGACACAAGAGACTACAGATGCTGGAATCACCCTAGGTCCCCGTCACCCTGCTTCTTTCCCCTCCTCTGCCCTCTCCATCAGCCCATCACCCACACCCAGTAGCTCCCCCCCCACCACTGTTCCCACCTGCCCTCCCCACCTCCCTCCCCTGATTCCAGGCTCCACCTTCCTCTCCCATCAGATTCCACCATCTGCGGCCCTTTGATGCCTCCACCTCTCACCTCCCGGCCTCTGTCACTGTCTCCACTCTCCCCTCCTCCATCTGCCACTCAGCCTCCTCACCTGGGTCCACCTATCGCATCCCAGATTCTGCTCCACCTCTTCCTTTCACCTCTTTAAACTGGCTGTATTGGTATTGGTGTTGGTTTATTATTGTCACGTGTACCGAGGTACAGTGAAAAACTTGTCTTACATACCGATCGTACAGATCAATTCATTACACAGTGCAGTTACATTGAGTTAGTACAGAGTCCCTTGATGTAGTACAGGTAAAAACAATAACAGTACAGAGTAAAGTGTCACAGCTACAGAGAAAGTGCAGTGCAATAAGGTGCAAGGTCACAACAAGGTAGATCGTGAGGTCATAGTCCATCTCATTGTATAAATCTTATATTGTTCAGTCCAAATGAAGGGTCTCGAACTGAAACATGGACTGTCCATTTCCCTCCATAGATGCTGCCTGACCTGCTGAATTCTTTTGGGGATATTGGTTAATGGATTAACATCAATGGGCACAAAGCTGCTTGTCTCTCTGGGTGCCGTGGGATCGTTTACATCTGCTTTAAGTGAGGGTTTTCTACCTCTGGGTCACTGAGGGATTATCACTGCAGATTGTGGGCTCCAGTTTATGGCGTCTGACTGGAATCCGTGAGGTTCTGACTGAGCGGCACCAGAACTACCTACCAGGTTCCAGCTGTTTGGCCACAATTTTAGCCGAAGGGGTGACCACACTCCACAGCCGAAATCCTCTCCTAGGGTGGGACTGTGACACAAATGGTAGAGCCGCTGCCTCACAGCTCCAGAGACCCAGGTTCGATCCTGACCTCCGGTGCCGTCTATGTGGAGTTTGCACGTTCTTCCTTGTGGGTTTCAATTGGGTTTTCTGGTTTCCTCCCACAACCCAAAGACGTGCAGGTTGGTCAGTTAATTGGCCACTGTAAATTGCCCCCTAGTGTGTAGGTGAGTGGTAGAATCTGGCAGGGAATTGATGAGAATGTGGGTGAAATAAAAATTGAGATCAATGTAAGTGGGTTGGAATGGACACGATGGGCTGACTGGGGGAGTTAAGGCTGAGACTGAATTACCCCAGAACAGAGCTGCAATTGTGAATGATGGACGTGAAGAGTTGGTAATACCATATCGAACATGGAAGTTGCCAAGAAGTGCGTTTAATCTTAAACTTGAACAGCATTGCTGCTGAGAATAATGCTGAGAATTCCTCACACCGTTGTTCCCCTCCAGGCATTGGACCTGCAATATGTTGACCTGCACTGTCTCCTTGTTCCTTTAATCAGACTCTCATCCAGATGCTTTCCAGCTGCTGACTCACAAGGAGAGTGGAAGTGACCACTTGGCAGGTGTGTGGAATTGGCTTTACGCTGAGGTTGCCGTGGGGACCTGCAGTTCTTATTCACAAAGACATTTGCACACAGGATTTGAACTTGAAAAATGGTGTCAAGCTCCAGCTAATTGCAGGAAGAGGGATTTGAGACTGTGAAACAGTGTGCTATCAGTATAAGGTCAAGGCACAGGTCCAGAGCAGGTAATTCAGGTTGAATTAATCACGCGCCCCTTGCCCCTCTCTCCCCCCTCCCCTCCTCCCACTCCCCATCCCCGAATCTTCTCTCCATCTGGTTGACTGGTGAAGAATTGGCGCCATTGATTAAATGAAGATTGAGAAACTTCCAGAAATGTAGCACCATTCACAACCTCTGCTTGTTCCAAAGTACGGCACAGTCAGTGAAGTAGGTTTGAAATATGGTCACTGTTTAATCTAGGAAACATGTCAACCCAAGTTGCACAGAGCACGCTCTACACAGACAGAATGAGATGAGGAGTGAGCAAGGCTATCAAGACAAAGGGAACTGACAGCATAGAAAGAAGGAAACTATTTCCAGTGGTTGGGGAGTCTCAGGCTGGTCAGGAGTGAACATAAGAACCTGAGAAACAGGAACAAGAGTAGGCCAATTAGCCCTGCCATTCAGTAAGGTCATAGCTGATCAGGTCTTGGCCCCAACATTACTTTCCAGCTCTCTCCTCATACCGCTTGACCCTCTTGTCATCTGTCAATCTCCACCTTGGATATACTCAGTGACTCCACCTCCACAGCTCTGCGGGGTAGTCACCACCCTCTGTGAAAAGGTTCCTCCTCACCAAGGCAAGAAATAGCAAGATAGTTCAGTTTAACACATGGCTAAGGAGATGGTGCAGCAGGGAGGGCTTCAGATTTTTGGATCATTGGGCTCTCTTCCAGGGCAGGTGGGACCTGTACAAACCGGATGGTTTGCATCTGAACTGGAGTGGGACCAATATCCTTGTGGGGAGATTTGCTAGTGCTGCTCGGGGGGGTGCTTAAACTAGAGTTGCAGAGGGGTGGGAACCGGACTGGCAGGGCGTCAAGTGGAGAGGCTGTGAGGAAAGTCGACGTTAAGCCTACAAGCAGAGACAGGAATCAACAGGTTGATGAGCATGGTGGGACTAATGTTCTGAGATGCATCTATTTCAATACGAGTTTTATAGGTAGGGCAGATGAACTTAGAGCACGGATCTGTACATGGAATTATGATGTTGTAGCCATTAGTGAGACTTGGTTGCAGGAGGGGCAGAACTGGCAGCTCAATGTTTCGGGGTTCCAATGTTTTAGACATGATAGGCAGGTATTAAAGGGGGAGGGTGGCATTACTCATCAGGGAAAATGTCACGGCAGTGCTCAGGGAGGACATACTGGAGGGCTTGTCTACTGAGGCAATATGGGTGGAACTGAGGAATAAGAAAAGGATGACCACATTAATGGGACTATATTATAGACCTCCCAATAGTCAGCAGGATTTGGAGGAACAGATTTGTAGAAAGATACAGACAGTTGCAAGAAAAGTAAGGTTGTGATAGTGGGTGATTTTAACTTTGCACATATTGACTGGGAATAGAGTTTGTCAAATGTGTTCAGGAAAGTTTCCTCAATCAATATGTAGAGGTCCCAACTAGAAAGCGTGTGATACTGGATCTCCTCTAGGGGAACAAGACAGGGCAGGTGACAGAAGTGTGTGTAGGGGAACACTTTGGATCTAGTGATCATAATTCCATTATTTTCAAGATAATTATGGAGAAGGATGGGTTGAGATTCTAAATTGGAGTAAGGCCAATTTTGATGGCATCAGAAGGGATCTGGCAGGCATGGATTGGGATGGGCTGTTTTCCGGCAAAGAGATGCTTCGTAAGTGGGAGGCTTTCAAAAGTGAAATACTGAGAGTACAGAATCTGTCTGTTCCTGTTAGAATAAAAGGCAAGGCTAACAGGTTTAGGGAACCTTGGTTGTTGAGGGATATTGAGGCCCTGGTAAAGAAACAGAAGGAGGTGCATATCAGGAGTAGGCAGTTAGGATCAATTGAGTCGTTTGAGGGGTATAAGAAATGCAAGAGAACACTTAAGAGAGAAATCAGGAGAGCAAAAAGAAGACATGAGGTTGCTCTGGCAGACAGGGTGAAAGAGAATCCCAAGGGTTTCTATAGCTATATTAAGAGCAAAAGGGTAGCAAGGGACAAAATTGGTCCTCTTGAAGATCAGCGTGGTCATCTATGCAAGGAGCCGAAAGAGATGGGGAGATCTTAAATGAATTTTTTACATCTGTATTTACTCTGGAGACAGACACAGAAACTATAGAACTGAGGCAAAAGAGTAGTGAGGTCGTGGACTATATCCGGATTATGGAAGAGGAGGTGCTAGCTGTCTTGAGGCGAATTAAGGTGGATAAATCCTCAGGGTGAGGCTGAATTTGGAGTATTGTGGGCAGTTCTGGTCACCTACCTACAGGAAAGATATCAATAAGCTTGAAAGAGTGCAGAGAAAATTTACAAGGATGTTGCCGGGACTTGAGGAGCTGAGTTACAGGGAAAGGCTGAATAGGTTAGAACCTTATTCCCTGGAGCGCAGCAGAATGAAGAACCTGTTTCTGTGCTGTTGTACTCTACCTCTGGCTGAAATGTGACCCCTTATTCTGAAACTATGCACTATGCCCCCTAGTTTTAGATACCTCCACTAGGGGAAACAACCTCTCAGTATTCACCCTGTCAGTCCCCCTCAGAGTCTTGGGCTTCAAGAAGATAATCTCTCATTCCTCTAAACCCCAGTGAGTGTAGACCCAACATGCTTGACCTTTCTTCATCTGTCAACCCCTTCATCCCAGGAATCAACACAATGAATGTTCTCTGCACTGTTTCCTATGCAAATTCATCCTTCCTTAAATATGGACATGAAAACTGTGTGCAGTAGTCCAGGTGCAGTCTCACCAGAATCCTGTAAAGTTGCAGCAAAACTCCCCTACTTTTATACTCCTAGCAATAAAGGCCAATGTTTCATTAGCCTTCCTAATTACTGGCTGTACCTGCATGCCAACAGTGCTTCATGCACTAGGAATCCTCGATACATTATACTGCATTTACTAGTATCCCTCCATTTTAATATGGTACAGCTTTGACAATCTGCAGTCCAATTGTTTGGAAATCTCGATGGTTCAGAATCTGCCTCACTAGCTCCCTGTTTTCCACTCTCTTTATAAACTCACAGGGATCCTGTTTCCCACTGTCCCTTTGAAACTCACAGGTTTTGTTTCCCGTGCTTTCTCTAAACTCAGCTGGTTCACTGAAAGATTTATAATTCTACTTTGTAACATCTAAAAAAAATGAATTACTCGTGGGTTGAGGTATTACTCTGATTAACATCCAATAGTCTGGAAAATCCAGTGCAGCACCAACAAGGTCCCAAGGGTGCCGGATTATCAGAGTTTTTCTGTGATTTGCTTCTACTTTCTTCCTTCCAACATTGCATTCTATTTGCCAACTTCCTGCCCACTCACTTAACCTATCTATATCCTTTCACAAGCTCTTTATATTCTCCTCACAACTCACTAACCCACCTGTCTTTGCGTCATCAGCAAACTTGGCAACATCCTCAGTCTCTTCCTCCAAGTCATTCAGTCAGGAGGCACTTCCACATGCAAAGGATGATGGAGGTATAGAACTCTTTTCCATAAGTGGCAATTGATGCCTTGGGATGTTGTTAATTTTAAATCTGAACATGATAGAGTTTTGTTAACTAAAGACAGTAAAGAGATGTGGGGAAATGCTGGAGAGATGGAGGTGAGTTGTTGGCAGCCAGAATCATACTGAATACAGAAATGGGTCCTCCTGTATGCTGAAATGAATAATTTAATCGTTTTGATTTTGTTTGTTGGTTGAGGGATAAACGTTGGGGAGAACTCCCCTGCTTTCCTTCAGAATAGAGCTGTAGATTCACTTACCTCCACCTGAGAGAGCCTTGGTTTGACATCACTTCTCATGGGCTGCACCTTTGACTGTGCAACACTCCCTCTGTACTGTCCAGGGAGTACTGGACTAGATTTTGTGCTTAGGACTGTGAAGTCTGAACTTGAATTGTGCCGAAGGTGTGGGCACTAAACTTAGACACTGAATTGACCCCGAGACACTTCAGAGGGCATTAAGAATCAATTCTTGATATGGGCATTAAATTAAATTGGTAAATTGGTTTATTATTGTCACATGTACTGAGGTACAGTGAAAAACTTTGTTTTGCATGCCATCCATACAGATCGTTTCATCACATCAGTACATTGAGGTAGTACAAGGGAAAAACAATAACAGAATGCAGAATAAAGTGTTACAGTTACAGAGAAAGTGCAGTGTAGGTGGACAATAAGGTGCAAGGCCATGATGAGGTAGATTGTGAGGACAAGAGTCCACTTTATCTTACAAGGAGACCGTTCTATAGTCCTATAACAGCAGGATAGAAGCTGACCTTGAGCCTGGTGGTACGTGCTTTCAGGCTTTTGTATCTTCTGCCTGATGGGAGGGGGGAGAAGTCAGAATGTCCGGGGTGGGTGGGCCTTTGGTTATGTTGGGTGCTTTACTGAGTCAGTGAGAAGTGTAGACAAATGGAGGGGAGGCTGGTTTTCATAGATCATAGAACATTACAGCATAGTATAGGCCCTTTGGCCCACAATGTTGTGCTGACATTTTATTCTGCTCTAATATCAATCTAACCCTTCCCTCCCACATAGCCCTCCATTCTTCTATCATTCATGTGGCTATCTAACAGTCTCTTAAACGTCCCTAATGTATCTGGCTCCACAACCTCTGCTGGCAGTGTGTTCCACGCACCCACCACTCTCTGTGTAAAAAACTTACCCCTGATATCCCCCTTATATCTTCCTCCAATCACCCCCTTGTGTTAGCCATTTTCGCCCTGGGAAAAAGTCTCTGACTGTCCACTCGATCTATGCCTCTTATCATCTTGTACACCTCTATCAAGTCACCTCTCATCCTGCTTCTCTCCAAAGCTCCAGTTCACTCAACCTATCCTCATAAGACATGTTCTCCAATCCAGGCAGCATCCTGGTAAATCTCCTCTGCACCCTCTCTAAATCTTCCCATATCCTTCCTATAATGAGACGATTAGAACTGAATACAATACTCCAAGTGTGGTCTAACCAGAGTTTCGTGATGTGCAGAGCTGTGTCCACAACTTACTGCAGTTTCTTGCGGTCTTGAGCAGAGCAGTTGCCATACAAAGCTGTGATGCTTTCGGATAGGATCCTTTCTATGCTCAATCTATAAAAATTGGTGAACGTCAATGGGGACATGCTGAATTCCTTTAGCCTCCTGAGATAGTAGAGGCTGGTTGCAAATAAAAGTTTCAGGGGTCGACACTTACTCGAGGTGAATGCCCACTTTCCTCAGTGTGGTGATCTTGCTGCTTTCAGTTTCTTAGATGCCTGCTCATTCTCAGCTTCACTTCAGGCAGAGCTGGTGGGAAGGGAGAGCTCGATTCAATAATCCAGCAGAGACAATAAGATAAATATTCACCTTCTGGGTTGTAACATTCTACAAAATCCATGAAAATGTGGATTGCCCATCTATGTAACAAGGAATGAGTGTCAACCCAGTAAATTTGGGAAGATAAAATGAGATGGAAAAGGTCAAACTGAAAGTGAACTATAATAGGCAAGGAGGATAAAGCTTGTATGTGGCTAACTGAGTAACCCTGATGTTTCATGGAAAATCAGGTTCACTCAAACTTTGCCACACAAATTCAGCTGACAACAGATGCAACTGAGAAAATGATCCAAAAAGATCGAAAAAGACAGATTTTTGACGGTGGTGGAAGCATTTAAGAAAAACATTTCATTATTTACTTAATGATAAAGTGGGAATAAGTATTGGTAAATTGGTTTATTATTGTCATGTGTACTGAGGTACAGTGAAAAACTGTTTTGCATGCCGTCCATACAGATCATTTCATCACATCAATACATCGAGGTAGTACAAGGGAAAAGCAAGAACAGAATGCAGAATAAAGTGTTACAGTTACAGAGAAAGTGCAGTGCAGGCAGACAATAAGGTTCAAGTCCATGATGAGGTAGATTATGAGGTCAAGAGTCCATCAAGGGGACCGTTCAATAGTTTTATAACAGTGGGATAGAAACTGTCCTTGAGCCTGGTGGTACGTGCTTTCAGGCTTTTCTATCTTCTGCCCAGTTGGAGGGGAGAGAAGAGAAAATGTCCGGGGTGGGTGGATATTGTAAAATATGTCATTTTTAAAATGATTTAAGATATTGTTTAAATCTATATTTTGGGTTTTGGAAAATTCAGTTACTAAGTTTTGGTGAATTCAGAAAGGATTTTGAATGATCTGTCAGAGCACAACAGCCAGATTGGGCAATGACGGGGGCTAACTTGCTCTTCACTTTAGAAACACCTCCCAAACTTCCCACCCTCCTGGCCCATCTGTGGAAGAGTTTGTGGGTCCTACATTGGCCTGAATTAATTCATTTCAATTGCAGATATCTTCAGCAACACCCAGCAATGGAGAAATCTGCTGGAGGTACACCATCTAGGTCACCCACTATCCCTTTAGTCACTTTCCTACCAACTTCCCAGTTAAGCAGAGCCCTCAATTTTAAAATTTGCATCACAAATCCCTCCAATGCCCTGGCCCTTCCTATCTTTGCAAACATCCCCATCCACACAAGCCTCCAGATCTCGGCGGTCTTCAAATTCCAGCCTCGTCATCATCCACGATTTCCATGGCATTCCTCCAGCTGCTAATGTCCTCAGGTGGAATCTCCCTGCCTAAACCTCCTGGGCTCTTTTTTCTCGTAGGTACTCCTGAATGCCGACCTCTTTGACCAAGTTTTAGGTCACGTCCCTACATGGTCCAGCAGCAGTTTTTGTTTGATAAGGTTCAGGGGTTAAACTAATTTAAATCTCTTACTGGTTTGGTCATACTGGTAAACATTGCCCATTTTAGCCATTTGTACTGATTACATTAGCAATTAGTATCCCACACTGTTCTGTATTAGAGAACTTTCACCTCTTGGTAATGCTCCTGGAAAACGTTTTACTACACTAAAATTGCTATGAAAGTGAACATTTGTGTTATTGCATTTAATTGTTATCAGCTGGTCTCTTGTTGGTGAGCCTTGCATTCTAGACCCTCATTAAGACATACATATGGCCAATGGTGTACAGTTTGCAGAAATAAAGACTGCTGTAATGTTGGAGATGTGTCAGCAAGTAGGTGAACAGCAAGCTTCCACAGCAGTAATTTTTTGGGGGGCAGAGGAAATAATTATTAGAGAATATCCCTGCTCTTTTTTGAAATAGGGCCAGGGATCTAGTTCACTCACTTGATAAGGCACATGGAGCCTTAGCTTAACATGAAATGGCACTCTCTCAGAGTGCACCTAATCTGTTGTGTTCATGGCTTTGCAGATGGGCCTAAACCCACAAAACCTTCTCATCCATTAGCAGGAGTACATTCCTCTGAGCCATAGTTCTTGGCACCACCTCCTAATGTTTAGCTGTTAAATAAGCCACACCCCAAGTTCATGGCTCACCTTTAAGAGGGAGGGGAGAAGACATGATTGGTAGATGCCAGATCAGGGAACTCAGTGGCAACACAAACAAACAGATGGGAAATGTTCACCAGCCATGAAAATCTCCTGGGAATGAACAGTTTTCTTGTTGCAAAGAAGTCTTAATGAATGGGGGACAAATCGACATTGTAGAATCTCATGTAATTAAGTGATATGCAATTAAATGGGAGTTACTGATTTCATTGAAGTAGATCCTGCCTTTATATATAATTAAAGAATAACTGATGCCTGGGTACACAGCCTTGCGAAACTGAAGACTAATTGCATGTTTTAAGGATAACAAAGGTCAGATTTATTTATTTTTAATTCATTTTTACTGAGGTGTTTCCGGCCTCGCATTCTTTTGCTCTTCCTGTACAACTCAGGTTTTTCTGTACGGTGTCTAAGGAAACACTATCATTGCCAGGAAGCTCTTACAGATCTCTCAGAATTCCTTCGAATTCACTGCTGCCTCGCTCTTGCCTTTGAAATCCTGCTTTTCATAGTTCAGGACAAACACATTCAATTTTCATTGCACTTGGTGACATTTTCAATGTCCTGACCTGTTCACTCTCACTGGAGCACAATAGGTTGACAATCCTGGTTGGTTATAATTTTGGAAGCTTCATCACATGACTATCTCCTCCCTTTTCTCCACCCACACTCCCTCCACCATTGGTTGCTTCAAGTGTCCATCCCCATAGTGTCCCACCAATCCATGTCCAAACCCAAGTAGGTTCTGATTGGTTGTTTCTTATTGTCAATCAAACAGGCTGTTCTCTCCATCCCCAATAAACAGAAATGATCCAATAAAACAGAAAATCCAATGAAACATCTTTTAATTCCTGGCACTTTTGTTCACAGTTTGGACCTTTAGTGAGGTGTTTGGAGAATTATCTTCCATTTCTGGAGGCTCCCAGGGTTGGCAAAATTGGGAACACAGAGCAACTTCACTCAGGGAGTAGGGAGCAGTGTAAAAGAGGCTGGATCTGGAGGAGGGCAGAAATCTTGGAGGGTTGTAGAGACAGAGGAGGTTTCAGAGACAGGAAGGGCAAAACCATTGAGAGTCATAGAGTTATACAGCATAGAAACAGGCTCTTCAGCCATTGAATCATTGTGCACCCTTTCACACTGATCCTAAACTAATCCCATTTTATTCTTCCCAAATTTCCATCAACTTACCACAGACTCCACCACTTCATCTTCACTAGGGGCAATTTACAGGGACCATTTAACCTGCCAACCTGCACATCTTTGGGATGTGGTTGGAAACCGGAACACCCAGGAAAAACCCAAACAGTCACAGGGAATACGTGCAAGCTCCACACAGACAGCACAAGAAATCAGGTTTGAACACAAGTCACTAGAGCTGTAAAGCAGCAGCTCTACTTGCTCACCATTGAGGGATTTGAACAAGAATAGGAACTTTTAGATGCACAAATGCAGGGGATCAAGATCCTATGTAGGGGAATTAGTCTTTGCTTGGTTTCTCTGTTAGGGGTTGGTTAGTCAGCGGAGAAGTGAAGGAGATGGTAGCAGGCACTTAATAACCACATTTGTCTCAGTTGCAGCTTAGTGACCGGCACTCTTGCCTTGGAGTCAGCTTTGAGTCAGAAGTGTGTGCATTTAAGCCAGAACTGGTCCCAAAAACATAGCATGACCCTCCTTGTGCAGTACTGAGAGAGCAGTGCTGTCTTTTAGATGAGATGTTAAACCCAAGCCCTGTCTGCCCTCTCAGTTGGATGTAAAGTAACAACACAGAAGTATTTTGAAAAAGAGAAAGAATTCATCTCTGTCCTCAGCAAACATTCTGGTCATTATCTCATTGATAAGATAAGATAAGATATTCTTTATTAGTTACATGTACATCAAAACACACAGTGAAGTACATCTTTTGCGAAGAGTGTTCTGGGGGCAGCCCGCAAGTGTCGCCACGATTCCAGAGCCAACATAGCATGCCCACAGCTCCTAACCCGTACATCTTTGGAATGTGGGAGGAAACCGGAGCACCCGGAGGAAACCCACGCAGACACGGGGAGAACGTACAAACTCCTTACAGACAGTGGCTGGAATTGAACCCGGGTCGCTGGCGCTGTAATAGCGTTACGCTAACTGCTACACTACCGTGCCTGCCACACAACTTGGCCGCCACATTTCCGACATGAATCACTGTGCAATCAATGAGGGATTCTTGAAGTTCTCCAATCGGAGTAAAGTGCTTTGTTGTGTCCAGAAACACACTGTGGGGAAAGGAAGTCATCGCTACCCCCTGTGGGTCATGGAAGTGAATGGTTATACAGTCCACCCACTTGCTTCACTGTAAACCAGGCAGCAGAGGGGTATCTCACACAAAGCACTGCAGGAACTCAGTGGGTCAGGCAGCATCTATGGAGAGAAGTGGACAGTTGACGTTTCCGGTCGACTGAGTCTAGATGAAGGGTCTCAACCTGAAATGTCAACTGTTCACTTCCCTCCACAGATGCTGCCCGACCCACTGAGTTCCTCCAGTGCTTTATGTGTTGTTCCAGATTCCAGCATCTGCAGTTAACAAAGGGGTGTCTCACTGGCTACGTTCTTGGAGTTAGCCACCGTGTCCCCACGCAACCCCTCCCCCACCATTGCCATGGTGACCAAAACTCATTGATGTCAGGCTAAGCTCTAAAGATAAAGCAATGGGTGCAGGAAAAGCCTCCACTGCACTGAAATGGAGCTGTGCAAATCAGCATTAAGCTGCAGCACTGCACCGAGCCACAACATGACAATGTAACCATGGCAACGGAGCGCCAGACGGGCGAGCTGGTCGCACAAGAGTAGAGGTGTTCATTTGCGGTTAGAAACAGCTTCTGTAGCCCTTCTCCATCCTTGTCACATTTAACTCTTTTTATGTCATGGAGAAAACCTTGCATTTCCCATATCTATCACAGCCTGAGAGCCCCAGTGAAGTATATACTTGAATGGTAGCTACTGTTGCAATTTAGGAAGTATTGGGGAGGAGGGGAGGGCAACCAATTTGTGCACAGCAAGGCCCAGGAAACCTGATTCAGTGATCAGTGCTGGTCCCGTGGCACCAGGGAGAAGCCTGTAGTAGTGCTGCAGTGTATGTAAAGCCCAGCCAAGGTGGGGCCTCACTAAGTTCAAAGACAGCAGCAACACAGGAGACTGCAGATGCTGGAACCTGGAGCAACACAGAAGACACTGGAGGAACTCAGCAGGTCAGGCAGCATCTGTGGAGGGAAACGGACGGTTGATATTTCGGGTTGAGACCCTTTGTTTGGACGTCGACTGTCCACTTCCCTCCATAGATGCTGCCTGATCCGCTGAGTTCCTCCAGCATCTCGTGTGTGTAATTCCAACAGTGCAGCGCTCCCTCAGCACTGCACTAGGAGTGCCAACCAGGATTTTGTGGACACGGAGACATAACTACCTGATAACCTGTGCTCACTCTCTCCTGAAGGGGAGGAGTAGATTGGAGAGTGGTCAGTAGTGCCTCCCTGCAGAGAAGCATGATCAGTGCATCAACTTGTAATCTTTATCTAATTCCCACAGGCAATGGAATTTGAACAAGGGACTCAATGCATTGAGAATCCATGCTGTAATCCTCTCCACTTCTCGCTCTGGTTAAGTGTCACTTCATCAAGCTTGAAAATGTCACAGTAACGCTTCACAAGGATCTATTTTCAACCCGCATCAATTTCACTGCAGACCAATCACGTTACAACTAAAGGAAGGAACACCAGTTCCCATTGGCTTTCTTCTTTGCACAAGAACCAATCAGGATTCAGTGTCTGTGTGTTAGCGTTTCAGTTGCAGTAACAGAAGAGTTAGATTGGGACACAAGTGGTCAGTTTGTTCCCCACCACCCCTCAACCTCTGTGCATACAGGGAGGACACCAGCTCTCTCTGGCTCTCTCACACTATGAGGCATAAAGACATTGCCTGAAAGCTTCATTGCACCGATCCTTTGGGTATAATCCAAAAACAAAATATTGCAGATACTGAAACAAAAATGCTGCAAACACCCAGCAAGTCAGGCAGCATCTGTGGAGAGAGAAACAGGGATAACACTTTAAGCTGTTGACCTTTCATCGGAGCTGGGAAAAGTTAGAAGTGAAATAAGTGTTAATTTTCAGAGAAAGGGGAGTGCAGTGCTACAGGTATGTGAGTGTGTGTATGTATAAATGGCATGTGTGCATCAGAAGATGAATTCTTGATCTCCCAGTCTACCTTGTCGTGGGTCTTGCACTTTATTTGTTTACCTGCACTGTACTTTCTCTGCAGCTGCTATGATATATTATGTTTTCTTTTTACTACCTGATCTAGGCATCAGCAGGTGACAGTCTGATCAGTGTACTTATGTAATGGCATGATCTGCCTGCGTCACATGCAAACATAAGTTTTTCACTGAATCTCAGCACACGTCACAGTAATAAACCAGTTCCAATTCCACATGTTTGCGAGTGGGAGTTTTTGTGTGCACGAGTGTGCATGGGCCCCAAGTGTTTGCATCAGAGAATGTGAGTCTAAGAGAATGTGTATGACATGGGTTGAGCAGGGTGGGTGATGTATGAAGAAAGGCTGACCAGGTTGGGCTTGTACTCCTTGGAGTACAGAAGAATGAGAGGTGAAACATAGAAACTGAGAGAGATTGACAAGATAGATGCTGAGAGGATGTTTCCCCTGGTGGGACCATCGAGAACCAGGGCATGGATTCAGAATAAAACAGAATTGAGAAGGAATTCCTTCTCTCAGGGGGTCGTGAATGCTTGGAATTCTCAACTCCAGAGAGCTGTGAAGGTAGAGTCAGTGAATTGGTGATTGATTTACTGTTGTCATTTGCACCGAGATACAGTGAAAAGCTTTTGTTTGCATTCCATCCAGACAGATCATTTCATACACAAGTTCATCAAGGTAGTACAAAAGGATAAATAAAAGTACAATAACAGATGCAGAATATAGTCTTCAAGGTGGAGACTGACAAGCATTTAAACTACAAGGAAGTCAAGGGGTATGGGGAGAGAGCTGGTGGTGAGGCCAAGATTGGATCAGCCATGATCAGTCTGCTTCTGCTTCTAATGATCTTATGCATGTCTAGCGTGTGTGTGTGTTTGTGCGTGCGTGCATGTGTGTTTCTGTGTGTGTGTTTGTGGGTCTGTGTCTATGTTTGTGTCTGTGTGTGTTTGTGTGTGTGTTTGTGGGTCCACATGTGTGTGTGTTTGTGTGAGTGTTTTTGTGGTTGTGGGTCTGTGTGTGTGGTTGTGTGTGTGTGTGTGTGTGTGTGTGTGTGTGTGTGTGTGTGTGTGTGTGTGTGCGTGTGTGTGTGTGTGTGTGTGTGTGTGTGTGTTTCCACCCATAAATGATGGTGCCCTCAGTCTATGAGCAGACCAGAGGACACAGCCTGGCAGTGCTCTGTATTAAACCTACGCATCTCTACACTGACACAGCCACATTGCTGTGGGTCTGCCGTCACACGTGGGTCAGGTTGGTAGGGTCGACGGATTTTTTTTTACTTGAAGGATATTAATGACCGTTCTGATGGTCCCTGTTGGCATCGGCATGTGCAGTTACTGAGTGACAGAGAGAGCTCAGCTCACCCGACGGGCTGGGCATCAGCAGGTAACAGAAGAGAAAAGTAATTCTGATAAAGTCTATTGTTGTGAAATCGTCCCTGCCTTCATCAGCGCCATCTGAGTGAAAATCCACATTTTCCAGTGTGGGTTATGAGCACGCTGGTTTCCCAGTTGATCATAAAACTCCAAAAAATATTGACTGGAGGATTCCTGTCACAAATTGCACTTGCACGAACCAGCTTCTCTCTGCGCCAGCTGCAGATTCCCTGAGAAAGATCCCTCAGAGATTTCCCAGGAGAAAGGAGGTCATGTGGTGCTGAAGCGCAGGTAACGGGGAACTCGGTCCGGTAAGGTTTCAAGGGCACTGCCTGTTCTGCAGTCACAGGGGCTCCCTGAACAGGAGCCCAACAGGCAGATCCCATCTAAACTTACTCAGCACCTCTCCTTTGGAACACGCACTGTTCCACCTTTCCTCTCCATTGGAAAGGGTGCAGAGGAGATTTACCAGGATGCTGCCTGGTTTAGAGAGTATGCATTATGAGGAGAGACTAAGGGAGCTAGGGCTTTACTCTTTGGATAGAAGGAGGATGAGAGGAGACATGATAGAGGTGTACAAAATATTAAGAGGAATAAATAGAGTGGGCAGCCAGCGCCTCTTTCCCAGGGCACCAATGCTCAATACAAGAGGGCATGGCTTTAAAGTAATGGGTGGGAAGTTCAAGGGAGATATCAGAGGAAGGTTTTTTACCCAGAGAGTGGTTGGGGCATGGAATGCGCTGCCTGGGGCGGTGGTGGAGGCAGGTAGATTGGTCAAATTCAAGAGATTACTAGATAGGCATATGGAGGAATTTAAAATAGAGGGGTATGTGCGAGGAAGGGGTTAGATAGTGTTAGGCGAGGTTTAAAGGTCGGCACAACATTGTGGGCCGAAGGGCCTGTATTGTGCTGTACTGTTCTATTTTCTATGTTCTAAGCAGGGTATAGATCTGCCCCCACCCAATCCCCTCACTCCCAGATCCTCCATCATTCACTTCCTCTCCACCTCCACATGCCGATTCCCCCCAACAACTAGCTCATTGGCTTTCCCCCACTCAACAACCACCAGAATCAGACCCTCCTGCTAACCCATTTCTGACCTGTGACTCTCTGCCCCACCTCAAACCTCCCTCTCCCACTTTCAATGTGAGGTCATGGAAGTCCGTCTTCCCAGCCCTGGACATCACTGGAGGAGTGTCTCTGGGCCATGCCCCAGGCCCAGTCAACATCAGCTGCTTCACCAATGACCTTCCTTCCATCATAAGGTGTGGATGTTTGATGATGTTCAATTCCTTTCACCACTCCTCAGCACATGCTCACTCCTCAGTCCATGCCTGCAAGCAGCAAGACCTGGATAACATTCAGGCATTTAACACAAGGGGCAGGCAGCAACCATCTCCAACAAGAGAGAGTCTAACCACCTATCCTTGACACTCACCACTGGCATCAGCGTCATTGGGTCACCACTGACAGGAAACTCAACTGGATCAGCTACAGAAATCCTGTGGCTACAAGATCAGGTCAGAGGTTAGGAATCCTGTGGCTAGTGATTCACCTCCTAACATCCCAAAGACTTTAATATGCAAGTTGGGAGCTCCCACGACACTCAAGAAGGTCAGAATCACACAAGGTGAAGCATCAAGCTTCACTAACACCCCATCTACACCCTAACCTTTCATTTCTTCCATTGCCCTTATTCTATCAGACCATGTGCGCTGTTTACAAAATTCACTGCAGTTACCCATCTGGAGGGAATCTCCCAAACCTATGGCCTCAAGCATCAAGGAAAAAGGCAGCAGGCACGGGGGAAACACTACCACCTGCACGTTCCCCTTCCACACCATCCTAACCTGGAATTATGAACCCATCATCGTTGCCCTCTCCAAATCTGAAAACTCTGCACTACACCGCTGTGGGAGTTCGGCAGCATCGGTGGACAGAGAAACAGAGTTAATGATGCAGGTCTGAGACCCAAAGTACTCATTGTTTCCAACATTTTCTATTTATATTCTGGATTCCTAGCATCTGTAGATTTTTTTTTATTTTCAGCAGTGTGGGAGCACCTTCATCAGATGGACTGTAGAGATTTGAGAAGGCTTACAACTCAAGGGCAGTTTGGGTTGGGCATAAATGCTGGCTTTGCTGGTGTTGCCCACACACCAAAAAATGAATTTAAAATAAAACGATTAAGTTGTTCACAGGCGCATTGTACAGCAACTAATTAATGAACTTGTGCCTACACCAATGAATTTCTAGCACCTATATTTTCCAAAGCTTACGGTTACATTGTGGTTAAGGAAGCATAGTGGTTCAGTTACTGGACTATTGATCTGAAAACAAGAGTTCAAATCCCACCATGGCAGCTGGGGAATTTAAATTCAACTAATTAAATAAATCTGGAATAAAAAGACAGTTTCATGGTCACCATTATTGATACTATCAGATTGTCATTAAACCCTGTCTGGTTGACTGGTGCCCTTCGGGAAAGGAAATCTCCCTGCGTAGCTGAAATGTGACTGCAGAACCCACAACAATGTGGTCGACTGTTACCTGCCGTCAGAAGTAGCCCAACTGTCCAAGGGGCAATTAGGAATGTGCAATGAATGCTGGTGATGCCCACATTATGGGGGCTGGTGTTTACAGCACTTGATCCCAGCGGTGAAATAGCACTGAGAACTATAGATCACCAGACAGACTCAGTTAATCAATTCCCCTTACCACAAAATGCATCTTCACTCTTCCTGGATGCCACTTACTGTTGAAGCATGGTGGCTGCTTTGATGTGGGGCACCCAGAAGACAACTTCTGCATGACAGTCTCCCAAAAGCAGTAATTTCACAGAGTCATAAAGTCAGAAGGCATGGAAACATAGAACATAGAACACAGAACAGCACAGTAAAGGCCCTTCGGCCCACAATGTTGTGCTGACATTTTATCCTGATCTAAGATCTATCTAGCCCTTCCCTCCCACATAGCCCTCCATTTCTCAATCATTCATGTGTCTATCTAAGAGTCTCTTAAATGTCCCTAAGGTATCTGCCCCCACAACCTCTGCAGGCAGTGCGTTCCACGCACCCACCACTCTCTGTGTAAAAAACTTACCCCTGACATCCCCCTTATATCTTCCTCCAATCACCTTAAAATTATGTCCCCTCGTGTTAGCCATTGAAGCCCTGGGAAAAAGTCTCTGACTGTCAGAGGTAGGAAAATAAATGCAAACAGGTAGGAACTCATCATATTTCTGCTGTCGTATTTCATCGGCCTCTCATTTCTCTTCGCCTGCCTCCATCTATCATTTCACCTGCCGCTGTCTCCCAACTCCACACCACCCGCCCCTCCCCTCTTTGACACAACTCCTCTCATTTTTCACCACTCCTTCTTCCACCAATCACCTCGGACTTCTGTCTCCACCACTCTCCTTTTTAGACTGGCCACCTCTCCCCTCTCCTCAGTCCTGATGCAGGGTTGACAATTCCTCTCCCCCCACAGATGCTGCTTGACCCACTGAATTCCTCATTTGGAGCTCATCATATCCGTGGATACAGTAAAACTCCAATAATCCAGTGCACTCATGTTTCTAGTGCACCCTTTTAGATGTTACACAATATTATAATAAATTTCCCACTGAGCCCACTAAACTTAGAGGGAAACAGGGCCCCAGAGCTCCAGAACTAGGGCCCAGTAGGTGGGAAGGGAACACAGCAGACATTAGCCAATGAGCCTGATGCCAAAACATTGGGATTTCCGAACAGTCATGTAGTGGATTATTGGACTCTTACTGCAGCTTGTTGGTTGGAACACCCTGCTGTGTACACCAGCGCCTCTACTTCCTCAGAAGGCTAAGGAAGTTCGGCATGTCCCCGTTGACCCTCACCAATTTTTACAGATGCACCATAGAAAGCATCCTATCCGGATACATCACAGCTTGGTACGGCAACTGCTCGACCCAAGACCGCAAGAAACTGCAGAGAGTTATGAACACAGCCCGGTCTGAAATGGAAACCAGCCTCCCCTCCATTGACTCCATCTACACTTCCTGCTGCCTCAGGATATCAGCCAACATAATCAAGGACCCCTCCCATTCCGGTCATCTTCTCTTCCATCGGGCAGAAGATACAAAAGCTTCTTACCACCAGGCTCAAAGACAGATTCTATCCCGCTGTTATAAGGCTCTTGAACGGACCTCTTCTACGATAAAGATCAACCCTTGATGTCTCAGTCTACCTCGTCATGGCCTTGCACCTCATTGTCTGCCTCCACAGCACTTTCATTGTAACCGTCCACTGTATTCTGCTTTCTGTTATCGCTTTCCCTTTTATACTACCTCAAAGTACTTATGTTTGGAATGATCTGTCTGGAAAGCACACAAACAAACTGTTTCACTGTATCTCAGTGCATGTGACAATAATAAAACAATTACCATATGAGTGGAGAACTGTTACACAGTTGTAGAGTCATTAAGTCATACAGCACAGAAGTAGGCCCTTCAGCCCACCATGTTCTTGAAGCCCTGACGGAGAAATCTGCCAGAGAAGCCCTGAGATAATATGCAGCAGCACATTGGGATCTTGATGTTCGGCAACCAAGTCCAGGCCAGTGGCCAGTGCCCGAGCATAGATCACAAAATGGCAGGAATTGAGAGAGGTATTCACATCACACAATGATCCAACCAACTTATAAAGGAGATCACTACATGTCTTGACTTCCATTCCCCCCTCTTTTGGAAGCAACTCAGTGCCAGGTGGATGGACTCCACACTGCACCCAGCTTCTGGTTATTCAGTCGATATCCCACACCTGCTGTGCAAGTGGACAATACTGGAAACTGCCTCAGTGAAGCTCAGCTGGAGGCACCACATTGACAGTAGTCAGCCAGCTTCATTGACATCACTCTTCAGAGAACGTTCCCACTGAGAACAAGTGCAGGCTTGGAACACACAGTCGATAACACAGCATAGACACTTTTCTGTGTGGGTTTGAGTAAGGATGTAAATGAAGTGCCTTCAAAGAGTTGGCCTGTCTTTGTTAAACCCTTCTTACGCATGGTCAACCTGAGCTGCCTTTCCACAGAGAAAGAGGTCAATGCTACCAGCCACCCATCACAGCAGAGTCCTGAGCCAAACCATGCCACAGTTTGTCAGCAGGTCGAGTTGTGGACACAGCTCAGCACATCACGGAAACCAGCCTCCCCTCCTTGGACTCTTTACCTCTCGCTGCCTTGGCAAAGCAGCCAGCATAATCAAAGACCCCACCCACCCGGGTCGTTCTTTCTTCCATCAGGTAGAAGATACAGGAGACTTAAGGGCAGCTTCTACCCCACTGTGATAAGACTATTGAACGGTTTCCTTATACGATGAGATGGACTCTGACCTCACGATCTACCTTGTGACCTTACACCTTATTGCACTGCACTTTCTCTGTAGCTGTGACATTACTCTGTACTGTTATTGTTTTTACTTGTACTACCTCAATGCGCTCTGTACTAACTCAGTGTAATTGCACTCTGTAATGAACTGTAATGTAATGAATTAACCTGTACAATCAGTATACAAGACAAGTTTTTCACTGTACCTCGGTACAGGTAACAATAATAAACCAATACCAATGCAATGCCAGCCTCAGGTTCTTTAGAACGTTGTCCCTGATATATGTTTAGGATGAAAAGTAACTTAAATTTCTTGCTGGTAGAGCCGCTACTTTCTTATGGTGACACACCACCTGGCCCAGGCTGTTTTACTTTCACTACGTGTATTGTTCATACAATTGCTTGGTCACACACTCTTTGACCTTCCTTTATAGCAGACAGCAGCAGTATCAAGCCTCAGCTGGAGACCTGGGTTGGCTCTCTCCCCTGGTTTTGGGAGGCCGGTGACCTTTGACACATGCCACATCTTCAGCATCATGTGACACTTGTAAAGACCCGATCCGCCCAGGAACAAGGACTTTGGCAAAAGCGCTTCAGGAGTTCTGGCAGGAAGTTGTCAAACTTCAAGTGATACCAGGTTCAATGTCTCCAGAGCTCTTGTTAAACTGAAAGATTTACAAGGGATTCTGTCAGAACTGTGCAGATTTAATTGTCAAGGTGAAAGTTTGGTGGCTTGTGAACCAGAGTAGCTTGAGGTGACCTAATAGTGATCTTTGCAATCATGAACGGGTGTTTGATAGGCTGGAGGTAGGGGAAAGTTCCACTTGTAGGGATATTAAGTGAATGGGGCCATAAATATAAAAGTTGGTCACAAATAAACCAGAAGGGAATTCAGGAGAAGCCACTTTACCCAGCGAGTGGTGGGAGTGTGCGTCTCACTTTCAAAGGAGTTGGTTGGGAAGCATAAGTACTTGTGCAGCAACAACCCAGTGGTGGCTGAGGCAGTTCTGTGCTAAAGGAGGTGCCGTCTTTCCAATGAGACATGGACACACAGGCGAGACAATGGTACAGCCAGCTCACAGCTCCTTGGCTCCTGTTCAGTCCTGACCTCTGATGCTCCCTGTGCAGAGTTTGAGCGCTCTCCCTGTGAATGTATGTCTCCTCCGGGTGCACTGATTTCCTTCCACCTCCCAGAAGTGTGTCAGAGGTTAATTGGCCACTGTAAGTTGCCCCTCGTGTACATAAGTGGCAGAAGGACCAAGAGGGAGTTGATGGGCAAGTGAGAGTGAGCATTACTGGGGGAATGATGGGTTTGCTCTGCTGGGAGTCAGCATGAACCTGATGGGCTGAATGGCCTCCTTGTGTGTCATAATAAGTAAGTAAATACAACCACCATTGTCTGGGAAGAGCCAGGGAGCATCACTGTTTGGACAGCTCTTTCAAAGAGCTGGCACAGACTTGACAAACCAGTCCCCATCTCTGCAGGAGCTTCCTGTGATTCTAGGTTTCACGTGAGCAGTAGTTGTTGGCCCAGTGGTCTAGCAGTTGATCCCTCCTATCAGGTGTCTAGATCTGCACGCATTCATGGGTCGGGGCAGGATTGGCAAGTGATATCCACACTCTGACAGGGACAGTTCAATGAGGAAATAAAGATTTGCATTTCGAGCCTTTTCAATCCTTCCAATGCCCAAAAGGAAATGCACGGGATAATGGATCGCATTAAAATGCAGTCACTGTAGTGATGTAGGAATCACAAAAGCCAGTTTGAACACAGCAGAATTCCAAGAACATGACAGTCTGGAGTGCCAGCCTGGATTGGGGGGGTCAAGTATCTGGAGGGGGTACAGGGATTCATGACTTGTGACACAGAATATTGACTGCAGACCACTGAGGCAGAGGATATCAGAGTGCAGGAGCCAAGATGTGCGGAGCTGTGAGTCTGACATTGCAACACCTAGGTTGAAGGGCACTTTCCTTCATACAGTTATTACTATTTATAACGTTTCACATAAAACCAATAAAATTTAATTAACCAAAGATCCAGCTCATAACTCCTCTGTCACAACTCAGTTCAGTGGGGGATGTCTCTGTGGCTTTATGTATGTTTATGGTTTTTACATCTCTTACGATTCACTTTTCCTTCCCTTCCCTCCTCTTTGGCTGGAGGCATTTCTGTTCATGTCAGCCCTGCCTCCAGTCCTTGTCCAAATGGCCATTTTGCATCTGTGGCTGTCGACAACAGTCTGTTTATTTGAGGGATTGCGTCACAGTGCGAGCCCTGTCCCGCGCACATCTGGTGTCCCCGCACTTGACTCGATGGCAGAAGGACCCAGGTGATTTTTATCTCCCCTTCCTCCCTTCCTCCCAGGTTACAAGAACGCTGATGAGGAGTTTAGTTTTTGCCAAAGCATTGGTCCAAATACTGAACTCCAGAAGGAGGTGAGAGTGACTGCCCTTGACATCAAGGTAGCATTTGATTGAGTGTGGCATCAAGGGCGTCACAGGTGGACAGGGTAGTGAAGAAAGCATTTGGCACGCTTGCCTTCATATGTCAGGGCATTGAGTATAGGAATTGGGACATAATATTGTAGTTGTACAAGATGTTGGTGAGGCCGCACTTGAAGTACTGTGTACAGATATTGGTCACCCTGTTATAAGAAGGACATCATTAAACTGGAAAGAGTGCGAAGAAGATTTATGAGTGTGTTGCCAGGACTTGAGAGCCTGAGTTCTAGGGAGAGGTTGGGCAGGCTGGTGCTTTATTCCTTGGATCGTAGGATGACCTTATAGAGGTAAAATCATAAGGGGCATAGATAGGGTGAATGCACCCAGTCTTCTTCCCAGGGAAGGGGAATCAAAAACTAGAGGGCATAGGTTTAAGGTGAGAGGGGAAAGATTTAAAAGGGACCTGAGGGGCAACTTCTTCACACAGAGGGTGATGTGTGAAGAGGTGAACGAGCTGCCAGAGGAAGTGGTTGAGGCAGGTACAATAACAACATTTAAATGACATTTGGACAGGTACATGGATAGGAGAGATTTAGATGGATACAGGCCAAATGTGCGTAAACGGGACTAGCTTAGGTCAGCATGGATGAGTTGGGCTGAAGGGCCTGTTTCTGTGCTGTATTAATCTACGGCTCTATGACTCTTAAAGGGTTGCAAGAATAGTGAGGAGCCTCTCAAGTGGCTTGAGGCATTCCTCACACATAAGATCACACCCTGAGGCTTCACTGCAGTTCCTCAGGGCAGTGTCCCAGATTCAGCCATCTTCAGCTATGACTTTGTCAATGACCTTCCCTCTATTGTTAAGATGTAGGAGTGTTCACTCATAGTTGCACAATGTTCAATTCCATTCATAACTGCTCACAAAATGAAGCAGTCCATGCTGCATGTAGCAAGTCCTGGACGGCATGGGGCTGATTGGTGGCATGTATCTTTCACCTCACTCATGCCGGGCAATCACCATTTCCAACAAGGAAGAGTCTAACTCCCTCTATCAAACTCCATGACTATCTCTGCATTCACTGCCATCAATTTCCTGGATGGACACTTTTGACCAGAAAAGTTACAGAAGCAATCACATAAATACCCTGGGCACTACATCAGTGGCTGATTATCCTGTGGAAATGTAGTTACATATTAATTTCCCATTTCCCAAGGCATACACCAGCAGCAAGATGCAATATATGGATAAGTGGAGCTCTGACAATGTTCAAAGATGTTGGAGAAAGCTGTCTGATTAACTGGCCTCTATCCACCATCCTAAATATTCCTTCACTCCACCAATAGTGCACGGTGGCTACCATATGCACCATCTATAAAATTCTTCACAGTTACTTGCCCAAGTTACTCCAAAAGCACCTCCCAAACCCACGAGGTTGAGAAGGAAAAGGGCCACTGGCAGTTGGGAACACCCCCTTCCAGTCATGAAACATTCTGACTTGGAAATATATCACTGTAGCTTGTAGCAGGGTCCAAATCCTGGATCTCCCCACCCAACAGTACTGTGGGAACAGCTCGTCAGCACCTTCTCAAGGACAATTAAGGATGCAACCAGTAAGCTTTTGCCAGCAATGTCCACATCTCAAAAATGAATATAAAATGATTTTTAAAGTACTCCCCTCCAGTTCTGGAGAATAGTTACAGAAGAAGAACTGAAACTTTCACCCTCCACACTTTGATGCAGAACCAGCATCCTTAATGCTACAAGGATTCAACAGGATGGTGATACTATTCTTCTAGTATTGGAGGAGGTGAAACAAGAATCAGGGACACAGTATTACAGTTAGAGCCAGAACATTCAGGGCAAAGTCAAGATGTAGTTTAGGATCAATAGATTGTTGTGGAAGGTCTCAAAGGATGTGTGTATATGTAGTGTTGAACATCTATTATCTAATTGAATTTAAACACCTACATTGGATCCTAATTCTAAACTCAAGGGAGTGCAATCCCTGCTTATGAAATCAAAAGTTAATTCATAAATTAACCCTTCAAACCCCAACATCTGTCTGGTGAATCTAAACCCACCAACTCCAAGACCAATCCAAGTTCCAAGCCCTGAAATGAACAGTTAACTCAAGTGGGGATCTGTATGCTTGTGTGTGTGTGTGTGTGTGTGTGTGTGTGTGTGTGTGTGTGTGTGTGTGTGTGTGTGTCTGTGTCTGTCTGTCTGTGTGTGATTTTATGACTGTCTTTATACATGCATGTTCGTGTGCATATTTAAGCACGGGTGTTTAAATGCAAGTGTACGTATGATTGGGTGCACAACTTGACCCTGCATGTTGTGCGTTTGAGTGCGTTGATGCTCTGTGTAGACCTCCCCGAAGGACCCATTAACCTCAGTTTGCAGTCCTGCCTGTTTCAAAATGCACACAATTTTCACATTCAACTCCTGAACATGAACTGTAACACTTTAATCACTCTCTATTTTCCCAGCTTCTGTGCTCTCTTTCATCTCTGGCTTTGCCACCCACAGAATATTTACATAAGAACTGGTAAAAAAAAGATGGGGGGGTGGAATTTTTTTTTTGTTTCTTGTCTGCCTCCTGCCTCTCTCAGGAGTTGCCTGGCTCGAATACGAAGCCAGAGTCCTGAATTGAAGATTGATCTCAACATCTCGTCTCAATCCATGTGGCTGGTGTTCAACAGATGGAACAATGAACTCAGGAAATGTGCTAGCATTTTCTTCTCATTCAACACTCATTCAACTGAAAGGCCTGGATAGAGTGGACATGGAGAGGATGTTTCCATTAGCAGGAAAGTTTAGGCTTCGAGGGCACAGCCTCAGAATAAAGGGACGTCCCTTCAGAACTGAGATGAGGAGAAATTTCTTCAGCCAGATGGTGGTGAATCTGTGGAATTCGTTGCCACAAGAGGGCTGTTGAGGCCAACTCATTGGGTGTATTTAAGGCACAGAGTGATAGGTTCTTGATTGGTAAGGGGGTTAAAGGTTATGAGGAGAAGGCAGGAAAATGGGGTTCAGTAAAGAAAAATCAGCCATGACTGAATGGTGGAGCAGACTCGATGGGCTGAATGGCCTAATTCTGCTTCTGTATCTTATGGTCTAACACAAAAGGACGACCTTTGGCCCACTGACTCACAAGAAGATGCTATCATGGAGAAATAGCTCAGGTTGGCTAAGCAAGAGCCACAGGGATGGAGGACCATTCACCAAGCTTGCTCGTAAGTGCCCGCAGCTTGGCAAAATCCCTTCCAGCAACTGGCATTAATCAATGGCTAATTCGGGCATTTCTCCTGTTGATATTACACTGGAAACCTGTATGGGAATTCTAAGCCAATGGGGAAATGACCAATAACATTTTGATTTGTTTCTTTCTGATAAAGGAAGACCTTACATTTTCAAGGCACCTTTCATGATCTAACCCTGTCCCAAATCAATTCACGGACAGTTTATTATTGAAGTGCCTATATTCTAGTATGGGAAACACAACAGTCTATTTGTGCACAGCAAGATCCCACAAACAGATCCAATAAACTGAGTTTTAATGATGTAGATTAAGAGATAAACATTGCAGAGGACACCAGAGAGAACATAGGAATGATGACAGGGGATCTTTTAACTCTGACTGGGAGGAGAGGCAGGCTCCTCAGTTTAGTGGCCTCTTGTGAAAGCCAGCACCCTTGACAGAACAGCATTTCCTGGGTGTGACAGCTCTGGATTTTCTGGAGTGCATTTAAAGTGCATGAGCTTCTCACTCCAAGGTGAGAGTGCTGCCCACGGAACCATGGTAACAATACAGAAAACAGAATAAAGCATTGAATTTTTACATAGCCTGCCAATTCATGCCTCATGTAACATTGTAAGCCAATCTACAGAGGAGATTACTGAATTGGCATCAGGCTCTTATTGATCTATTATAGTTTCATTTACTTGCGTTCTGGTAACACAGAAAACACAAGGCCGGACAAGTCTACAAGCCTGGAAGTCATGTGATGGTAGAATTAGTTAATCTGACAGCTCTTGCTCCATTTATACCTTTTTTTTAATTTCAAAAATAAACTTTATTCATAATAAAAAGTATATACAAAGGAAGAAAACAGTGCAAAATACAAAAGCTTAACATTCATGATTGTTACGTTTAGTAGTGTAAAACTTAAAGAGAAAAAAAACACACAAACATAGCACCATCGCCACTAGTGTGGCTCCCTGAGGTGATACCCCTTTCATTGTTCGAGGGGCTTCCCCACCCAACTCTACGTCTCCGTGTGTGGTAGCAGAAGTAGCCCAGACTGTGGTCCTTCCCCACAGAGCCTTAGCATTGGCTGCACCGAGCTTCAGTGCGTCCCTCAGCACGGACTCCTGCAGCCTGGAATGTGCCCTACGGACATCTCACTGTGCTGGAAGACCAACAAGTTTCGGGCAGTCCAAAGGGCGTCTTTCTCCGAGATGATCACCTTCCAGCAGGACTTGATGTCTGTCTCGGTGTGTGTCCCTAGGAACAGCCCGTAGATCAGAGAGTCCTCTGTTACGTAGCTGCTGGGGATGAACTGGAACATGGACCCCCGCATCCGTCTCCACACCGTCCTCGCAAACCCACAGTCTGCAAAGAGGTGGGTGACCGTTTCCTCCCCACTGTAGCCGTCCCGAGGGTAGCGTGCACTGGGGGTGATGTGTTGTCTGTAGAGGAAGGCTCTGACTGTGAGGACACCTTTCACCGCCAGCCAAGTGAGGTCTTGGTGCTTGTTGGACAGATCTGGCAATGAGATGTTCTGCCATATGGTTTGGGCCATTTGCTCAGGGAACAAACCCAGAGAATCCATAGTGTCCCTATCCCGCAATGCCTGCAGTACATTCCGCACTGACCAGTGTTTGATGGACTTGTGGTCAAAAGTGTTTACTTGGAAGAACTCTTCCACAAAGGACAGTTGGTACGGCAATGTCCAGTTGATTGGGGCGTTGTGCGGTAGAGGGGCCAGACCTATCTTCCACAACACCAGGGAAAGGTAGAACCTCATCACGTTGTGACACTTGGTGCCCATGTACTTTGGGTCCACACACCAGCTGATACAGCCACACACGAAGGTGGTCATTAGGATGAGGGCAACGTTGGGTTCACTTTTACCCCATTCTCAGGGGACGTGCAGCATGACCCATCAGACTCGCTTCATCTTGGACCCCCAGGTAAACTGGAAGATGTTGTGGGTGATTGCCAAGGCTGAGGAGTGAGGAACAGGCCACACCTGCACGAGGTACAGCAGCCCTGAGAGCACATCGCACCTGATGACCAAGTTCTTCCCAGTTATAGATAGAGAACGGTATTTCCACAAACCCAATTTTTGTTTTACCTTCCCAATCCACTCCAGCCAATTCTTGTTACATGCTTCAGTCCCTCCGAATCAGATCCCCAGCACCTTCAGGTAGTCGGACTCGCTCTTCCTGTGGTTGACTCTGGCCCCAGATGCCAACTTGAACCGGTCACAGATGCTGATCAATCTGCGAACTGACCGTGGGTCTGAGCAGAAGACGGTGAGGTTGTCCTTGTGTGCCTCCACTGCCTGGCAACGTCACCCCTCTTATGCTCTCGTCCTTCCTGATGGATTCAGCAAAGGGTTCTATGCAGCACATGAACAAGACAGGAGAGAGAGGGCAGCCCTGCCTGACTCCAGACTTGATGGGGAAACTACCCGTCTCCCACCCATTGATTTGGACTGCACTACGGATATCTGTGTAGAGCAGTTGGATCCAATTTCTGACTCCCTCCCCAAAGCCCGTTTTGGAGAGCATGTCCAGCATGTATGTGTGCGATATCCTGTCAAAGGCCTTCTCCTGGTCCCAGCTGACCAGGCAGGTGTCCACCCCTCTGTCCTGCACGTAGGCGATGGTATCCCTGAGCAGCGCAAGGCTGTCAGAGATTTTCCTGCCAGGTACAGCACAGGTTTGGTCTGGGTCTGGGCAGACTTGACCAGGTTGCCGATGGCCTTGGACAGGATCTTATAGTTCACATTCAACAGTGGAATTGGTCTCCAATTCCCGATGTCCTCCTCCTCTCTTGTTGATGAGGGTAATGATGCCCTTGCTCATGGAGTCTGACATTCTGCCAGCCAGAAGCACAGAGTTGAACACTTCCAGCAGGTCCGGGCCCATCCAGTCCCACAGAGCCGAGTGCAATTCTGCCAGTAAGCCGTCACTTCCAGGAGTTTTACTCATGCCAAGGGAACGGATGGAGCCAGTCAGCTCCTCCAGAGACAACGGCTGATCCAGGCTCTCCCGCTTGCTGTCATCTAGCACCTTCGTGACAGAGAACAGGACATTTTGGGAGGCTGTGCTGTCTGTGGTCTTACTCTCATACAGACTGGCCTAGAAAGATCTGCAGATCCTCAGTATGTCTGTCTGTGAGGATGTTACTGAGCCGTCCTCTTCCTTCAGGCTGTGGATCACAGAGCTCCCCCTGTGAACCTTTCGGAAGAAGAAGCGTGAGTACATTTCATCCTGTTCCACAAAGCGGACCCTGGATCTGAAGATGATCTTTGAGGATTCGGAGGCAAAGAGCGCAGCTTACTGGCTCTTCAACTCTCGGAGTTCCTCCCTCACATCCACCCGCCTCGACTGCAGAAGGAGAAGTTGCTGCAGGTCTGCCTGGAGTTGGCACAGTTCTCTCTGACTCTGTCTTACTTTCTGAACACCTTTGAGGAAGAACCTCTTGATGTTCTCCTTGGTTGTTTCCCACCAGTGAATTGGGGAGTCAAAGAGGGGTTCATAGTTCTCCAGCCTGTGTAATCCCTCTTCAGTTCCTCCATGTTCTCTAAGGTCAACAGCTTGACATTAAACTTCCATGTCCCTCTGCCTGCCTTCAGGTCCTCCTGTAGGTGACAGGAGGCACGAAGGAAGCAGTGGTCAGAGAAGAACACCGGCGTGACGTCGGTGGATCTGACTGTGACCACCTTCGACGTCAAGGGGAAGTCTATCCAGGACGGTACTGAGCTGTCTGTTCCAGTCCAGGTGTATTGTGGCTGTGCTTCGCCTGTAGGGGTGCCAAAGGCACCGCACAACTTTGCATCCTTAACCGTTCCCATCAGGAGTCTGGAGCTGCTGTCCAGTCTCCTGTCAGCACTGCCGGATTGTCCGGCTGCATCAATGATGCTGTTAAAGTCACCGGCCAGAATGACTGGTAGGGACATCGCCAGCAGCAGTGGGAGCTGCCTGAGGACAGCTAGCCGCTCGCTCAGCACAGACAAGGTGTACACATTAATTAGCCGGAGCGGAGTGTTACGGTACTTTATGTCAGCCACGAGGAGCCGCCCCCACCACCTCTTTGACTTCAGTGATAGAGAAGTTACCTCCCCGCAGCAGAATCCCCAGGTTGGATGCACGACTATCATTCCCCCCCAGACCATACAGACAATCCCTGGGACCACCATCTCCACCAACTCCGATAGTTACAGAAGTGAGGAAGCACACACTCCTGTAAAAAGGTTACATCAACCTTGACCTTGGCAAGGTATTGCAAGGTGTTCAAACATCGCACAGTGCTCTTCACGCTGCGCATGTTTAGAGATGCCAGATTTATCTCCACAGTTATTTGAGTTCAAGGATCATAAATACTGTCCATTGTCAATCAGCCTAAGCCCTCATGCCCACAGCCTTGGTGAGTTGCAGCACTGTGTTTGGGCTCAGGTACTGGGACTGGTCCTCCCCAGGGTGTGGCAATGCTGGAGGTGTCCCTGGGGGGAGATTAGTCTCTGTTCCTGTTCTGCCCTCTGGCTCTGTTTGTTCTGTACCCTCCATCTCTCGGATCCGGGAAGTGCCGGACATCATGCTGCTCCCGGTCTCCTGGACTTGGGGGCTGGCAGTTTCTATGCTGCTCCCGATCTCCTGGAGCTGGGGGCCATTAACCTCTGTACAACTCCAGTTCTCCTGGAGCTAGGGTGCGCTGGACATCATGCTGCTCCTGGTCTCCTGGAGTTGGGGGCTGGCAGTTTCTGTGCTGCTCCAGGTCTCCTGGAGCCTGGGTGCGCTGGATGCTGAGCTGCTCCCTGTCTCCCGGAGCTGGGCTGTGCTGAACGCTGAGCTGCTCCTGGTCTCCTGGAGCTGGGGTGCGCTGGACGCTGTGCTGCCCTCGGTCTCCCGGGGTTGAGGGGCAGCAGGCTGAATTTCTTCCTCACCCGTATTTGTGGCCTCCCCTCCTCCTTTTCCCCTCCACTTGGGCGCTTCCTCTGCCTGTGTCGACTGTTTCCCATATTGAATTCATCCTCCGATGAGGAGAGGTTGCTGGCGTCTGTCTGTCGCATCGCCCTTTACTTCCCATTACTTTACCCTCCGCAGCCCGTTGTCTCTTGCGTGGTGTCTTCTGAGACTTTTTTCTTTTCACCACCTGCCATTTCCCTTCTTGTCCGTCTGCCCTCCCCTCTTCCATTGACTCCTCCTCTTGGGGAGGGGCCTGGGGGGTTTGTGGCTGGTGTTTGGGAGCTCGAGGCGGTTGGCTTTTCCTCAGCCCTGGTCTCTGCTGGGGCCACTGCTGGTGCTTGCTGGTCCAGATCCCAAATAGGTCTTTGATGTCCACGCAGCTTCCTTCTCCCTCGACGTAGCGAGCCAAGAAGGTGAGGACATCCACAATGGGCACATGTGGATGAACATGTGCACTGTTATCTCACGCTCCTTCTGGGTGAGGGGGTGAAGAGTGGCTGCGTCTTCAGCGATGACAGCGGAGCCTCACTCCCCCTCTCCCAAAAGTCCTGTATCATCTTCTGCCAGTCCGCCGGGTACTTGAAGGTAACGTCAAAGTACCGGTTACCTGGGAAGTCCTGGAGGCAGTAGATGTCCTTCACCTCAAACTTGCAGCACTCCAGCAGGACCTTCTGGATGAAGAGGCCCCTGGTGAAGGGATTCCCCTTGCTGAGGTCCTTCACTTCCACCCTGACAGTGTTTCGGATCCCGTGTCCTCATCCTGAGGTGCTCGTCGCTGCAGCTATCCTGATGGAGCTGGTTGGTTATAGCCGTTAATTTGCTGCGGAAGGGTGTTAGATTGGTTTCCCAATCACCATTAGGATCCACCCCTACGTCAGCAGGTGAAGCTCTCATCAGGCAGCCACTTGTTCATGAAGAGTCACTGGAGTCTTCCTTCTTCTTCAACGTCAATGTTTGGGTTCACCCGCGAATCTATCTCCGTGATTACCGTCCTGGAACCTCGGCTACGATACTGCGGCGGTGATCACCAACTCTCCCCTGCCAGGTAAGTATCCATTTATACCTGTACAGGGAGCTCAGAAGCTAACCTGTACTGCTCTGGACCCTCATCCCCACTAAATCACCTCTCACTTGGGATGGCACTGTGCCTTGCCTGATGTCCCCCAGCTCCAGCAAACCCGGGTTCAGTCCCGACTTCCAGTGCTATCTGTGTGGAGCTTGCACATTCTCCTTGTGACTGTGTGGGTTTCTTCCAGGTGCTCCGGTTTCCTCCCACATCCCAAGGATGTGTGGGTTGGTAGGTCACCCCCAGTGTGTAGGTGAGCGTTAGAATCTGGAGGGAGAAAGTTGAATGAGTTATAATGTAGGATTAAAGTGCAATTGGTGTAAATAGGTGGTTGATAACATGGACGGTGAGCTGAAGGGCTTGTTTCCGTACTGTATGTCTCTGTGACTCCACAGGAAGAAATTGTGAGGAATAAGATTGTTCTTTGAACTGGAATAAACTCAATCGACTATCATTGTCTCCTTCTATGTCATAAGGAACAACGGAAATCTCTGATTAAGATAGACTCCTGACACAGGAAAGACTTGGCCAGCATATTGGCTTGCAAGACACTTGGTTGGGCAGTGTGGAAGCCCATGTAACGGCAACACGTAAAGGGCTGCCCCTCACCACATTGTCCTGGTGAATTGTCCGTGGTCCAATTGTGCACAGAGGCAGGCCTTTGATGTTGCAGGCAGTAATTTAGATCACCCTGGAAACCTAGAATCACATGGCACCACAAAGAGGCCACTCGGTCCCTCAAGCCTGGAGAGCTAACCAATTAAACCCACTGCCTCCCCCCGCCTTCCCCACCCCACCCCTTGATCTTTCTTTGGAACATTGCAAATATTTCAATTTTAAATACAGGTTCAATTCACCCTACAACTATTTTCCAATCACATAGTCCATCTCATGCCATAATGCATTGAGGTGCCCTCTATCACAATACAGACCCTCCACACTACCACACCCTTCCCTGCCATCCAATTGCCACCCCTTGTTTAATAAATCAAATATACTAATATATTTTCAATCTATGCGAAATGTGTTAGCCCAACAGGGATTTGCAAAGAAGCAAGACTAATGTCCAGGCACTACCTAATGCCTTGGTTAGTTCTTCCTTGGAATAATCTTTCCTCCAACTCTAATCTTTCCTCCAAATGGACTTCCGTTCTCCAAAGAACCTTACAACACAGAAGAAGGCCATTTAATCCATTGAGAACATCCCTGACATGGTCCTCGTTCAAGAGAAAAGCACGTTCCACCAAGACAGGACAACAGGGACTCAATAAAGTAGCAACAGCATATGGAAAGCGTAAGATAGACCATGGGAGACAGAACAGGCTCGAAGGGCCATATGGCCTAATCCTGCTCCTAACCCTTACAAAAAGCAGGTGGTGTAGTGTGACAGAGAAAAAACCCAAGCACTTTCATACTCAAAATAAAAGAACTGGTCATTGACTTCAGGAAGGGGGGCGCTGCACACGCTCCTGTTTACAGCGCTGAGGTTGAGAGGGTTGAGAGCTTCAAGTTCCTAGGAGTGAACATCACCAATAGCCTGTCCTGGTCCAATCACGTAGACGCCATGGCCAAGAAAGTTCACCAGTGCTTCTGCTTCCTCAGGAGGCTAAAGAAATTTGGCATGTCCCCTTTGACCCTCACCAATTTTTATGGATGCAACATAGAAAACATCCTATCCTGATACATCACTGCTTGGTCTGGCAACTGCTCTGCCCAAGACCGCACGCAACTGCAGAGAATTGTGGACACAGCTCAGCACATCATGGAAACAACCTCCCCTCCACGGACTCTGTCTACACTTCTCGCTGCCTCGGTAAAGTAGCCAGCATAATCAAAGACCCCACCCACCCCGGACATTCTCTCTTCTCCCCCCTCCCATTAGGCAGTAGATAACAAAAGCCTGAAAGCACGTACCACCGGGCTCAAGGACAGCTTCTATCCTGCTGTTATAAGACTATTGAACGGTCCCCTAGTATGATAAGATGGACTCTTGACCTCACAATCTACCTCGTTATGACCTTGTACCTTATTGTCTGTCTGCACTGCACTTTCTCTGTAACTGTAACACTTTATTCTGTATTCTGTTCTTGCTTTTCCCTTGAACTACCTCAGTGCACTGATGTAATGAAATGATCTGTATGGATGGCATGCAAAACAAAGTTTTTCACTGTACCTCAGTACATGTGACAATAATTAACCAATTTACCAATTTACACTTAATATGTCCCAAGACTCTTGAATGACTGAACACATCCTGAAGGAGGGCAAGCCCCCAGGCCTGAAGAGGGATCTCCCCCGAGCTGTTTACAGAGAGGAGGGCTTCCTGCACTCTTCACCCACATTATCAACAGAAACATTATAAGGTGGAGAGCAGGAAGGGCAGTCTGCCTGGTTGGGAGCTGGGGGTGGTTGTGTTAGTGAGCTGGAAACAGCCTTGCCCGCCCTACAAACTGCCTTGGTTTGGCCACCTGTGTGCTGTGGGCTCATTAGCCCCAGGAGCAGCCCGGGGCACCATGTGATCGTATGAGCAATCATTCCAGATGGCTTGGCTTTCCATCCTGAGCTCTTGAGGGTCCCAGGTGGGATGTGTTTCCCATCTGGTGGATATGCTGAGGCCTGAACTGGATGTGTGCTGCTCTCCACCAGGCCTGTTCTCCACCTGGTCGAATGGTGGGAGACGGAAGGTCTCGGGGATTCAGTCCCACAACCCAGGCTGACCCAGAGGGAGTGCTGCACTGTGGAAGATTGTTTAAACTGTGGCCCCACCTCCCTGCTGGAGGGGATGTGAGGTATCCCCATTTGTTGTGTCTGATAAGGCCTCAGTTTTAAAATTCTCGTCCTCATTTTCATGATCTTACACCCTCCCAGTCTCCTCCTCTGAAATCCCCTGTGCACCCCCAACTTAATCCTCTTTTAATGTCAATAATATATTGCTCATAATATATACAGTAAATACAACTGGGACATCTTTCCCTACACTCATTGTGCTATCATTTCAATACATTCTCTTACAATGCATTGACACCACTCATGCTTGAAACGCTGGAGGAACTCAGCAGGTCAGGCAGCATCTATGGAGGGAAACGAGCAGTCGACATTTTGGGCCGAGATCCTTCATCAGAAACGTCGACTGTTCGTTTCCCTCCACAGACGCTGCCTGACCTGCTGAGTTCCTCCAGCATTTTGTGTGTGTTGCTCCAGATTTACTGCAACTGCAGTCTCTCTCGTGACACCACTCACGCTTCCTCCTTAAACAGCGCGCTCATGAAAGTTGTTGCACAGGTCCCAGCTGCTCAGTGTCCAGTGGCGACAGGACCCCAGACCGTGGCCCTTCCCCACAGAGCCTTTGTGTTGACTGCACCAACCTTCAGTGCATCTCTCAGCGAGTGCTCCTGCTCCTTGGAACCTGCCGGTCGGCAACATTCACTTGCAAATGTCTGGAAGACCAACAAGTTTCAGGGAGGCCAAAGTGCGTCTTTCACTGAGTCAATGTCCCACCTTAATCGGTCCCCAAAGAGTTCCATGCCCTTCACTGCCTAGGCTCGGAAATTCCCATCCTAAACCTCTCTATCTCCCTTCCTTTAACACATTCCTTCAAGCATAATGTGGGCAATATGAAATTTTTAAAATATATTTTTATATTTTATCTTCTCAAGATACGGAATGAAGGCCATTCGGCCCATTGAGTCTATGCCAGCTGTTAGAGCATTCCCATCAATCCCATTCCCCCACATTTTCTTTTAATCTATTCTATTTCATGTGCCCACCAACTCCCTCCCAATTTTCCTCCAACCTATCTACACATTAGGGGCAATTTGCAGTGGTCAATTAGCCTACCAACCCGCACATCTTTGAGATGCAGGAGGAACCCTCACAGTCACAGAGAGAGCATGCAAACTCTGCACAGAATGGATCGAACCTGGGTTGCTGGAGCTGTGAGGCAGCAGCACTAACTGCTGCACTGTACCTCCCTATCTCTTTGACCAAAGTCTTAGTCACCAATCCTAATATCTTCCATTGGAGCTTAGTGTCAATTCTTCATCAGGTGACATTCCTATGAAGCACCTTGGGGTGTCCTACTCTGTGAACGACAACATAAAGATTTGTCTTTGCAAACTCATCGCCATTCCGTCCTCTTGCAACCGAAGCCATATAAAGTGCTCATTCACCTGATTTTTTGTTTTTGGAATCTTGTGCACAGTTTGGCTGCTTGAGAAAAAAGATAAGGTATCTTTATTAGTCACATGTACATCAAATACACAGTGAAATGCATCTTTTTGCGTAGAGTGTTCTGGGGGGCAGCCCGCAAGTGTCGCCACACTTCCGGCACCAACATAGCATGCCCACAACTTCCTAACCCATACGTCTTTGGAATGTGGGAGCACCCGGAGGAAACCCACGCAGACACGTGGAGAACGTACAAACTCCTTACAGACAGCGGCAGGAATTGAACCCGGGTCACTGGCACTGTAATAGTGTTACACTAACCGCTATGCTACCGTGCCACTGTGTTTTGAAAGTAATTCATTGGCACTAGAGAAGGTCTTGGAACATCCTGAGGTTGAGGAAGATGTTGTATGCTCTCCTGCCCTAACAAATGTCATCTGGTGTAAGCCATCCAGACTCTTTAGTATTGGAATGGGACACCAGTGAAACTGAGGCACAATTCTGGGAAGGAAAAGAAAGCCTCACACTACCATAGTAGACTGAACAAACTCTGAACTATAGTTATGGAGGAAATCACAAAATCAGAATGGGTATAGATGGAGGCCATTCAGCCCAGGGTATCTGCACAGGTTCTCTGCAGAGCAATCTGCTCTTTCGAATTTGCCTTGTAAATTATTCTCCCCCGAGTACTGCTCAAGTTCCACTTTGAAAGCCCTTACTGACCATGTCTCCATTGCTCCTTCAGACACTGAGTTCCAGAATATCACTTCTCTCTGCAAAAAAATTGGAAAAATTTCTTAAAATCACCTTTTGCCCATTATTTTGAAACTGTGTCCCTAGTCCTTGAAGCATCCACTGTGGGACCACTGCCCTCTACTTACCCTATTTAAACTCAACATGATTTTGTACACCTCCATCAATCGTTCTCTTCTTCTTCTTCATAGTCAAAATTACAGCTAAAATCCTTATTCCCTGGAAATGCAGGAGCCAATTTGCACACAACGAGTTCCCACAAGCGGCACATTTTGGTTCTGTTGGTCATGAGACAAATATCGGCCACTGGAAACCAGACAGAATAACCAGCCACGTCTTCGAAACAGTGGCTGTGGGATCCCACATCTGTCTGAGAGAGGAAGCGGCGCCTTGGTCTATTGTCTAATCAGAATGTGAACTATACTTAAATTAACATCAGACAAGGTTGTTTGTCCATCGGATTTACAGCAGTTCCCAAAGGGAAAATCCCATGAGTCCCATTCTCCCCTCCTTATTTCCCTGTATCCCTGCAACTTGCTCTCTCTCAAATGTCCATCAACTCCCCTTTGATTTTTTTTATGGTTACCTACACTAGGGGTAAGTTACGGAGGCCAATTTTTGCGATGTGGGAGGAAATTGGAGCATCTGGGGAAACCCATGTAGTCACAGGGAGAACATTCAAACTTCACACGAAAAGCAATGGAGATCAGGACTGGGTTACTGGAGCTGTGAAGCAGCAGTACTAACTGCTGCACTAACGTACGGCTCACATGCCTCCCTTTTTTTGGAGCACTCCTACAGCATTGCCCATCCAAGGGTGCAGGGCTCCCTCTGTATTGTCCTTCTGAGACTGTGATATTCCTTCAGTACTACACCTCTGACAGTATGGTGCTTTCTCAATGCTGCTCCTCCAACAGTGCAAGATTCCTCAGTACACAGTCCTCAGTACTGCTGCTCCAACAGTGCAGAATTCCCTTGGTATTGCACTCCCTCAATAAGATAAGATAAGATTTCTTTATTAGTCACATGTACATTGAAACACACAGTGAAATACATCTTTTGCGTAGAATGTTCTGGGGGCAGCCCGCAAGTGTCTCCACGCCTCTGGTGCCAACATAGCATGCCCACAACTTCCTAACCTGTACGTCTTTGGAATGTGGGAGGAAACCGGAGCACCCGCAGGAAACCCACGCAGACACGGGGAGAACGTACAAACTCCTTACAGACAGCGGCGGGAATTGAACCTGGGTCGCTGGCGCTGTAATAGCGTTACGCTAACCGCTACACTACCATACTGTCCCTGTGTACATTACAGCACTCCCTCTCCAACAATGCTGTTCTCCCTCAGCATTGCACCTCCAACTGTGCAGTTATAGACTCATAGAGCTACACAGCACAGAAGCAGGCCCTTCGGCCCAACTCATCTGTGCTGACCAAGTTGCCCACCTGAGCTAGTCCCATTTGCCAGTGTTCAGCCCATATCCCTCTGAACATTTCTTATCCATCTAAGTCCAAGTGCCAGTTCTTCCACAATGCACGTAAATGCTGCTTGCCTTCAGCACCTCACTCCAGTCTTCCCTCCTGCACTCTCCCCCGCACCCCCCCCCCCCCCGCCAAGCCCCCACAAAACTCACCTGGGAATCCTGTTGTCTGTTTTTACGGGCCCTCTCCTGGGTCTATGACTCACTGCTTTCCTTGCACTCTCTGACCCACTTTATTCACCCTACCTTTAGGCTTAAATCCACAATTGCTCCCAACCGTGTGTTGCTAAATTGGAATTATATTTTCTTGACTCACGTTAATTAAAAATGCTTTAATCTTAATGTCACTAAACTAAATCAGATTGCTTATTAAGTGTAGGATGGCTGAGGAAGAGCAAGAGGAGAAGAAAAAGCCTACAAAAGACCTAATCAGAACTGTGAGATCACAGCTGTAGGTAAGGTTGCATTGGTTTGTACACTCGGAAGTCTGAGACGGGATCTGACTGAGGATTTAAATGAACTGCACAGGATGGATGTGTGTAGATGTAGGGGTCACAGACAGAAAACAGTGATGGGGGTGGGGGGAAGTGAGTGGGAAACAAAAAAGTTTGGGGAATGAGGGGGAATGAAATCAGGTTGGGTGGAATATGCCCACAACTTCCTAACCCATACGTCTTTGGAATGTGGGAGGCAGCGGGAGCACCCGGAGGAAATGAGGGGGAGTGGGGGGGGAAGTGGGATTAGAAAGGGTGGAATATTAAAGGGAAATGAGGGGGAAGTGGGATTTGGGTGAGAAAGTGCATTGGGAATAAGAGGGAAATGGGATAAGATTGAGTTGATTATTGGGAATGAGAGGAAATGGAATTAAATTGAGTGGGATATTAAAGAAGGTGAGGAATGAGGGCAAAATGGATGAAAAGGGGAACGAGGGGAAATGGGATTTGGATGTGGGGAATGTGGGGGAATGGGATTTGGATGAGATATTGAAGGTGTGGGGAAAGAGAGGGGAATGAGATTAGATTGGGTGGGAAAGTAAAGGGTATCGTGTGTGACTGATGAGTGGGATTAATGAGAATATCTCCGGAGGCAATTATTTTTTCTCAGATTGCCCTGAGATTTAACGCTGATAATCCGGATTGTTCATGAACACTAGTCCACCGCAACACTTTGCCGCTGCTTCTCCATCCAGTGTTGTGGATTTCCAACAGCTGTGATCTGTAAGGCTGCAGGTGAGCAACACATTTGCATCGCCCTCTCACCTTTCACTATCTGCCCCTTCTGCTCTGATAGGGGTTCAGACCCACAGTGACCAATGATCCTCACTACCCCCACAATGTGTGTGACAGGCATTGGGATCAGGAGGTGTCCTTCAGCTGCTCGAGACTTTCAATTACATCAGGACTGATTTGGATCATCTGCTCTGTCCTCCTCCCTTCGATCCCCTCTGCCAAGAAGTCTCTATCAACCTCAATCCAGGAAGCTTCAACTAATTCCCAGATGTTGGCAGAAGGTAGTTCCAGAGTTCCATCCCATCTTTGAGCGTCAAGTGCTTCATTTCTGAACAGCCTGGCACTCATTACGTTCTGTCGCATGACATTCTGTCTCTCCTATTCCAGCTCGTTTATCATTTCAAGGTTTCCTTCAGACAACCTTCAACCTTCTCAGCCGATCGCAAACTCAGTCCCTGCCCAGGGCAGCACAGTGGCACAGCAGGCAGAACCTCACAGTTCCCGTGACCCAGGTTCGATCCTGACTTCCGGCACTGTCTGTGTGGAGTTTGCATGCTCTCCCTTTACCACATGGGTTTCCCCTGGGTGCTCTGGTTTCCTCCCACATCCCAACAGATACATTAATTCAACCATCAGTAGGAGAGTCTAGGATCCGAGGGCACAGCCTCTGAATAAAGGGACGTCCCTTTAGAACTGAGCCGAGGAGGAATTTCTTCAACCAGAGGGTATTGGTATTGGTATTGGTTTATTATTGTCACTTGTACTGAGGTACAGAATTCATTACATAGTGCAGTTACATTGGGTTCGTACAGAGTGCATTGAGGTAGTACAGGTAAAAACAGTAATAGTACAGAGTAAAGTGTCACAGCTACAGAGAAAGTGCAGTGCAATGAGGTGCAAGGTCACAACAAGGTAGATCGTGAGGTCAGAGTCCATCTCATTGTATAAGGGATGAGACTTATCACATTGGGGTAGAAGCTGTCCTTAAGCCTGGTGGTACGTGCCTTCAGGCTCCTGTATCTTCTACCCAATGGAAGGGGAGAGAAGAGAGAATGTCCCGGGTGGGTGGGGTCTTTGATTATGCTGGCTGTGTTGCCACAGAGGGCTGTGGAGGCCAAGTCATTGGATGAAATTAAGGCAGAGGTTGATAGGTTCCTGATTGGTAAGGGGGTTAAGGGTTACGGGGAAAAGACGGGAGAATGGGGGTGGAAAATAATCATCCATGATTGAATGGCGGAACAGACTCAATGGGCTGAATGGCCTAATTCTGCTCCTGATATAGGCTATAAGATATGCCTCATGATTCCCATTGGGGATCGGGGATCTATTGGGGAAAGGTACAGGAGCAGGAGTGACTGAACCAATACCCCAGGGGAAGACCTGTACGGAGGCCACTTAGCAGAGTCGGTCTGTACACCCCTGTACCACTAGTGAAAGGCAGCATACCAAGGTAATCTGCAACTTTTACACATCAGATGTAACACATTGTCAGGCTGTGAAAACCTCAATGAGTAACTTGAGATGTAAACTCAACACATCAGGAATAGCGTACACTGTAAATATTACACATTGTTAATACTATACTGGATATGTACACTGTAAATATTACACACTATAAACCAGCATGGGGGGAATTATACACCTTTATTAATTTTTATAAACAGTCTAGTCCTGGGTGTTGGGAGCAGCATTATAAAGGCTGCACATAACACAAAAATGGTAAGGCTAGTGCTGGCATCAGGAGGATATGAGTTAAATGGAGAAACGGGCAGCATCTCAGAAAGGTCATGGCACAGGTCGAGACCTTTCAGCCCACAGGTCCTGGTGGGCTCCGTTCAACGAGTCCCACTCCCACACCCTCTCCTCGTGGTCCTGCAAAACCCAGCGACAGAAAATCAACAAGGGGAATTGTGAGGTGGTGCACTTTGGATGTGGCAAGATGGGAAGGAAAAGTGCTTTGGTTTGTAAAATTTACATAGAACATAGAACAGTACAGCGCAGTACAGGCCCTTCGGCCCACAATGTTGTGCTGACATTTTATCCTGCTCTAAGATCTATCTAACCCTTCCCTCCACATAGCTCCCTATTTTTCTGATGCCTATTCTAAAAAATCATTAAAGATGTCAGAGCAAGCTAATAAGCTGCTTTAAAAAACTGTATGTGAATTAATTGAGTTAATAAACAGAGGAATAGAACACAATAAAAACATAAGCAGAGGCATAGGCCATAGAAGACAGAGGGTAGTGTTGGAGGGCTGTTATTCTGAGGGTAGTGTTGGAGGGTGCAAGTCCATAGCTCCCTGAAAGTAGTAACACGTAGATAGGTTGGTAAAGACGGCATATGGCATACATGCCTTCAAGGGGTGTGAGGAAGTCATGTTGCAGCTGTATGAAACTTTGGTTAGGCCACATTTGGAGTTTTACATAGAACATAGAACACTACAGCACAGTACAAGCCCTTCGGCCCACAATGTTGTGCCGACGTTTTGTGTGCAGTTCTGGTCGCTTCATTACGGGAAGGATGTTGAGGCTTCGGAGAGGGTGCAGAAGAGGTTCACCAGGATGTTGCATGGATTAGAGAGTATTAGCTATAAGGAGAGGTTGGACAAACTTGGATTGTTCTCTCTGGAGCCTCAGAGGCTGAGGGGCGATCGGACAGAAGAATATACAATTATGAGAGCCACAGATAAAGTCAGAGACAGAGACTTTCTCCCAGGGTGGAAATGTCAAATACTAGAGGGCATAGCATTAAGATGAGAGGGGGAAAGTTCAAAGAAGATTTATGAGGCAAGTCTTTTACATGGAGAGTGGTGGGTGCCTGGAATGCACTGACGAGGGAGGTGCTGGAGGCAGGTACGATAGTAATGTTTACGAGGCATATGGACAGGCATATGAGCAGATAAAGAATAGGGGGATACTGACCTTGTGCAGGCAGATGGGATTGGTTTAGATTGACATGGTCAGCATGGATATTGTGGGCTGAAGGGCCTGTTCCTGAACCGCACTGTTCTATGTTGTGTGTTCTATAAAATAAAGAGGTCAGGTTTGAACGTGGTAAGTCATTAGTTTTGTTACAGAGTTGTGGACAAGTGTGGCCACCGCATATCAGCATGGACCTTAAGGGGAAAGTTCACCAGTATATTACCGGGAATGTGAGGAGAACCTGGAAGATTTCAGACCATTCTCCTTGGAGCAGGGAAAAAATCCAAGAGGACCTGATGGAGATAATGAAAGGCTTTGTGAAAAACCAATCCCTCTGGCAAAAGGGCCAGTAATGAAAAATTCAAAGTCATGGACAAAAACTCTGCAGGGGAGAATATTTTTCGCTCAGATAGTTGTCAGAAGCTCTTACCCTGAAAACATGGTTGCAGTTGATTCCATAAATAGTGTTCAAAGGGGCTTGGAGAGGTACCAAACGATGAGCAACTCACAGGGATACAGACAAAAGCAGAGAGATAGATGAATCAAAGGGCAGGCATTGGAACTTACAGCACTAAAGGACTGAGCAGCCTCAGTAAGTTTCCACGATCCAATGATCACATGATGATGTCCGTTCTTCTTAAGCAATCACTCAGGATTGAAGATGAAGTGTTTCCACTAGAGTTCCATGCATTCTGAAGTGGCTGACAAGGCCAATGTGAAACCCGAAGACTCTTCCATGGGGAGACTAAAAGTGCTTACTGGGGCAGGTGTGTGGGTAGTTTGAGAGGTAGCACCCACCCCCACCCCCTCTGCCATTTATGCCAAGAACCTTGTGATCCATACAAAGGGACTCAAGGATCTCAGTGTCACCATTCTTCCCAATCACAAAAGGGTCTTCAACTGAAACATTAATTCTGCTTCTCTCTCCGCAGATGCTGCCTGACCTGCTGAGTGTTTCCTGCGTTTTCTGTTTTTGTTTCGGATTTCCAGCATCTGCAGCTCTCAGTCAGAAGCAAAACCCTGACCTGAAAGTATCTTTGTCCGATCCCCTTTATTGCCGAGACAACTCTGTGTCTCATAGAGTGACACTTTTGCCTCATAGAGTCTGGCAGCGCAGGAGGTGGCTCACCACTGCCTTCTCGAAGGGCAGCCGGGAATGGGCACTGCCTGACTGGCACATCCCAAGAACAATCAAAGCAAAATGTTCTGGGCTTTTCACCTGACAACTGGAGTAGAAGAAGCAACAGAGCCCGTTTAGAAAAGAAAGTATTTAGCAAGAATAAAAATAATACTGAGAGCCCCACATGGATTCTGGAAAACAGGTCATGCCTAACAAAGTATAACTGGTGAATGTTGGCAGCTCCGCAAATGTTTAGATAAAACGGTTTGAGTCATAGAGTCATACAGCATGGAAACAGGCCATTCGGCCCACTGAGTCCATGCTGGCCAACAAGTATCCATTTACATGAATCCCATTTTATTCACCCTACATTCCCAATAACTCACCCCAGATTCTACCACTCACCTACACACCAGGGACAATTTGCAGTGGCTAATTAACCTATCAACCAGCACATCTTTTGGATGCGGGAGGAAACCAGAGCACATGGGGAACATGCAAACTCCACATGGACAGCACTCAAGGTCAGGATTGAACCTGGGTCGCTGGAGCTGTGAGGCAGCAGCTCTACCCGCTGCACCAATTGGATGAAGAGATTTTAAGCAACTAAAATGCAAACACTTAGGATGAAGGTGGATGCAGGAAAATCAGATGATAAATTGACTGAAGAACAGAATAAAGGGCAGTAAGCAATTGGAACTAGTTTGTAAAAGTCAACTATTGCCAGTGGGGTATTTCACAGCTCAGTCCCTTTGCTGTGTATATTGAATGCTGAGGTAGAATGTCAAACTAGAAGATGACTTACGAATGTTCAGCTTACAGAGGGAAAACTACATTCTAATAAATCTCCAGAAACTTAACGGGGTGGATGGATCACACAAAGCATAGAAAGAGGCCATTTGGCCCTTTGCCTTCCTACTAGATCTTTGGAAGGATTCTGAATCACGAGGGTCTGGTTTCAAATTCCTTTTCAGGAACTTAAGTACAAAAGTCTGGGCTCATACTCCTCTGCAATGTTGAAGAAGTGCAGTACTGTCGAAAGTGCTGTCTTGTGGATGAGCTTTTAAACCAGGTGCCCATCTGCTTTCCTAGATGAATAGAAAAGGTTATAAGAAGTGCAGGGGAGTTCTCCCACATGTTCTGGCTGATATTTACCTCTCTGTCAACATCACTACAATAGCTTCCCCTGTCCTGACCAGATTGTTGTCAATGAGATCTTGCTGTGCACAAGTTGGCTGTTTCAGTTCCTATTTTGTGATGGGAGTGCACTTGACAAGTTAGCCAGAAGGAAGTTTAGTATGTACTGGAGTCATAGGAGGGGCTGTATTAATGCAACTCTCTGTTTGGTTATGGATGGTATTTTACTTAGATTAATTGGTGAAGAACATAGGAAATAGAAGCTGGACAAGCCCTTTGGCTCCTTGTGTCTGCTCCATCCTACAATAAGACTATAGCTGATCTTTCTCTTCAGCACCACTTTATTGCACTAACCCCATATCCCTTGATTCCCTTAATATTCAAAACTCTTACCAGTTTCTGACTTGAATATATTCAGTGACTGAGCTTCCACAGTCCTCTTATGTAGGTTCTCTACCCTCTAGGTGAAATTTCTTCTCATCTCAGTCCAGAATGGCTGATCCCTTATTTTGAAATTGGTCTTCAGTGGAGTCATTTTTTTTTGCTATTCATGTATTGCTGTGTTTCAGTCTATGAGACTACACTGGATGGAGACTAGATTCCCAGGATGAGTAAGTTGGTAAACTGGTAAATTGGTTTACCATTGACATGTGTACTGAGGGGTACAGTGAAAAACTTGTCTTGCATGCAATTATGTTGTCTTATGAATAAGTTGTCTTATGAAGAGAGATTTCAGGTCAATTTATAAAGTCTGGAATTTTTAATGAAATGTGATCCCATTGAGTCATATACGTTTCTGAAATGATTGACAGGGTGGATGCTGAGAGACTGTTCGCTCTGGATGAAGAGGCTAGAGAGTGCAGATGTAAGCTCAGAGTAAGGAATCATCCAACTGGGACTGAGATGACTGAATCCCTTAGACTGATTGGGACTCCCAGAGACTGAGAAGTTCCTTACTCTGAACATTATAAATTTTGGGAAGAGGATTGTAAGTGCTCAGTATATTCAAGACTGAGATCCAGAGATCTTTGACTACTAAATGGCCTGAGGATGTAATAACTGGACAAGAATGTGGGCACGACATGGGATCAGCTATGACATTATTGAAAATTGACAAATTGGTTGTAAAAGTAGTCACTGGTAAATGTAATCTGGAATTCAGAAGAAGCCACTTTACCCAGACAGCAGAGCAAACTTGGAACTTGCTGCCGCATAGAGTGGTTGAGGTAAATAGCAGGGGTGGATTTGTTGGGAGGAGGGACAAAGAAATAGAAGGATGAAGAATAGAAGCAAACTAGAGCCAGGCTTTAGAAGGTCAGAAGGTTGTAAAAGTTTGGAACGCTCTTCTTCAAGTCAAGCCTGGGCAAACCATTAATTTTGACTCGGAGAGATTTTAGTTACCGAAAGGTACTTAGGGATATGGTGAAAAAGTGGCTGTATGGATCTTAGGCTATTATATCACCAAATTCCAGAACATGCCCAAAGGACTGAATGGTCTTTTCCTACTTCTATTACCTCACCTTCCTGTGATATGTTGAGCATTGAAGGGGTAGGAGAAGATGCATGAGGATGACAGACTAGTTCAGTTGAATGGCTTGGCAAGGAGCGAGGGAGTGTGGGAGGGACGTGGGTTGACTCCCTGACTTCCTCCTTCCTGCTACCCATGCCATTTCTCAGCAATGTAGTTGAGAAAGGCAACGCAACAAAACATTGTCACCACCATCTCACTGCTACAAGGCACCATTCCCTTTTCTGGATTCCTCTTATGAGTAGCCTGCACTGTCTTCTTGAAGCAGAGATAAATTTCCCCTCGTAAGTTCTTGGAAGTAAGAAGGTTGTAATTTAATTGATCAGGATGATTTCATGAGCCATGAGAGTGAAACTCAAGTAAACTGCGAAAGTCATGAACCCCTGGATTGAATTGCAGGACTAATTGCTTCCTTCCGAGCAGTCCCGTTTCATCAGGATGTGTCATAGATGCTATGAACAATGCTAATGGTGAGACTTGGCTCCCTGGGGAGGTAGATATCTAATCCCAGAGACACCGGGCTGCATCAGTTCAAGATTAAACTCTCCTGTTGAGGACGTTAAGGCTAAAGTAGAGGAAGTTCACTTCTTATCAGGTGTCAGGTTGAAACTTGCCTTAATGGGTTGAAAGCCTTTGCTCACCCTGAGGTTTTAAAGCAAACCACTTGGATTTAAACAGAATGATTTATGACAAGTTTCGTATACTCTCAGGACATAACTCTATGGAGTTTGGTCTAAATTAGCGATATCATTGAGAGAGAAAGGTGTGGAACCAGAATATCTATCACAATGCAGAATGGTAGATCTCAATTAAAGGTTGAATCAGGGTAAAGGGACATTTATCTCCTCTCTACCTGCCCTGGGAGTGTTTGATGGGACAGTGTAGAGGGTCATTTACTCGGTACCTAACCCTTGCTGGATCTGCCTTGGTGGTGTTTGATAAGAAAGGGTAAAGAGAACTTCACACTGTATCTATTCCATGCTGTTCCAGCCGGGAAGTGCCTGATGGACAGTGTAGGAAGAGTATTACTTCATAGACAAGCTACCTTGTCCCTGCCATGGGAGTTTTTGATGGGAAGTGCAGGGAGTATTTTGCTGTATCTAATCTGTGCTCTACCTGGATCACTAATGTTGAATGAAACAGTGTAGAGGCAGTTTTACTTTGTATTTGACCCATGCCATCCCGACTCTGAGAGTCTGATGGAACGGTGTAGAGAACTCCTCTCTGTATCTAACCCATGCTGTCCCTGTCCTGGAAGTGTTGGATTCCAATGCCAGTTATGAAAGCTGAAAAACATTCCCTAACCATCTAGTTGAAAAGCTGGTCCGATAAGCTTGTGTTTTCGAAGCGACACAAAGTATGGCCATTGACAAGAAAGCAATCATCCAGTGTGCAGCAACTGTAAATTACAAGGTAGGAAAGTAAAGGGTTGTTCTGATCTGTACACTGACCTGGCAATAATGCAGTTGATTCCTGATTATGGTCTGACATTGCCATATCGGAAAATATTAGAAGTAATCTCAGTCGGGGAAAACCCATTTGAAGTCAGATTTGAAACTTTGATGCTGTCAGTTGCTTTGCTTCTATGTTACTCCTCCTTTAAGGTCACCTTTAAGGTTGACATTTTTGACCAAGAGTTTGCTTATCTGCACTAATTGGGAACAGTATAAATTGGTACTGAATGGTCGGCATGGATATAGTGGGCTGAAGGGCCTGATTCTGTGCTGAACCACTCTATGATCTGATGACTAATATCTCTTTATATAACTCACTGGCAAATTTTAAGTTAACACTCCTGTAAAGATCCTTGTGACATTTTACTACGCAAACAATGCTATATAAATGTAAGTTCAAGGTCGAGTTTATTGTCATATGCACAAGTACATGTGTGCACAGGTGCAATGAAAAACTTACTCGCAGCAGTATCACAGGCGCAGAGCATCATATAAGCAGCATTCACAAGAAAAATATAAATTGAACAATTTTTACGAGAAAGCACACAATTAGAACAAAAATAAAGTCCATTTTAGTGCCAAGTGGGCAAAGGGGTCCCAGTGTTGCTAAACTGTAGTGATTAGGGTTGTGCTGGTTGATTCAAGAATTGAATGGTGGAAGGGAAGTAGCTGTTCTTGAACCTGGTGGTGTGGGACTTCAAGGTTCCCAGATTCCTATTAATCGCAATAGTTTGCAACGTAGCATTTCATGCATTACAGAATGACTAGAAGGCAGCAGAAGACCAGAATCTTCCTCTATAACATCCCAGACCTAGAACATGGAACATAGAACACTACAGCACAGTACAGGCCCTTCGGCCCACAATGTTGTGCCGACATTTTATCCTGTTCTAAGATCTATCTAACCCTTCCCGCCCACATAGCTCCCTATTTTTCTATCATTCATGTGTCTATCTAAGAGTCTCCTGAATGTCCCTAATGTATCTGCCCCCACAACCTCTGCAGGCAGTGCATTCCGCGCACCCACCACTCTCTATGTAAAAAACTTATCCCTGACATCCCCCTTATACCTTCCTCCAATCACCCTAAAATTATGTCCCCTTGTGTTAGCCGTTGTCGCCCTGGGAAAAAGTCTCTGACTGTCGATTCAATCTATGCCTCTTATCATCTTGTACACCTCTATCAAGTCACCTCTCATCCTCCTTCTCTCCAAAGAGAAAAGCCCTAGCTCGCTCAACCTATTTGCATAAAACATGCCCTCCAATCCAGGCAGCATCCTGGTAAATCTCCTCTGCACCCTCTCTGAAGCTTCCACATCCTTCCTATAATGACACGACCAGAACTGAACACAATACTCCAAGTGTGTTCTGACGAGAGTTCTTTCCTGAACTCTTTCGTCTTCCACTGATGCTGCCTGACTTGCTGAGTGTTTCCAGCATTTTCTGTTTTCTTTTTAGAATCTTCTTCTACACTTGCAAAACTAAAGGCGTTGTTTTATGTCAGGAACAGCTCTTTCTCAAAATTAAAAATGATGAGGTAAACTGAAAACTGACAAGACTGTACTTGTACTTCTATGAACAGTGCACTGTTAATGACAAACATGTTCAAAGTGCACATCTGCTTTTGGAGTTTTTTTAAAAATATCCTTCTGAAATCACCAAGGCTGAGTCAAAAATTCTTAGAATTGAAGTGAGTTACAAAATAAAAGCATTTCTTGGGTTTTGGACTCACTGAGGCCAACATCTCTGGTTCAATATGCAAAAAGCTGGAGGAACCCAGCGGGTCAGACAACATCAAGACCGATGAAGGGTCTGGACGTGAAATGTCGACTGTCCATTTCCCGCCCTGCCCGACCTGCTGAGTTCCTCCAGCATTTTGTGTGTTGCTCCAGATTTTCAGCATCTGCAGTCTCTGTGTCAACATCTCTAGTTGCCTTGATGGAATGGGGAACTTCAGAGGGAAATTAATAATCAATATTTTTTAAAAAAACTGTCGATCTTAAAATGAGCAATTAGCTGGGTAAAGAAAGCAAGTTTCCTTCTCTAAGGGAAGGTTTGTGATCCAGCCAGGCACAATTGGTTGTAAGAAGAATCAAATTCTCAAATGATTAGTCTCTTTGGGTAATGCATAGCAGTCAGGTCTTATTTCCACGTTAGAGTGTGGTCAGAATTTATAACAAGAGGAGTTAGGGGGAAAAATCTATATTGTTGGAAATAATAGTTTGAAGAAGATTACATTACACAAATTACAGCACAGAAACAGGCCATTCAGCCCATCTGTTCTATGTTAGCATTTATGCTCCACACCACACTTCTTCATCTCACTCTATCAGGGGACTCCTTTATTTCGTTTTCCTCCACGTGCTAAGTAGTTTTCCTTCAAATGAGCTGATATCGAGCTGCCTACATTAAATAAATAGCCAGGAGAAAAAAATCAACTTGTAAATGTTTGGTGGTGACTATATACTTCTAATTTCATTTGTAAAGATCTCTAGAATGGGAGAATATTGGTATTGGAAGGTCTATGCAGCGCTGAAAGATATTTGCAATGGATTAACAACTCCCGCTCACCACTCTTTGAGGAAAGAAGTTCCGGCTGAGTTTTGTATTGGAGTTGTTAGTGACTAGTTCATAGTTTGGATCGAAATATTAGATAGTCACGTATAACTCCAAAACAAAACTAATTGAAGTAGTTCTTTTGGCCCAGTGTACCCACCTCGGCCAAAATAAAAGAACTTTTTGGACATTCAACTTCCCAGCTCTTGGTTTGCAGCCTTGAACATCCCGTCTCCTCAAGTCTTCACCCAGGTGCTGAGTAAATGCGGAGAGGGTCTTCACCTCCACCGCCATTTCAGGCAGTGTCCCGGAGCCCCACCACACTTTAGGTGAAAGAACTTCTACCAGTTTCCTTGACTTTCTACTTTTTACCTTGATCCTTCTACCAGTTTCCTTGACTCCATGTTCCCCATGTTATGGACCTTTCTGCTTGGGGAAACACTGGTTACAGTTTGGGATTGAATAAACCGGGTAATTGGCAGGACAAGTCCTTGTATCAGGGAAAATCTGCTTTAACTTTTTTTTGAACGGACCCTTCCACATGATGTTGTTGAATCCTCTTTGCCCAGAACCATGCGATTTCCACCACCCCCCCCCCCCCCCCCCCCCGTCTTTTTGTGTGTATGTGTTTGCCGGTCTAATTGCGATGCGAGGGCTGCATTGGGAGCTGAGGGCACGTACAGTTAGAGTGACGAGAGAGGCTGGGAAGGACTGGCTACGCCTTCTTCGTGCTCCGGAGCCTGGGAGCTGTTCTTTTCACCATCCGAGAGGGAGAGAGGAAGAGAAGGAGAGGGAGAAGGACCGGGGACAAGGAGAAGGAGGAGGAGGCGGGGGGAAGAGACAGAGGAACAGGACAGAAACAAGAGGAAGACTGCGTCTCCGGAGCGAATCTGTGAACAGCAACGCCTGAAAAAATAAGGAGCTGTTCATTTCAGCACCAAAAAAAGCCGCTGAGCAACTCTATGTCTTCACGGACCATGAGCTGCATGGCGAACATCTCCATTCAAGTCTGAACCTCAATCATTTTCCTTTTGAAAATACATCCACGAGCAACCCAAAATCTTTACGACATCAAACCGGGTGCTACTCTGAGAGCAAGAGAACCGCAAAAATTCATGGCGTTTGGAATAGCTGTAAGAGAAAGCCTAAAGACGGTTGCATCGATGCGAGCTCCATCTCCCTAAACCGTGAGGAAAAGCGGCTCCACGGATAATGCATCTCATCTTTATCTTTCTCCTGAAGATCTCTCAGAAATAGCCATCACTTATGGAAACTGGGGATCAGAATTTTAGAAAAAAGGATTAACATATCTATTTTTGGGGATTTGCTTTGTTTTTTTAAGATATAGATAAATATATATCTCATATATATATATATCTATAGAGCATATATATTGGATTGGAACTGACAGTGGTCTCCCTGCACACCTCTTGATATCTTTGCTGCCCGATTCGTTTTTGAAGGGGGATATTTTCTCGTCTACCTGAGAGAGAGAAAGAGAGCGAGAGGAAAAAAAGTGTGTTGTGTGTGTGCCCGAATATAATGAAGAATTATGGGTCTGTTTGATCGCGGTGTACAGATGCTTCTCACTACTGTGGGCGCTTTTGCAGCCTTCAGTCTAATGACCATTGCTGTGGGAACAGACTACTGGCTGTACTCTAGGGGGGTTTGCAAAAGCAAGTCTGTCAGTGAAAATGAGACCAGCAAAAAGAACGAGGAAGTGATGACCCACTCTGGATTATGGAGAACTTGCTGTCTTGAAGGTATTTCATCCCCCACCCCCCTCCCTCATATCCACCATCTCTGTTCATGCGCTCCTTTCCCTCATTCCCCCATGTTTATTGTATATGGGAGACCTATGGCCGGACATGAAATGAATAGCAAAAATGACTTCCCTCAATGGTGCTTTTTTGACGCATTCTGCATCTTTCCACTTTCCACCATCCACTCTCCTGTTAACATATTCTGCAGTAAGGTTACATGCTGAATACTATATGCTCTTCCAGCCTCCAAAAATCAATAGATCGAATCAATCAGGGGTATTTTGGTAATCGGAAAGGGAATCGTTGGAGGATCGTGTCATTATCCACACATGGGGATCTTTGAATGAAGAATCAGTTTGTTGGTTAATGAAATATTAATTCCATTCTTTTTTTCAATAAAAGGGAGACATTGATTATTTTTCCCTCAATAGCTATATTATTGCATTAAGAAAAGAAACAGCCATTTTGGGTGTGTCAGAATTAATGCTTATCAAAGACAAAATGGGAACATTTTTAAGGTTATGTCTGCTTTTTCGTGTGTGTGATAAATAAAATGAAACGCCTCCCGCTCCCCGCAATATAAAACAACAATGCCTCCTGGCAAAATAAACAGTCAGGATCGAAGGGAGTTTTGAAACCTGTGCGATCGGTGTGACACGAGGAGAGGGAACAAGCTGGGGATTTAAAAAAAAATTAAAAGGGAAAATGAAGAAAAAGGAGCAAATGTTCCCAGGGTTTGAGGGTTCATTTTTGCAAATAAACGTTACATTTTGATGCACCTTAAAACGTCCACTATTTGGGAAAGAGGGTCTGATTGCAAAGGGATTTGCATTCCGGGTCCCGGAGAGGGAATCAGAACCCCCACCCCCCTTTTCTTCCAAGGTCCCGATGTAATTTTGCTCTCTCCGTCTCACATGGTTTCCATGATACATTTTAAAGTATGCCCATGTATCTTAATCTAATCGCTGAAGGCGGTCAGTTGTGATGGAGTGCTAATAGTGGCACAGTTTCATCAGTGGCAGGTTAGGGTGCGGTGGGGTGGGTTGGAATTTTCCCTCTGGAACGGGGTGAACCGAACTGCAACGAGTAGTTTGGGGAGGGGGAAGGAAAATTACCTTCTACTGGGATAAATTGGGAGGCTGAACAGTGAATTCATATCGTTTCCCCCTTGGGCTGGAGCCTCTTACAATCAAAAGATAAACCCCCTCCTCCTCCCGAGCATTTTAAAGAAAAAAATTATAAAAATCAGCCTTAAAATACATTGCTAAAAACAGTAATGACGTCACCATCGCTGTCATTTAAAAAAGCCAAATATGACTCATGGTCGTAAACTGAAAGACCCAGGACTTTTTGAAAGAAAAATCTATCATTTTAGTCTATTTAAATATATGTTAAACTTTACCCACTGTCTAGATGCGTTGCTATTTTAACCCTATTTATATTTTGTAAATGTAAAAATTATTTTTACAGACTTCTGTTAATCTGTGACTCTTCCAAAGGGTGCAACAGCCGTGCGTTAAGCGATAACACTTTTTCAGATAGATATTGCCCACGGGGTGTCTTGTGTTAACTCGCGATCCACTGCATTTGAAATTTGCATTGTGTTTGTGCTTGTGTTTTTTTTTAACGTAGAATCAAGTTTCAGCAGGGTTGTTGTGGATCTGGGAACCGCGTGTAATATTTGTGTTTTTAATCTGATGTAAAGCGAGGAGGTGGATTTCAGATGCCGTCGAGTGTGTTTTGACGAAGTCTGCTTTTTCTGGTATTGTTACAGCCTTAGGATCAAAGGGCCAAGCATAATTAGTTTGCAAACCTTCAGGCTTTTGAAAGGAGTTTTCACAATTCTGTGCTAATTGGTGACACAGCGGGCTGTAGAATCGAGTCTATTGCCCGCTCGCTGCCTCAAAACGGACTAGGCAGTCCACGGCGAAAAAAATGTCACTTTTAACTTTATCTTTGATTTATGAAATGTGATTTTCCCCTGCTTGAAATCTTATTCTTTCAGAGGGAGGTATTCTTCGGTTACTTTTTACGGTCGCGGGTATTGGGAATCAACTTTCCTTCTTAAACCTTGTGCTTGAATTTGGCTCTTGTGTAAATATTTCCCACATGTCAAAAAGGTGGATTTCTGTCCTATAATTGTCACCTTTTAATATTGGGAATCTACACTGTTTTCTTGGGTATCATTGTCTGCAGCTGCATCTGCGAAGTGTTGCGTGCTTGGCTGGTTAATATAAATCAATTTCTGGGATACTCTGGTCTCTGCACTAGACTCAATGTGAAAGTGAAAAAGAATCAAGTAATGAATGGGATTTAATGTGTTGGATGTACAGTCGGTGTTGAACTCAAGCCTTTTGGACTTGTATGTTCCTGTTACAGATATTGCTCGCCACCAGTTCCGTGCACGATATTTACTACCATGCCTCCTGTGCACTTTCCACAATTGCATCTTACAGATTGCTTCTGTTGATCAAAAGCTGCCATGTATTCAAATGTGACAGGATGCATCCTGTGAGGCTTTTATAGCACAGTGGTAAATGTTCTGATCCTTTTATCAATGGGCTGTGACCAAGAGGTGGGAAGGAGAGAGTGACTGTCTGTTCAGAGCTGGATTTCACTCATTTCTTCATTTGTTGAAATTGCAGTGTGGCTGTTAGATATGGGAAATGGCCGTTGCTTCCATGGTTGGAACACACTATTGAATGGGAAAGTGTCTCAGGCGATTTACTCTATATCAAATCCACACTGTCTCTGCCCTGATAATATGTGATAGGATAGGGTAGAGGGAGCTTTACCCTGTATCTAACCCTTGCTGTCACTGTACTGGGAGTGTTTGATAGAACAGCATAAGAGGCAGCTTTGCTCTGTGTCTAACCCTTGTTGTCCTTGCCCTGGGAGTGTTTGCAGGAACTGTGAAGAGGGTGGGTGCTTTACCCTGTGTCTAACACACACCATCTCTGCCCTGGGAGTGGCTGATAGAACACTATAGAGGGAGCTTCACTCTATGATTAGAACCTGTTGTCCCTGCCTGGGGCTGTTTGGTGGGACAGTATGGCGGGGGCATTAATCTTTGTCCAGCCCCTGCTGCCCCTGCCATGGGAGTATTTGAAACCATAATGTAGAGAAAATTTAACCCAGGCTGTGCCAGTCCTGGGAATATTTGTTGGGGCAACAAAGGAGGGGGGGGTTACTCAGTATTTAACATGTACTATTGCTGCCCTAGGAGTGCTTGATACCACAACATAAAGAGAACCTTACTGTGTACCTAACCCGTAAAATACAAACCATCCAAAGTCTCATCCATACCATTCCCAAGACAAACATTCCTCAACTGATGAATGCAAAATATAAGAGAATAATTTCACATTGAAACAAGCAGTAATGACATGATCTGTTGTGATAAGTTAGATTTCCATGTTTTGGCTATTGATGGCTGTGATGTGAGGTGCATGATGTCTGTTGCTGTTTGTAATATCACAATAAGATGGCTGCATTTGGCGGAAAAAGAAATTCATTTCTAGAGATGATATTGCAGGAACAGGGCTTGTGTTTGAATGTAAATTAGTCGGCTGAAAATTATGATGGAGATGTGCAGAATTCTTTGTTTCGGATTAATCTAAATGTTACCAAGGGAGATATCTGTACACTTGGGGATGTCAAGCAGCCATGCATTTAATGCAGCTCTCTCTGTCTTAACTCTCTAGGCAACAGGCAGCCAGAGAGCTGACCTCTTATGTTGAAACCTCTGCTTAATGTGACGCCATTAAGTGTATTTCCATTGATGTCATCGCTGGGGGCTGAGGGCTGGAGGTGATGGCAGATGCCCAGATGAAGGTCTGGGACACCACTTCTACTTCAGATAGCCTTCATCCCAACTCCTTTCCCCATAACCAGCCACGAAACCTAGGAATGGTTAAGAATTCCAGCATTAAGGAAAATTGCTTTACCATTGGCAAGTGTTGTTTAAGTTAAGGGAATAGCTATTTCCAAGTGAATGAGACTTGGCTGATCAGCCACTCTCACCTATCTGAGACTTTGCCATGGCTCCCTTATCCCTACAGGAGATTACTATCACTCGCTTATCCCTGTTGGAGCTTTCCATGGTTTCCTCATCCCAGCAGGTGATCTCCCTCATACCTACAGGAGAACCCCAGGGCTTCCCATCCTTTCAGGCAATCTCCATGTCTCCTCCATCCTGAAGATCTCCAGGGCTCTCCTTCCCATTGGGAAGTCCGCAGATCTCCCCATGCCTGTGGGAGATTCCAGGGTTCTCTTATCCCTACAATGATCCCCTCCACCCTCACCCCCCCCCCCACCATCCCTACAGGAGGTGCTCAGGGATCTCCCATCCCAATAGGCGATTCCCAGGGCTCTCCCATCCCGACAAGATATCCCCTGTCCCACTCATCCCTGCAAGAAGTCCACATAGCCACCTCATCCCTACAGGGGATTCACTGCCCCCCCATCCCCTAAAGGAGGTCCCCCCAGGGCTCCCCAATCCCTCTAGGATATTAGCACTGCTAACCTATCCCAACAGAAGATCCCCACATGGCTCTTCCATCTCTTTGAGAGATCAACATGGCTGCCTCACTTTTGTGGGAAATGTCCATGGCTCCATCATTTTCCACACGGAAGGGCTGGAGCCTCACATTGACAGTGATTCTTCCCCGCATTGGTGTTTCGTCAGGAAGCTATCCCTTCGTCTTCTTCCCAAAGCTCCCTTCTCTTGTTCTGGTATCTTTGGGTTTCTGCCCAACCACTGTAACATATAAACCAGCAGGCACTGTGCATCAGAGCCCTGTCATACCTCCCCAGTCCACTTTGCACTATTGGGCTGTGCCTGGGTTCCATGTGGCAGAGTTCTGTATTTCATCAGTAGTGAAGCTTTGAAAGACTGGGTTAAGAACTGCTCCAGATTCAGAATTTCATTATTAATCTAGCAGCCTACAATTGGTGGGTTTATTGGAATGGGTAGACATATCCAATGATGTGCAGAAGATACTCTGTCACAGTATGGGACAAGCATATTAGAGCAGTCTTGAAAGCAAAGTTTGCATTTCTATGGTGACAATCCCAAAAGTTACCTCCAAAAGGTGCTTGAGTCTCAGAGCCCCTGTCCTCAAATAAGCTGGAGAGGGAAGAAGTTGCTTTGATCAGATCCTTGCACTCTCTACCAACACTAAGGCAGGGCTTCAGGGGCAGATGAAAACAGGAGTGTCCTCATAGATTTACCAGAGGTATGTGACACTGCCAGACTCAATGGTCAACTGGTGAATCTCTCAGGGATTATCGAGTACCATAAAGCTTACAAGATTTTTATCCCCTTGGCAAATAACTATATCTAAAACGGCAACAAGACCAGCTGGGCACAAACAATCAATAAAGACCTTCCAAAGGGGTCAGTTCTTGCACCAGCCATTTCCAGCTTCTGCACAATTGACATGGCTCACATTCAACCTTGGAAGTTCATCTATGCCAATGGCATTGCACTAGCAACATAGGCATAGGTGCCAGAAACAAGCAACCAGAAAGCTCACGAGCACCTCTTGTTTAAATGTACTTGTTTGTGGGACATGGACATCACTGACATTTATTGTCCATCCTTTACTGCCCCCAAACTGAGAAGGCAGTTGAGAGTCAAACACATCGGCAGGTCTGGAGTCACATATAGGTCAGTTTGGCTAAGGACGGCAGAGAACCTGGCGTTATATAGGTTAGTGAACTGGATGGGGGTTTTTACGATAATATATATAGTTTCCTGATTACGATTATTGAGACTAGCTTTTTTTTCAAAAGAAGTTCTAGATTTTTTTAATTGCATGAATGTAAATTCCCCAGTTCCCATTGTGGGGTTTAAACTCATGACTCTTGGTAAATATTCCTATATCCAATAACCACCACACCGCCCTACCACACACTCACCTGGATACAATTTCCGGTCTTGTCTTCTCCAGCCCAATCCAAGTAAGTTGGTGATCTTAACATTCCACTGAACAACAAAGAGGTGAGAGGAGAACCTGTTGTTTTCTTTTGCAGAAGATGGCTCGTCCCTGAGCCTCACATTGAATGGCAGAACCATCCCTCACCTTCTGACCTCATCTAATAAAAGTGGCCCACACGGGTGAAACCCACTGGAAACATCTTGGGACATCATGGAGGAGCTCAGTCTGGACACTCCAGCACTGCCCTGTGTATAGTCCGCCCTATCTCATGGTCCTCCAGTTGTTACACATAGATCACAGGTGTGCAGCTAATTTGCCACCATGTTGACAATAACAGGGACCCTACAGTCCATTCCAAAGAAATAGCTGATCTTTGCAGCAATTACAATGTCCTTCATGCAATGGAAAAGTCACAGTCAGTACCAACCTCCCCAAGTATAAAAGTGTCTAAAATTGTGCTCACTATTCTGGGGAACAGTAGTCACTGTCCCATTGTGCAGATGGAAGGAACTCAGGTACACACCTAATTCAGGGACCATATCTCATCAATGACCTTTTACTAGGGGTCACTAGCCAATCTCCCAAGAAGGTGGTGGACAGGCCTCAACTGAACTTGCCACAGACAATATGTCCACTAGCTCCACAAACAGAAGGCACTTGGTGATCCAAGGTCCAACTATGGTCGTGGAGTTTCCCAAAACAAGGAACGTGCAACATCAAAACTTGTTGCTGGAGGCACCAAGAGGCCGTCAAGTGAATCAATATCCCAAGTGGGAGACTTTTTACATCGTACGAAAGAAGGAGTGAGCTTCACCCATCGCAGGACCACCCGAACAGCTTTACAGCTGCTGATCAACTTTTGAAAAAGTAGTGACTGGTGTAATGTAGGAAATGTTTCAGCCAACCTGTGCACAGCAAGATCCCATGAATAGCCTCTAATAAAAACCAAAAATGCTGGGAAAAGCAGGCCAGGTGGCATCTGTGGAAAGACAAATGTTTCAGGTCTGTGACCTTTCATCAGAACTAAATATCCTGTTTTTCGTAATATTGGACGAGATGCAAATAATGACCAGGACACCAGGAAGAACTCCCTTCCCCTGCTTTACTTGCAGATGCCACAGGCAACACTAGCATTATATGTCTATCCCTAATTGCAGTTACTCAGTCAATATATACCCTGCACAGTACACTGCCTCATCAGTGGGTTTGCAGTCACGTATAGGCCAGACCAGGTAAGGACTGCAGATTTCCTTCCATGAAGAACATCAGGTTTTTTTCCTTAAATTCCATTTTTTAATTTAATTCCCCAGCTGCCGTGGCGGGATTTGAACCCATGTCTCTGAACCACTGGTCCAGAATTCTGGCTGCTAGCCCAGCAACTTAACCTCTACACTGCCTTACTGGTAAATAGTTCCAGGTTATTTTTACCTGAGAGACTCTGTTTAGCATCCCATCTAAAAGACAGTACTTCTGACAGTGGAGCATCCCCTCAGTACTGCTCTGGGTTTTTACATTCGTATATGGAGTGTTTAAATAAAGGGGTGACGTGCTCGGTTATGGCTTACTCATAATACTTCAAAATATTAATTGCTGGAAAATGCCATAGGCCAGCCTGAGGTTATGGTATTATAGAAAGCTGTCCTTTTCTTTGCCTGACCTTTATAATACCTCCTGTATACAAAATATGTCCAGTGGTTGTCCTGGGAGAGAGTAAGCTCACTGACATTTACAAACCAGTGGAGTGAATGCTTCAGGGCTGATTTCTTCAAGCTGTTATGATCTTGGCAATGACTGAGACCACCATTTTCATTTAAAAATTAGATGAACTGACATTAGTAAGCAGATGGAGGTTTGCTGTTGAAGTTGGCAACAGCAATTTGCATTTATGTAGCACCATTAATGTGGTAAAACATCCCGAAATGCTTCATGGCAATGTCATGAAACTAGAGTTGACACTGAGATACACAAGAAGGACATAGATGCAATCATAAGCAAGGGGTGCCAGCATCTTTACTTTCGTAGGAGGTTAAGGAGGTTCGGCTTGTCACTGAGCACTCTAACAAACTTCTACAGATGTACTGTTGAAAGTGTCTTGACTGTTTGCATCGTGGTCTGTTACTTAAATTCTCTGTCTTTGCACAAGCCTTCGGGTCACCTGCCCTAATATCTCAGGTCAAGTTTATTGTCATATGCACAGGTGCAATGAAAAGCTTACTTGCAGCAGCATCACAGGCACATAGCATCAGATACACAACATTCACGAGAAAAACATAAATTAAACATAAATTATACAAAATTATGGAAGAAAGAACACAATTAGAACAAAAAAAACAAAGTCCATTGCAGTGCAAAGTGATCATGGTGTAGCTATACTGAGGTAATGATTGGGGTTGTGCCGGTTGGTTCAAGAACTAAATGGTTGAAGGGAAGTAGCTGTTCCTGAACCTGGTGGTGTGGGACTTCAGGCTTCTGTACATCCTGCCCAGTGGTAGCTGTGAGACGATGGCATGGCCCGCGTGGTGGGGATCTTTGATGATAGGTGGACCCAACAGTCAGTGCTGTGTCTTAAATTTGACATCCTTGTTTGTGGTTTTTAGTGTGTCTGTTTGGAGATCTTCCTTGGTGTGATATTTGCTGTGTGAATTAATTACCACTGTAATGGAGTTCAGGGGGGTGAACCAACTTGTTTCTGCAGTTAAACCTTGGAATTAAATCTTGTGCAAGCTGTCTTTTGTTTCAGGGACTAATAGGTCTTGTGTAGGATAACTAAAAGACAACATAATTTAAAAAGTAAATATAATGCTCATCATTCAGAGCACTTTGGTTAGCTGTTGGAAGCTGATTTTTTTGGCTTTACGATAAGACCGGTTTATGTCCCCAGGACTGAAGGTAGTATTTGGGCCTTGGATTTCAAGTAAGGCCCAATTTATGGCCTTTGTGTTGATAGTAAGGCTTGGTATTTGGGTATTAAGTTTACAGCAAAGACTGGTTTATGGGTTTGCTGGTGGAACTGTAATTTCACATTAAAGGGTTCCTCTACGGTCAATGTAATGACACTTCTATCCTTGCCAAGACAGTGAATCATTACAACACTATTGCTGAACTGTTCTTACTTCCATATTTTAAAAAAATATTTCATTTTCCAAGTGTAGTGCAGGGCATTTGGTGTAGAGCAATTTTGTAGTCAGAGTGGCTCAATATTCGATATATGCATAAATTTGATTGGTTACCAATCCATTTTTTGAGTATACCTCCTATCATTTACATTTGAATTTAAAATGGTGCAGATCGTGAACTTATTATCTCAATAATTTGAGTGCTCTCTATTGGTCACTGTGATAGTAATTCTATTCATTCCTCAATGTTCAAATACCATACAAAAACTGTGAAACAGCGTTATTTTATGATTCAATGCTTTGCCTTAAATAACAATAAACTGTACAGTTAGATGTATTTGATTTAACGAGAAAACCTCTACCCAGGCCAGCATTAGATTTGGATTGTAATACAGGTGATCCCTCACGAATGCCCCCAGTTATGACCAATTCAACACTCCTTTTAGGATAATATTATCTTTAGCAGATTTTTCTTTGTAAATGAAAGGAGATTGACGTAAGTGCTGTGTGAAGAAACTGGGAAATAAACAACGGAAGATCTTTAAGATTAGTCATTGAGGTGTATTGAGTACAATCATTCTGTAAGATGGGAATGATTGAAAATGGTTTGATAAGGTTGGAGACTGAATTGAGATTCAGGTAAGCTTCCTGTGAAGGTACAAAGAGTGCATGCAATCTATGCTGCCTCTTGTATCCAACTCATTCAGGATCATGGAAGCTGACTGAAAGACAAGGATTCCCAAAGTATTGTCCTGGTGTCGCAAACAGACTCTGAACTGGGAATGAAGGCTATTGCTTTGCAACCAGAAAAGCCTCAGATAGTCTTTCTTGGACTACCGGGATAGGAGCACAAGAACAGAAAATGCAAGAAATATTTGTCGGGAGAGCCCTGCCGACTATTGACCTGAAATGTTGACTCTGTTTCTCTCTCTGCAGACACTGCCTGACCTGCTGAGTATTTCTGGCATTTTCTGTTCCATTTCAGATTTCCAGCGTCTCCACTTTTTTGCTTCAGGTATGGGAGCACAGGGGCTGTGTTACTAGGGTAGTAATCCAGAGCACTTGACGAATAGAGACATGAGTTCAAATCCCACCTGGGGGAGTTTAAATTGAGTTAATTAATTATAGTAGTCTGAAATTATAAAGCTAGTATGAAACTATTGGATTGTCATAAAAACTCAGCTGGTTTGTTAATCCCTCTGAGGGAAGGAAATCTGTTTTTACTTGATTTGGACTATATGTAACTCCAGACCCAATGTTGACCCTTAACTGTCTCCTGAAGTGCATAGCAAACCATTCAGTTCAGGGGCAATTAGAAATGGGCAATAAATGACAGCTTTGCCCATGTACCCACATCCAGAGAAGGCGTTAGAACCAAGCCTTGTTACAGAGAGTAATACAACACTGAAACAGGCCCTTCGGCCCACTGAGTCTATACCAACCATCTACACATTTGTAGCTCACCCAGTCACAGGGAGAGCATACAGACTTCACAGAGACAGCACCAGAGGTCAGGATTGAACCTGGGTTCTTGAAGCTATGAGGCAGTTGCTCTACTGTTTGTGCAACTGCGCCACCCCTTGTATTTAAAGTTCTTATTTCTTACAGTCACATCTATGCATGGTCTGGCCTCTCTCCTTATCAATCTGAGGAAGTCCGCCCTCTTGACAAATAGAGACATGAGTTCAAATCCCACCTGGTCTAGTCTCTTGTGTATCCTTCAGCGTATCTTAATCCATTCTTGGCTGACATATCTTCAGCTGCCTCAAACCCCAAGTTCTGGAATTCACTTTAAGTCTAAGACACTCTTGAGGAACTATGTTATTCTGACGCATTTTTTCAAATCACAACCCACTTTCAGCTGAACTGATAGATAAGGGTTTGGTTTACATCATCTGAAAGATTTGCCTCAGCACTGAGCCTCCTTTTAATTTATTCATTGAGATATGGTTATCATAGAGTTATACAGAACCATGTCTATGTTGGCCATTCCATTTACAAACATTTGGTCCATAACTTTCCACACCTTGGCCTGATACTACATTAAATGTTTGTGAGGTCACCTGCCCCCACTCCCCCCCTCAGGCAGTGTGCTCCAGGTTGCAAAAACCCTTTGGGTGAAAAAAATGTTTTACTCAGATCCCCACTAACCTTCTTACTTCTCACCTCAAATCTGTGCCCTCTGGTTTTATACGTATCTGTGATGGGGAAAAGTTTCTCATTATTCATCCTATCTATGCCCCTCTTGTGTGCCTCCATCAGGAACCCCCCTCGGCCTCCTCTGCTCCTATGAAAACAAACCCAGCCTATCCAGTCGCTCCTCATAAGTTAAACATTCTATCCCAAGCAATATTCTAGTAGATCTCCTCTGCACCCTCTCCAGTGAAATCACATCCCTCCTACAGTGTGGCGACCAGAACTGCACACAGTGCTCCAACTGTGACCTAGCCAAAGTTTTAAGTTGCGCTATGACCTCCATCCTTTCACATTCTGTACCCTGGCGAATGAAGCCTAGCATTCTGTACACCTTCATCACCACCCCATCCATCTGTGCTGCTACCTTCAGGGATCTATGGACTTGTACACCAATGACCCTCTGTTCCTCAACACTGCCTAGGGCCCTACCATTCACCATGTATGTCCTACCCTTAATAGACATCCAAAATGCATCACCTCGCACTTACTGGGATTAAATTCCATCTGCCAAAGCTCTGCCCAATTTACCAGCTGATCAACATTGTTCTGCCACCAAAGACAATCCTCCTCATTATCATCACCACCACTAACCTTCACTAACAAGGCCAGCATTTCCTCCCCATCTATTTTGCTCCCTGAATGGTTCGCTTGCTGGGTTATTGCAGAAGGCAGTTTACAGCTCACCCACATTGCCTTGGGGTTGAGAGTGACAAATTCACCATGCTAGGTAAAGACAGCAAATGGGGTTTTCTGTAAATAGAAACGGAAAATGCTCAGCAAGTCAGGCAGCATCTGTGGAAAGATAAGCAGAGTTAACGTTTCAGGTATGAGACACTTCCACATCCAGGATTTCACGTTTACTATTAATGGCACTAGATTTTAATTGCTTCAATTTAAATACCTCTTGAACTACATTGGAATTTGAACATATCCCTGGATCAATAGACCAAGTTCCTGCAATCCAGCCCAGTAACTTAACCACTAGGCCACTGGGAGTATTGGATTTTTTTCTCTGAACTCTTCTGATGGGCAAGTTTGGAATTAAACTTCCAGGTGACCTGCGTCCTGTCTGAATTAGGAGTTCCTGAGGGAACTGTCAAACACCCACTTGCCTTGCAATAGACAAGCCAGTCTGAGCCCCTGGAAAGCTGTGCGGTTTTCTAAATCTCCCTTTTCAGAGATGCTGTTCTGGTAAATGGAAGCACGTTAGGGAATAAAGGGAGATTATAGACACGTTCATGGGTGCACTGAAAACTGCACTAAACTGAGCTGCAGACAGTAACACAGTGCGGCACTTGGAAGCACCAGCAAATCCCATGCACAATTTAGTTCACCATTACATAGCAGGCACGTTCCCGTAGTTCAGTGCTATAAGTAAATTAGTTGGACAGTGCAGGGTATAGATCCAGCCTCTATCCCCTCTCCCAACAATCGTTAAGCACCTTAAGAATCCACACACATAACTGTGTGATAGGTGTGATTTAACATCTCATCATTACCCGGTCATGGTTCCAGTTTCACATCAATGTTTGTTGACATCTAGTAGCTCTTCAAAGTAGGTAGTCACAGTCACACAGCACAAACCAGACCCTTTGGCCCATCACGTCCATGCTGACTATCTGCTCTAATCCCATTTACCAGCACTTGGTCCATAGCCTTTCCTGCACTTGCAATTCAAGTGCTTGTCTACATACTTCCTGAGTATTTTGAGAGTCTCTGTCTCCCCCACTCACTGTGATCCTGATTCAAACACACTCTGCATAAAAAAATTCTTTCACAGATTCCTTCTACACCTGTTACCTCTTAAATCATATCCTCTAGTCTTTTTCCCAGGGAAAGGGAACCGAAAACTAGAGGACACAGGTTTAAGGTGAGAGGGGAAAGATTTAAAGGGGACCTGAGGGGAAACTTCTTCACACAGAGGGCGGTGAATATATGGAACGAGCTGCCAGAGGGAGTAGTTGAAGCAGGTACAATAACAATATCTAAAAGACACTTGGACAGGTACATGGATAGGAAAGGTTTAGAGGGATATGGGCCAAATGTGGGCAAATTGGACTAGCTTAAGTGGGCACCTTGGTCGGTATGGACCACCTGGACCGAAGGTCCTGTTTCCGTGCTGTATTACTCTATTGACTCTATGATTGTAGTCTTAGCTACCTCTGCCACAGGGAAAAGTTTTCTACTATCTTTTCTATCTATGACCCTCATAATTTTGTTCATGTCTATCAGGTCACCCCTCAGCCTCCTCCACTCCAGGGGAAACAAACCCAGCCTTTCCATTCTTGCCTCATAACTGGGATGCTCCAGCCCAGGCAACATCCTGGTGACTCTCCTCTGCATCCTTTCAGCATTATCCATCAGATGCCCCGGCACCACCACCCATTCCCAACAGGTTAGGGATGGACACTAACTCCCAGCTTTGCCGCAGTTGTCCACCTGCCCAGAATTGTTTCCAAAACTTCTCGGCATGTGTGTGACCCAATGTTGAGAGGTAGAATTGTGCTGATATGACATTCTCTTCCAGATTTGCTCATATATCAATGATCCTTTAACTGAGGGTGTTTACGGGCAGATAAAGGCTGCATTAGTTTTAGGAATGTACTTCATAGTCTACGATAAAATTGTGGAAACTGCAGCGCCTCCCTGTTCCCTGACATAAAATGCTGGATCATTTTGAAATACTGAGCTTCCCTTAAGGTTAAAAAGAAGCTTAACTGGAAAGTTTAGCTAATTTCCTGAGGAATATCCATATTTCAAAGAAGGAGCTAAAGATTTGGAAAGGTCAGGGCACAAGGTAGACTATTGATGGCAAGGTCTTCAGCCTCTTGCTCCTTCTCCTGCCTCGCACCCTTCTCAACGTACCTTCACTTCCCCTCTCCCCTTCCCTTCAACCCCTCAACCTCTCCCCCTTCCTTCCCCTGTCCTCTCCACCACCAGAACCCTGAAATGATACCAACAAATCCAGCATTTCTATAGTCCCCCAAACCTCCCCCCCCCACCATAATCACCACCCCAACATGCCCATCGCTCTGTCATCTGTATCATCTGCTACAATACATTCTGTTCAACTTTTGCCTCTGTCCCGGTTGACTCTTACAAAATAGAAAACTAGGCAACCAATTTATAGACAGCGAGTTCCCACAGGCAGAATTCTGTCAATGATCCAGTTGTCTGTTCTAGTGATGTTGACTGAGGGATAAATATCAAGACCAGAACAATGCAAAGACGTGAAAGACACTCACTGCTACAATCCACAGGGACCACTGTCCCTGGTGTGGACTGGAGTAGGGCTCCCAACTCCTCAAGATCATCCTGGAGTCTGCAGGCATGAATTAATAATAATGATGGTGGAGAAGGAAAGGCTGAATAGTCAGAGAATGGAAGGAGGAATAGCAAAGCAAAGGAACACCACAGAAATGTTTATATTCAACTGAGATGTTTCCATTAGTGAAAGAGTCTTGGACAAGAAGACATAGTTACAAGATAAAAGATGGTCATAAAAACTGAGGAGTATCGGAATTTCTTCTCGTAGAGGGAGGTGAATCTCTGAAGAGTTGTGGAGGCTGGATCACCGGGAGTATTTAAAGAGGAGGTAGATAAAGTTTTGAAAGTTAGTGGAGTTACAGGCTAGGGGATCTGGCTCAGAAGAGATCAGGCCTGGGGCAGATCAGTCATGATCAAATTGAATGGTAGGGCACGCTTGAGGGGCAGAGTGGCCTGCTCCTGCCCCTATTTTCTTGTGTTCTAGAGAGGACTTCAATTTAATATCAGAGACCACCACGAGCAGTGCAGCTCTGCACTGGGGTGTCAGCCTGGGGTTTTAGGGGTAAAGTCCCTGGAGCAGGACTTAAACCAGGAACCATCTGCTGCTGGAAAAGAGTGTTACCCTAAACCTATTGGGATATCGGTGGTGGGGAGGGGATGACATGATCCTTTCTAAGATGGGTAACAGAACATGAAGGGCAAAGAGGCAGGCAGAGAGGAGCCACACCAGATCTGGTAACATCACAATCCATAGAGTCACATTGTCAAACATTGGCTTGGCAGGGAAACCTAATCATTGCTCTGGAGCCTCTCTCTCTCTCTCTCTCTCTTCCTCTTTCTTTCTCAGTGTCACTTTCTCTCTCACTGTCTCTGTTTCTCTCACTCAATCTCCTCTCTCTCTCTCTTTCTCTCTCTCCCCCCTCTCTCTCTCCCTCTCTCTCACTGTCACTTTCTCTCTCACTGTCTCATTCTGTTTCTCTCCCTCACTCGTCTCTCTTTCTCTCTATTCCTCTCTGTCCATCCCTTGCTCTATCCCTCTTTCTCCATCTCTCTCCACCTCTGTCTTCTCTCTCCCTCTGCCTCTCTCCCCGTCCCCCCTTCTCTTACTTACTCTCTTTCTCTCTACGTATGTCCCTCTCTCTCTCGCCCTCCCTCCCATGCTCTCTCACTGTCTCTCTCTCTCGCTCTCGCTATCTTCCACTGTTTCTCTCTTGCATCTCTTTCTCTCTTTCTCTCTCACACTCTCTTCATCTCCACAGGTTCCAGGGCTGTGTTAACAGATGCCTTTAATTCACTGCACCAGCTATCAGGACCCTTACCCCAGGGTGAAAGTACTGTGAAAATGAGGGGCAGAAAACTGCATCGGTTGTGCACCTGGATATAAGCCTGAGGTTCAGTGTGTCTGCGTCTGGCTGGATGATCTCATTTTGGAGGTTTGATCACATGACCTACCCCCCTCCAACCACCCCGCCTCAATGGCCACCCAGCAGGTTCCTCCCTCTGATTCTCCACCTGCCCGGCCCTGCTTGGAAAGTGAAATGATCAAACTGCCCGATTGGCTGATTCACCAAGGAGTCCACCTCCTCCACATCCCCTCCTCTACCTCCACCTCCTCTACCTCCACATCCCCTCCTCTACCTCCACCTCCTCTACCTCCACCACCTCTACCTCCACCTCCCCTCCTCTACCTCCACCTCCTCTACCTCCACCTCCCTTCCTCTACCTCCACCTCTACCTCCACATCCCCTCCTCTACCTCCACCTCCTCTACCTCCACCTCCCCTCCTCCACCTCCTCTACCTCCACCTCCTCCACCTCCACCTCCCCTCCTCCACCTCCTCTACCTCCACCTCCTCCACCTCCACCTCCCCTCCTCCACCTCCTCTACCTCCACCTCCTCCACCTCCACCTCCCCTCCTCTACCTCCACCTCCCCTCCACTACCTCCACCTCCTCTACCTCCACCTCCACCTCCACCTCCTCTACCTCCACCTCCCCTCCTCTACCTCCACCTCCCCTCCTCTACCTCCACCTCCTCTACCTCCACCTCCTCTACCTCCACCTCCCCTCCTCTACCTCCACCTCCTCTACCTCCACCTCCCCTCCTCTAACCACCTCCTCTACCTCCACCTCCTCCACCTCCACCTCCCCTCCTCTACCTCCACCTCCTCTACCTCCCCTCTACCTCCACCTCCCCTCCTTTACCTCCACCTCCTCCACCTCCACCTCTACCTCCACCTCCTCTATCTCCACCTCTCCTCCTCTACCTCCACCTCCACCTCCTCCCCTACCCTCGCCTCCACGTCTACCTCCTCCACCACCAACATTTTAAAGGCTCCTGCCTAGAGGCTGTGGGGTGATCCAGGAGGTGGGGAACGCTCCACACCAGTGATCAGGAGGCAGCGGGTTTGTGTTTTGTAGAATCTCTGCACTTTTCAAAGTAACTTTATGTCACAAATAAAAACTCAAAATGCTGTTCTTGGCACCGCCGATGCACTCCCGTCCCTGGGTACCCACAGGTCACAATGTCTCAAGCGTACTACTGCACACCCTCTCCAGGGACTCCCCGGTACAATCGTCACTCGGAGGTGTGGCAGGAGGCACGGACGGATGGACCAGTGTGCGGCCTGGACATGAAAGCCACCTTGGCTAAGCGCAGAAGCAATCCGGTCAGATGGTTCCTCCAACCAGTCCTCCACCATCTCCCACCTCCCCTCCCTTCCATTCCAGGAGCAGGGGCTCTGGGGCTAAAATGCAACCAAACCCTCAATGCTCCTCAAGTAGAGGGGTAGCAACTCTCACCTCCCAGATATATGCGAGGTATGCAGTCCTCCGGGGGAGCCTGGAGTGGATTGCTCAGAATTCATTCCCCTGCTGAATCCTTTCCCTCTGCACCGACCCATTTAATCCTACATTAGGGATGACCTTAGAACATAGAACATAGAACATTACAGCACAGTACAGGCCCTTCGGCCCATGATGTTGTGCTGACATTTTATCCTGCTCTAAGATCTATCTAACCCTTCCCTCCCACATAGCCCCCTATTTTTCTATCATTCATATGTCTAAGAGTCTCTTAAATATCCCTAATGTATCTGCCCCCACAACCTCTGCTGGCAGTGCGTTCCACGCACCCACCACCCCCTGTGTAAAAAACTTACCTCTGACATCCCCCCCCCCCCCCCCGTACCTTCCTCCAATCACCTTAAAGTTATGTCCCCTCATGTTAGCCATTGTCGCCCTGGGAAAAAGTCTCTGACTGTCCACTCGATCTATGCCTCTTATCATCTTGTACACCTCCATCAAGTCACCTCTCATCCTCCCTCTCTCCAAAGAGAAAAGCCCTAGCTCGCTCAACCTATCCTCAGAAGACATGCTCTCCAATCCTGGTAAATCTCCTCTGCACCCTCCCTGAAGCTTCCACATCCTTCCTATAATGAGGCGACCAGAACTGAACACAACCTTACAGAGATTTATAAAATTATAAGGGGCATGGATAGACTTTTTCCCACGGCAGGGGAGTCTAGAACTAGAGAGTACAGAACAGGCTGTGGTTGAGGCAGATACAATTACAACATTTAAAAGGCATTTGGGTAGGTACTTTGATAGGAAGGGTATACAGGGATATGGGCCTAATGCAGGCAAATAGGATTAGCTTAGATAGGGATTGCGGTCGACGGATGAGGTGGACTGAAAGGGCCATTTGCTGTGCTGTATGATTCCATGATTCTATTTTTACTTCTCCCCGCTTTATCATCAACTCCTCTCAGATTGCACCACTCTGGGCAACTTATAGCAGCCAATTAACCTACCAACCTGCACATCTTTGGGACGTGGGAGGAAACTGGATCACTCAGAGGAAACCCACACCGTCATAGGAAATGTGCAAACTCTGTGCAGCGGAGGTCAGGATTGAACCTGAGTCTCCGACGCTGTGAGGCAGCAGCTCTACCACTGCGCCACTGTGCTGAATCTGTTCCATCAGCCCCCACTGGCCAAGCTGAACTTAGTTAAATGAGTTAAACCTCACCGCTGGTAGCAGCAATGCCTTAAGAAGCTTGACAACATCGAGGGCAAGGCAGTGCACTTGACTGGCACCCAATCCACCACCTGAAACATCCATTGCCTCCATCACCAGTGCACAGTGGCTGCAGTGCTCCCCATCTACAAAATGCACCGCCAGTCACTCACCCAGGCTACTCCAACAGCACCCCAAACCCTAGGGAGACCAGGGAAATGGAGCATGAGAACAGTTCGCCACCATCTGCAGGTTCCCCTCCAAATGACACACCATCCGTATACAGAATATTTCCTTACGCCATAGAGGGGAGCCACTCGGTCCATTGAGTTAATGCCAGCTCACAGGACAATCCCATTCCCCTACTTATTTCCCCTGTAACTTATTCTCCCCACATTCCCACTTGCAGTGGGGTAGGTGGGGGGAATGTACAGTGGCCTATTGACCTTTGAATCCACATGTCTTTTGGATGTGGGAGGAAACCAGAGCACCTACACGGTCACAGGGAGAGCATGCAAACTCCACACAGACAATGCCAGAGATCAAGATCACTGGGGCTGTGAGGCAGTGATGCCACTGTACCATTCTATATCACCGTTTCTTTGTTGTTGTAGTGTCTTAATCCTGGAATTCCCCACCCAACAGCACTGTGGCAGCACCCTGGCACAGCTGGTAGAGTCCTTGCCTCACAGCGCCAGTCACTTGGGTTTAATCTTGACCTCTAATGCTCTATGTGTGGTTTGCATTGTGTCTCCATATTGGTATCGGTATTGGTATTGGTTTATTATTGTCACTTGTACTGAGGTACAGTGAAAAATTTGTCTTGCATACCATTCGTACAGATCAATTCATTACACAGTGCATTGAAGTAGTACAGAGTGCATTGAGGTAGTACGGGGTAAAAACAATAACAGAGTAAAGTGTCGCAGCTACAGGGAAGTGCATTGCAGGTAGACAATAAAGTGCAAGGTCAAACAAGGTAGATTGTGAGGTCAAGAGTCCATCTCATCGTATAAGGGAACCGTTCAATAGTATGACCACATTGGTTTCCCCTGGGTGCTCCGGTTTCCTCCCACGACCCGAACATATGCGGATCTGTAGGTTAACTGGCCGCTGCAAATTGCCCCTGGTGTGTAAATTGAGTGGTAGAATCTGGAGTTGATGGAATGTGGGAAGAATGAAAGAGGTTAGGGTAGGGTCAATGTAAAGACGGACAGAGTGGACCCTGTGGCCAATCTGTTTGCTTCCGTGCTTTTTCGCTGTCTGACTCTCTAACAAACAGCAGTAGTTCAAGAAGGTGGCATCCTTCTCAGGAGCAATTAAAGCCATGCAGAAATTGTCATGCTTGCCTGCAAATCCTATGAATGTCCATGGGTTCATTCCCTACCTCTGGGCCCTTGCAATCCCTCTGTGATCCTACCAGGGTGGGAGCCTGAGCAAATCTCTCCCAAAGAATGCAACACCATTCTCCCAGGGAGTGAGAGGTCCTAAATCCAGCCCAAAGAACCCACCTCAACAAGCAGAAACACAGACATGAAGCCACATTGGGAAGGATGGTATGCCGAGCCTGTGGCAGTTTTTTTGTTTCTCTGCAGAACAGCTTTGTAAGTGTTTAGAATCTCTGTGCTTCAGCCAATGTGATTCACACCTTGCTGTTCATGCACAATAAACACAGATGTTTGCATGAGATTTTCAACTCGGTGTAAACAGATTTGGGGCAGGGATTAACAGCCGGCTCGGAGTGTATCACTTTGTCGCAATCAACTAACTGCAGGAAGGAAACAGATCTCTTGTTTAACCAAAGAAACACTCAAGGATGAAATAAAATGGTGAGAGTGTGGAATTGGCTCTCATCCGGTGCCGAGGGAGATAGTATCGCTGCATTTCAAGGTTGGATAGAACGGCCAGTGAGGGAGAAGGGAATCGGAGATCATGCTTCGGAGGAGGGCGGGGAAGCTGGGAATAGCAGTATGGACTGCTTGGGCCAAATGGCTTGTTTGTAGACTCAAGAGTCATACAGCAAGGAGACAGGCCCTTTGGGCCACTTCAAGTGCCCAGCGACACCAATCCCATTCAGTTCTCCTCCCATTCCCATCAATTCCCCCCAGATTCTACCACTCACCTACACACTAAGGGCAATTTTCAGTGACCAATTAACCTACCTTTTTTTTTCTCTCTCTCCCTCTCTCTCCCTCTCTCTCTCCATCTCTCTCTCTCCCCATCTCTCTTTCTCTCTTCCTCTCCCTCTCTCTCTCTCTCCATCTCTCCCTCCATCTCTTTCTCCATCTCTCTCTCTCCCTCTCAATACCAACTTGCATTCCTACAGCACCTCTCACAAAGCAACGATCTGCTCATAAGTTCACAGGATATGGATGTCACTGGCAAGAGCAGCATTTATTTTTGGGGTCTAATTGACTAATCAGCTAAGTACCTAAGGCCAATCCAGAGGCCAGTTAAGGGTTACACAAGGGATTCTGCAGATGCAGTTAAGGGTTAACCTAAACAAAGGGTTAAGGGTTGTGCCAGTTAAGGGTTAACCTAGAATCACATATAGGCCAGGCAGAATAAAGATGGGAGATCTCCTTCACCGAAGGAAATCAGTGAACCATTAATTTAAGGCAATCTAGTAGTTTCATAGTCACCATTACTGATAGTAGCTTCCTAAATTCCAAAATGATGCATTTTTATTTCATGACTCTGGGCCAATAGTCCAGGCCTTTAAACACAACGCAAGAAAATAGCAGGAGTAGGCCACTCGGCCCCTCATGGCTGATCTACCCTAGTCCTCATTCTTCCTCTGTGCCAGTTCCCCATCGCCCTCAATTACATGATTTTTCAAAAAAATGTCTACCTCCACTTTAAATATGAGCTAGCCTCCACAACTCTCTGGCTTAGAGAATACCAGAGACTCACCACCCTCTGTGAGAAGGAATTTCTACGGACCTCAGTTTTAAATGACCGTCCCCTTATCTTGAAACCATCTCCCCTCATTTGAGTCACTTCCATTAATGGAACCATCTCAACATCTACCCTGTCACATCCCCTGATGTTTCAATGAATCACCCCTGATTCTTCTAAACTTCAAAGAGTGTAGACCCAACCTGTTTTAGACTCTTGATGGGTCAAACCTCTCATGTCAGGATTAGTCTGGTGAATCTCCTTTGGACTCTCTCCAACAGTACCAGATCCTACATTAGATGCACATCTAACCCCGATATTGCCATAAGCAGATATAGGGAAAGATAAGATAAGAGATTTCTTTATTAATCACATGTACATCGAAGCACACAGTGAAATGCATCTTTTGCGTAGAGTGTTCTGGGAGCAGCCCGCAAGTGTCGCCACGCTTCCGGCACCAACATAACATTCCCGCAACTTCCTAACCCGTACGTCTTTGGAATGTGGGAGGAAACCGGAGCACCCGGAGGACACCCACACAGACACGGGGACAACATACAAACTCCTTACAGAGCAGCCGGAATTGAACCCGGGTCGCTGGCACTGTAATAGTGTTGCGCTAACCGCTACACTACCGTGCCTGCCCCAAATTTAGTCACAGGATATTCTTAAGGAGGAGAGCACCACACACAGAGGCAGAGCCATTTAAGGAGGGAAGTTGTGGTGTTTAAGACCTCGGCAAATGGAGGCATGGCCACTTGTGGTGGAACAATGGAAGTTGGGGATGATCAAGGGGCTAGACCAATATCAGGAGTTTGTGGGGCTGGAAGAGGTTTCAGAGTTAGGAAGGGGTGAAGGTAAGGAGGGATTTGTAAACAAGATCAGCAAACTCAAAGATGGACAGGATGGTGCAAGTCAAGGCACAGGGCAAAAGGGTTTTGGATGTCCTCAAATCTACAGAAGATTGAATAAAAAAGGCCAACTAAAAACTGGAGAAATAGAAGCAGGGGTAGGCCATTTGGCTCCTCGTGATTGCTCTGCCATTCAGTAAGATCATGGCCATTCTTTTACCTCAGTGCCACATTCTTGGACCAACCACATATACCTTCATCTAGTTAATATCTAAAAATCTATTGACATTTTCTGAGTATACTCAATGACCAGGCTTCGGCAGCCTCCTCAGGTAGAGAATTCCAAAGATTCACCACTTCCAGGTGAAGACATTTCCTCTCATCCTAGTCCTGAATGGCTGACCCTTTATTCTAAGACATCTGGTTCTAGACACCTCCACGAGAGGAAACATCATGTCCATGTCTGCCCTGTCAAGCCTTTTAAGAATTTTGTATGTTTCTATGAAATTGCTCCTGATTCTTATGAAGTCTAGAGAGTGAGTCTCAAGTTGGCTTAATGTCAAGTCGAGCTTATTGTCATGTGCACAAGTACGGTGAGGTACAGGTACAATGAAAAACTTGCAGCAGCATCACAGGCACATAAGGTACAGTCAGTATATAAAACATAAATTATACATAAAATATACATAAATTATACCAGACAGTGAAGGGAGAATAAAAAGACTGTGCCAAGAAAAACACTAGTGCAAAACAAAAACAAAATTAGATATGTCCGTAGTAATGCAAAAGGTGTTCCACTGCTGAGGTAGGATGTCTCTTCATAGGACAATCCCCTCTATCTCCCTCTAACACACATATCCTTCCTTCAGCAAGGAGACCGGACCTGTACACAATAGTCCAGATGTGCTCTCACCAGGGCTCTTGTACAATTGTATAAAGAGTTGGAACAGATGAGGTTGGAGACAAATGAGGGTTTCTTGAGTGAAGACAGAGATGGAGGCAGTTAGCAATTGCATTTCCAGCATTACCTATTGCCTCGATAGAGTCTGTGATTGCAGTCAAGGGCAAGAATAAACCGTTGTTTTTATTTAAAGAATCTTTCCTTATCCCTTCCACTGAATCTGTGAAGTGTCTCTCTCTCTCTCGCTCTGTAATAGCTTCAGACCATAATCAGCTCTCTTCAATAAAAGCAATCATGTAGCATTAAAACAGGTGGCCCAGTATGCCTGTTCCTGTACTTTGAAAGAGTTCTCCATTAGTCCCACAACCCTTGCTCGTTCCCCACAGCCCTGCAATCATTTCCTTTTCATGGATGGATCCAATTCCCCTTTCAAGTGTTCCTGCTGGATGGGCTTTCACACCCTTTCAGGCTGTGAATTTCAGATCAAAACAACTTGGCACATAAACAAATTCTCCTTCAGAAACTTGTCTTAAATCCATAACTTCTAGTTACCAACTCTCCTATCTCGGAAAGTCATTTGTCCCCACCTGTTCCATCAACATCCCTTAGAGGCTTTGGACCTCTCTATCAAGTGTCCCTTAACCACGCCTGTTTGTTTTGTTCATTGCCTCCAAGCTCTAGTCCCTGGCTTTCAATCTCCCTGGCAACCAACCTTGATCATATTTGAGCTCAGGATGAGCTTTGGACCAAGTCTGCCCTGTCAACCTCCATAAGCAAGGTTCCATTTCTGGAACTCCAGTCCGACCTCAGCTCACACCTCACCTGGAGATGAAGCCCTCATCCATACTTTGGTTATCTCCAAACTTGACTAGTCAAGTCAAGTTTATTGTCACTTGCACAATGACGGTGAGGTACAGGTACAATGAAAAACTTGCTTGCAGCAGCGTCACAGGCACGTAGGTACAGACAACACACAAAACATAAATTACACGTAAATTATACACAGTGAAAAAAAAGACTGTGCAAAATAAGATATTAGTGCAAAAAAACACAATCAGAGCCATGGTGGTGGTAGAGTTGGTCCGTAGTGTTCTGTTGCTGAGGTAGGGTTAGGGTTGTGAGGATTGGTTTAAGAACCTGATGGCGGTAGGAAAGTAACTGTTCCAATGCATTCGTGGCTGGCCTCTACTCATTCCTCTTCCAATGATCATCCAAAACTCTGCCAGTCTAAAGCCAACTGAGTGCCTCAATTTAGCTCGTCTCCAAACAAGGCTGCAGTTGTAAACATAACCAAGCTTTCCTTTGCACGCTGCTGTAATGCGACACAATGCATAACACTGGACACCCCAACATGGTGCAGCTTTGCATCAACATGTGATACGTCATTGAGGCTTAAGAACTGATTCTTTATTGGAACTGTCAAGTATTGGGGAAAGGCGAGCTGGGAGAAGGACAAAGCAAGCAGCAATAAATGTCGTCACTCACCCCAAATCCCACTCACCCACATTGGTTCTGGTTAAGCAGAAACTCCATTTTAAAATTCAAATCCTTGTTTCCAAGCTCCTCCATGTCTCACACCTCCTTCCCTCTGCAACCTTCCTCAGCCCTTGTACTATAACCCCGAGGGTTATGAGGGCCGAGGAAGGTTGCAGAGGGAAGAAGGTGCCTCTTGATCATTCCTGAATTTAATCCTGCAATCCTGCTAACCTTTGGTATCTGTATCTTCAGCTGTCTGTGCACTAAGCTCTGGAATTTCCTCACTAAACCTCTCCGTCTTTTTTCTTTTCTTTTAAACAACCCTTTCTGACCATGATTTTGGTCCTTTGCCTTAATATCGCCTTTAAAATGGCTCGCCATCAATATTGGTTTGGTCACACTCCTCTGAAGTACCTTGGGGCGATTTTGGCTTGCTACTAGCACTATAGAAATCAAAGTTGTTATTTTTATTGTAATCCCTTATAAGGCGTCTCATCTAAAATCGACCGAGTACCTCAATTTAACCTGTCCCCAAAGGAAGATGCAGTTGTAAACATTATCCAACCTGCCTTTGCACACTGCAGCAATGCAACACAATGCATAGCATTGAACGCCACATCACGGTGTAGCTTTGCATCAGCACTGTAATGCATCATTGAGGTTTAAGAACTGTTTCTTTATCGGAACTGTCAAGTATTGGGGAAAGGCGAGCTGGGGGAAGGGGAGGGAAAACAGCATTAAATGTCTCAGGGTAATTCAGCCGGCAACTCTAACGCTTGAGTTCCATTGAGTTATTTTGCACTGCCGCCGCAGGCGATTTGAAATATGGAATCTGCAGAACGACTTAACTTAATTGGATTTGGCCTGTGGTAATTGGAGCTCTCGGTTGGTTCAGCTGTGGCTCAGTGGGTTGCACTCTCGCCTCTGAATTGGAAGGTCACGGGTTCAAAGTCCAACTTTGTGGACCCGTGCAAGTAATCCAACCCCGCACTTGTCGGGTGGTACTAGAGGAGTGCTGCACTGTTGCAGGAGCAGGACTGAGGGGGCTCTGTACAGTCAGGGGTGACGTGAATGAGTGTTGCACTGCGGTAGTGAGGGGGGGTTTGCATTGTAGGAGATGCAGTGCTGAGGGAGTTCCACACTGACCTCTGCACAGTTAGTGGTGAATTGCTGAGGGAATATTGTACTGTTGGAGCAGTACAGTACTGAAAGAACACAATACTGTCAGAGGGGCAGTCCATTGCAATACCATTGCAGTGTGCAGGGGAAATACATTTGGAATATTACAGTGATGTAGGGGAAGAAGTGAGGGAGTGCCACAATGCCATAGGTAACAGTAGGTAGTGAGTACTGGAACTGGAATTGGTTTATTATCGTCACGTGTACCAAGGTACATTGAAAAACTTGTCTTGCATACCGTTCATACAGATCAATTTACACAGTGCATTGAGGTGGTACAAGGTAAAACAATAACAGAACGCAGAACAAAGTGTTACAGTTACAGAGAAAGTGCAGTGCAGGCAGACAATAAGGTGCAAGGTCATAATGAGGTAGATTGTGAGGTCAAGAGTCCACCTTATCGTACTAGGGGACCGTTCAATGGTCTTATAACAGTGGGATAGAAGCTGTCCTTGAACCTGGTGGTACATCCTTTCAGGCTTTTGTATCTTCTGCCCGATGGGAGAGGGGAGAAGAGAGAATGTTCGGGGTGGGTGGGGTCTTTGATTATGCTGGCTGCCTTACTGAGGCAGCAAGAAGTATAGACAGTGTCCATGGAGGGGAGGCGGGTTTCTGTGACACGCTGAGCTGTGTCCACAACTCTCTGCAGTTTCTTGCGGTCACAGGCAGAGCAGTTGCAGTACCAAGCTGCGACACATCCAGATAGGATGCTTCTGCACTGGTGGAGGGAGTTCTGCATTCTTGTGAGGCAAGACTGAGGAGGAGACTTGGAGGAGCAATACTGAGGGACCACAGCATTATTGCAGGGTCAGTACTGCAGGACTGATGCAGTGTCAGAGGTGCTGTAATGAGGGAGTGTCAGAGATGAGACCTTAACCTGAAGCCCATCACCTCCAAGTTAGATATAAAAGATCCCAAAGTCACTAGTTCAAACCAGAGTTGTGGAACTCCCACCATGTCCGGTGGCCACTATTTGTATCTCACAACCAACATCTCAGAAACAGATTATCTGTGTATGAAATCTCTCTGTGCACAAATTGCCTGCCATGTTATCTGCTTTATCACAGTGATCACACTTCAAAGAGAACTTCATTGGCTGGGCTGCCTTCAGGCCAGGAACGTCAGTGCAGAAATGGGAGCTCTTGCTTCCTTTCTTCCCAATGTCCCGCACTACCCTATCGTGGGTTGGTTGTTCTGGGGCAGTGGAGGCAGAGAGAGGTGTCAGGGCTCAAGCCAGCCCACTCTGGGATTCCAGTGGCCCTGCCACTGTACGAAGATCTGCCACAGAATAGCTGTGGTCCGCAATGCTTGCCCAAAGCTGATGGACACTGCTTGGTGAGCAGGATAGAAGATCAGATGACATGTGATCAAGAGTCAGGGAGATACGTTGCAGCTTTATAAAACTCTGGTTAGGCTGCATCTGGAGTATTGCATTCAGTTCTGGTTGAAGGAGGATGTGGAGGCTTTGGACAGGGTGCAGAAGAGGTTTAAGAGGATGCTGCCTGGATTAGAGGGCACGTGCTACAAGGAGAGGTTTGAAAACTGGTTATTTTCTCAGGAGCGGCAGAGGCTGAGGGGAGAGCTGAAGGAAGTTTATAACATTATGAGAGGCATAGCTAGAGCAGACAGCCAGTATTTTGGGTTGAAATGTCTAATACTAGAGCGCGTACATTTAAGGTGAGAGGGGATAAATTCAAAGGGGATGTGCAGGGTAAGATTTTTACACAGAGAGTGATGGGTGTCTGGAATGCACTGCCAGCAGTGATAGCGGAGGCAGATACGATGGAGGCGTTTAAGAGGCTGTTAGATAGGCACATGAATGTGCAGAGGATGGGAGGGTATGGATGTTGTGTAGGTAGAAGGGATTAGTTTAGTTAGGCAATTAATTGTTTAATTAGTTCGGCACAACACTGTGGGCCAAAGAGCCCGTTCCTGTGCTGTACTGTTCTATGTTCTATGATAGGAAGGTATAGCAAGCAGTTTGGATGGAGGGTAATCCCATGGATTTGCCTCTGAGGGAAGTCAGTGCAGAAATGGGAGCTCTTGCTTCCTTTCTTCCCAATCTCACGCACTACCCTTCCGTGGGTTGTTTGCTCTGGGGCAGTGGATGCAGAATGAGGTGTCAGGGCTCAAGCCAGCCCACTCCGGGATTCCAGTATCTCTGCCACTGTATGAAGATCTGCCACAAATAATGATCCCATGAATTTGCCTCTGAGTCTTCCATGGAAATCTTAGCACTTCAGGCCTTTGATTTGTCCACAGTGATACAGGAACTGAAGGGTTGAGCCACGTGGCTGGGAAGCCTGGATTCACCCTGAATTCCCTTGAGCACTGCATACAAAGGGCTGGTGTTTAAGGGGATGGACAGAAACAGTTCCCTCTGTTGGGAGGATCCCAGAACAATTCCAAGCCAGGCCATTCGGAGCTGCTGTCAATGACTGGGCCTCGGCAGCCTCCTTGGGTAAAGAATTCCAAAGATTCACCACTCCCAGTTGAAGGTGTTTCTTCTCACCCTACTCCTGAATGACTGACCCCTTATTTTGAGACTGTGACCTCGGGTTCTAGGCACCTCCACCAATCTGAATCTGCCCTGTCAAACCTTACAAGTATTTTGCGTAGTTTCTGTGAAATTGCTCCTAATTCCTATAAAGTCTCGAGAGTCTGAAGTTGGCTTAATGTCTCCTCATCAGTCAGTACCCCATCTCAGGTGAATCCTTTTGCAATCGTACTTTGACAGACCCCACCAGTTGCAGCCAGACTATTTGGAGCTGCAGTCAGGAAGCTCTTCTTAACACTAAGGGTAATCATAGAGTCATATGACACTGAGACAGGCCTTTCGGCCCGTCTTGTCCATGACAACCCACCAAGCACACGTCTATGCTAATCCCACTGACCAGCACCTTGGTCCTTGGCTTTCTACACCTTATGTGATGAAACCCTTCAAAAATGGTGGTGAGGCCAAGGGACAGTTGACAGTTTTAGTAATGAGACTGATGGCTTCTCAATGGGCAAGGATATTAAAGGTTACGGAATCAAGGCCAGTAAGTAGAACTAAGATGCAACTCATCGGTCTGATTGAGGAAAATAGGTTCAATGCCCTGAAAGGAATGGCCTCCCCCTGCTTCTAAGGTCATTTGACCCATCTGGGATGCGATGTTTCTGGTTCCTCCACTCTAATCAAAGTTTTTGTTCACTTTTAATGTTTTGCTTTAATTTGCTTCTCTAATCCTTTCCTAAATGGACCAAACTCCGTAGCCCCTGTGTAAAGGTGTGTTCACACTATTCAGCCTGCTGCTGAGGTAGATGCTGGGCATCTAATGAATGGGAGTCCTCCCCCCTCCTCCAGCATTGGCAGGGAGGATGTATGTGCTGGGCCCCTCATTGAACACACTATTTCCCCTCGTGGCTTGCTGCCAGTCTTGGCAGACGCCATCAACAGCTGGCATTGAATGTGACTATAGGTGGAGAGAAACTAGAAAGAGATGAGAAGAGGACACCTATTGCTGCTGAAAAACTGCAGCTTCCGGGAAAGGTAAACACAGCAGTGAATAATTTCAAAAGCTGCTCAGAGAGGGAGAGATGGTTGGAGCCAAATATTTCTCAGAGGAAGACTCGAGGTGCGAAAGGACAGTAGGGCCCCTTTACTCAAAGCAGAGAAGGTAAAGTTTAACAGAGGTGTCCAAACCCACAAAGGGCTTGATGGAGTAAGTCAGGAGAAATTGTTTCCAATGTAGGAGACTCAGTAAAAACACAGATTTAAGATAATTGGCAAAAGAACCAGAGGGGAAAAATGAGAATTGTTTTTAAAGACAGTTTCTGAAAGGGGCGGAGAAGGCAGATGTAATCAGGACATACCTTTTTGTGTATGAAATGCTGGAAAAGGTACGGCTTGCTGGGGGATGGGGAAAGAGCAGGGTAGTGGGGGAAAGAGCTGTCACAGACAGGATGGGCTGAACGGCTTCCTCCCGCGCTGCCAGTCTCTGTGACTGGGCACTGTGACCCATCAGGCATACAGAAGTGTGAAGAGCGGTTGGCAGACCCATCCCCTACACATCAAAACAACAGAGAGACCAAATTGCCGATCACAAAACATTCACAAGATGGCCGATGTTAAAAGTAATAACAGCCTGAAAATATAATACAGAGAAAGCTTTATAACCTGTAACATTCAAAAATACCATTAGCAAATTGTCCTTGAGAAGCCATTACTGGACCCTGTAATAAAACTGAAGAGGTTTATTTCAGTTCCACCAATTGGCGTTAAATGGTCTCTGCCAAGCCTTATTATTCATCATCTTATCTGCTTTTGCTTTTACAATGGATGAGCTGATGACAGGGTAACAAACCAGCCAGTTTTTTTTCCCCTCTCGCTAGAAGAAAGTCACAAGGTTTCCATAATGGACTGCATCTTTGAGTCAATCATCGCTTCATGTAACATTGTGGGTCACTTTCCATGGGGACATTGCCAGGACTGCAGTGATGTTTTACACAGGATCAGGACTTCACCTATCACTTGCATGTGCTCCCTGAAGGGTAACGGAGGAATTGCAGCAGCCAATTTACGCACTGCAAGCTCCCACAAACATCACTGAAACAAGTGGCCGGTCACTCTTAATTGTATCATGATTGAGGGATGAAGGTTGACCAGAATCCTGGTGTTGAACTCTTCTGTGAACTGTGTCAAGGTTTCAATCACGTCCAGTTGAGAAGGAAGAATGTATTCCAAGGACAGTACCTCTGACAGTGTAGCATTCCATCAGTACTGCACAGAAGGATTTTTGTGCTCATGACCCTGGACTGGGCCCCAAATCCATGGCTTGATTCAGAACAAAGGGTGCTACGCACTGAGAAGTGATCACTTTGGCTAATGCAGTGCTTATCTTGGCCTTATTTATGGGCAAGCACTGACTTGAGATGTGTGACATTATTTCTAATACCACCCCCCCCCCACCCCTCACATCTCCACAATCTTCCCTGATCCCTTATGATCAGTAAGAGGTTTACCAGGATGCTGCCTGGATTAGAGGGTATGACCTATAAGCAGAGATTGGACAAACTTGGGTTGTTTTCTCTGGAGCGTCAGAGGCTGAGGGGAGACCTGATAGAAGTTTATAAAATTACAAGAGGCATAGATAGGGTAGATAGAATCTGTTTTCCATGGGTACAAATGTCAAATACTAAAGGGTATGCATTTAAAGTGAGGGGGGGGAAGTTTAAAGGAGATGTGCGGGGCAAGTTTTTTTACACAGAGAATGGTAGGTGCCAGGAATGGGCTGCCAGGGGTGGTGGTGGAAGCAGATACAATAGTGGCACTTAAGAGGCTATTAGATATAGACACATGAATATGCAGGGAATGGAGGGATGGGGATCATATGCAGGCAGAAGAGATTTAGTTTTATTTGGCATTGTGTTCAGCACAGACGCCGTGGGCTGAAGGGCCTGTTCCTGTGCTGTACTGTTCTATGTTCTATGTTCTAAGGGGTCCTTTCCTGCCGACTCCCCAAAGATGCAATTAATTCCCCATCCCAAGAAAACAATGGCACTTCGACTTACGAATCCACTTTTCACTACAATGTAAATTAAATGGGTAAGTTGGTTTATTATTGTCACATGTACTGAGATACGGTGAAAAAACTTTGTTTGCATGGCCATCCATACAGATCAATTCACCACATCAGTACGTCAAGGTAGTACAAGGGAAAAACAATAACAGAATGCAGAATGAAGTGTTACGGTTACAGAGAAAGTGCAGTGCAGGCAGTCAATTAGGTGCAAGGCCATAACGAAGTAGATTGTGAGGTCAAGAGTCCATTTTATTGTACAAGGGGACCATTCAATAGTCTTATAACAGTGGGATAGAAGCTTGGTGGTATGTTCTTTCGGGCTTTTGTTTAACATGACGCTCTGTGCCCACAGAAGAGTGTCATTCTTTTCAAGATTGCACTGAGAACTTGAGGTGTTTCTTCTGTCCTTTGAGTCCTCTCTCAATAAGACAAAGCTCCAGAGTGTGGCCCATCTACTGGAGCTAGCTCAGTGTATTTTGAGCCCTGATTTTGGAGGTGCTGTGCTGGGAGTGGACACTAACCAAGTGCACTACGTGTGATGATGTATCTCACGCTAATTACTGCCCCCATCACCTTTTCAGGCTGTGTGACCCAGACCCTCACCTCTCTTTGAACATGAAGGAAGGAAGCAAGAGTCGGGTCATTGAAGCCCTTTTGCCCTCTCTTGTAAGATCATGGTTGATCATTTGTCTCAGTGCATTTTACAATGCTAACCTGACCTGCCTTGTTTCTCTTAATCCCCAAAAACCTATCAACCTCTGTCCCAAATATCCTCAGCGAATGAACCTCCACAGCCCTCGTGGGTAGAGAACTCCAAAGATTCACTATCAACCGGGTGAAAAAAAAATGTACTCCCCTCTAATTGTTCCGCTAATGAGCGTAAAATGGGTGTCCTTAAGAATTCTTTGCTGAGGTGAATAGATTCCTCATAGACTCTTACAATAGAAAAGCAGACCCATCTGCCCATCAAGTCCATGCCAGCTCCTTCCTGGCACCTTTAGTAGTTTTATACGGTCAATTAAATCTCACTTTCCTCAGTTCCAAAATCCAGAGGATATCACAAAGGACTTTACAGCCAATGACTTACTTTTGAAATGTATTGATATTCCTTGATCTACAATTGTTCAATTCATAAATTTTTACTATAATGCCATTAACTCTTTGGGGTATGTCTTAGATTTACAAATCTACTTTTTGCCACAATGTATACCATGACACTCTCGGTCCACAGGAATATACTGCATCAAAATACCCACCGTGCATTTTGCAGTCTTTTACATTTTCCAGAAAGACAACCCTTTCTTTAAGTAAGGAATTGACTGTAATGTAGCAGCCAATTTGGACATAGTAATCATCCACTATGTACACTGGAATAAATGTTAGAGCTCTCCCACTATGGTAACATCCTAGTAAATCTCCTCTGCACCCTCGCTGGAGAATCGAGAGGTGTTAATGGGCTTGTGTGATGGAAACGGGTTACAGGGGAATAAGTGGGAGAATAGTTTTGATGGGATTGCTCTGAGAGTCATCATAGACTTGATGACTCTCAGAGCAACTGGCCTCTTTCTGTGCCGTAAGGAAATATTGAAACATGGCGCTGAGGCGCTCCTCATTGTACTGAAGGTGAATTCGTTTGGTAATATTAAATGGATTACAAGATCATTTCATAAGCTAGTTAAAATTCAACCGCACTGCTGAGAGTCTGGAGTCACACACATGTCACAGTGGGTGAAGAAGGCAGAATTCCTTCCTTAAAATGTCTAGTGAAGCAGCCTTTTATATAAGAGTTTAGATCTGTTCAGGTTTAAAGCCCATGATTTCTACCATCTAAAATAGTGAGCAGCAAGTGTAAGAGTAGCATTTAAAAGACATTTGGACAGGAAAGGTTTAGAGGGATGTGGGTCAAATGTGGGCAAATGGGACTAGCTTAGATAGGCATCTTGGTCAAGCATGACGAGTTGGGCCAAAGGGTCTGTTTCCATGCAGTATGGCTCTTTGACTCTTAAACATCTCTGACTGCACCATAGAACACACAAGTCCTGATTGGAAAGGCATCGACACTGCTTCTCCAGTGCCAGGGGTTCCAGGATTAACTTCCTCCACCATCACACCCAGGAGAACTGCAGTGGTTTAAGAAGATAGCCCACCACCACCTCCTCAAGGGCTATAAATGCTGGACCTTGGCAACAATACCCACAACCCAGAGGCAAAAGAATTCTCAACCGCCACAGAGGAAAGCGAAATTTGTGCTCTCTGAATTATTATTCCTGTAGAACACCACTGCATCAGTTATCCCTGAGACGCAAATCGAAACTGGCATTATTCAAAGTATAACATGCCACAGATTCACTTTAGAGCAGTGAAGGCCAAATGGAGATTTAAGAGTTGTTTAAGCTCGTGAAGAGTTTAGATAAAGAGAGATTGCCAATAACTTTTTCTAATTTTCATTCACAGGATATGGTCCTCACTGCTAGGGCTGGCTTTTACCAGCTCTTTGAAGGCCATTAAAAGTCAACTGCACTGGTGGGTCTGGAGTCAGATATCAGCCAATCCAAGTAAAGAGGGAATGTGTTACTGGCGGATATTAGTGAAGCTGATGGTTTTTCTGAAAGTGCCGTAGTTTCTTGACTACCATTTCTGAGACTAACAATTTAACTCCACTTCTATCTATTGTTTGAATTTAAATTCACCAGCTGGCATGGTAGAACTTGAACTCGTGTCTCTGGATCAACAGTTCAGGCCCCCTGCTCAGTAGTCCTGTAGCATAACCACCATGTATCATACCCAGCTGGAGAGTCACAACCTGAGGGCACAGGTCAGTAAATAAACTCAAAGAAACATTCAGTCAAGCAACGAGTGTTGGGATTTGGAAGTCACTGCTTGATAGGGTAGTGGGAACAGATTAAACAACATCCTTCAAAAGTGATTGGATAAAGAAAGTCATAGAGTTATACATCACATAAATAGGCTCTTTGGCCCAACTCATTATTGCTGACCAAGGTGCCTACCTGAGCTAGTTCCATTTGTCTGTATCTGGCCCATATCTATCTAAACCATTCCTGTCCATGTACCAGTCTAAATGTCTTTTAAACATTGTAATTGTACGTGCCTCTATACTTCCTCTGGCAGTTTGCTCCATATACCCACCACCCTCCCTATGAAAATCTCACCCCTCAGGTCCCCTTTTAGTCTTTCCCCTCTCACCTTAAACTTATGCCCTTTAACTCATGCCCTCTAGTTTTAGACTTCACTACCCTAGGAAAAAGACTACGAGTATTTACCTTATCTATACACCTCATGATTTTATATACCTCCATCAGGTCAGCCTTCAGCCTCCTACGCTCCAGGGAAAACTGTCCCAGCTTCTCCTTATAATTCAATCCGTCCAATCCCGGCAACATCCTTGTGAATCTTTCCTGCATCCTTTCCACCTTAAAGACATCCTTCCTGTATCGAGGCGACCAAACCGCACACAATACTCCAAGTGCGGACTCACCAACATGTAGTACAGCTGTGACATGACATCCCAACTCTTACACTTCTTGCCTTGCCAAACGCCTTCTTCACCACTCTAGGTAAATAGATGAAGCAATAGTTATCGCAGTTACGTGACTAACTGGATTGCTGATTCGACTAACCAGCACAGTCTTACTGGGTGAATTAGCCTCCCTCTGGATTTGATAGTTGATTGATGTAAGAATGTTGACCATTTGCACTGGTTCATCATTACCAATTTTACACTCCAGCACTGACTTCCATATCAACTCACAATTCTTCCAAGATCATACTTTGAGGATGATTTGCTTGTAAATCCATTGAAAAACATCTAATGTCATCTGCGAAGCTGTAACATTTCAATACTGCCAGTGAAAGTGGATGGCTTAGGTCGAGTCAGTCTCAATATTTGTTGTAATATAGCATGTGCAAGTTCACATGGCAGGTGGAGATATCAGTCAGAAGAGCCATTTTTAATCTTCCTCATCTCAGTTTAATTTGGAAAACCTGCAAAACTTCAGGAGGACAGGTTCTCGGAGTGCTGGAAGTTCTGAGTGGTTTAACCTTTAGCGTTGGTTTCACAGACTCTTTCCAGACAAAAGGATCATCTTTCTAATTTCTCTTTACAATGACCTTTCTTCAGTCCCGGTTTCCCTTTCATCAGTATCATTCCCTCATCCCTGTGACTTCCGACAAGAGTGAAGTGATGCATTTAAGAAGCATCTGGACAAATACTGGAATTGCCAAGGCATAGAATGCTACAGACCGAGTGCAGGTAAATGGGATTAGTGTACAGTCGGTGCGGATGTGATGGGTAGAAGTGCCTGTTTCTGTGCTGTATGACTTTATGACTCTCTCTGCCTGCAGTATTGTCCCTGAAATGGGTTATCCAAAAATACAGGCAGAATTCAAAAGGCATCCAAACTAAATCATTGTCAAAATATTGTACACTAAACCCTTTAGAAACCCCCAAATAGTATCTCTTCATGGAATTCTCTCTTGAAGTGCCAACTCTTTCATTATCTTTGCATTGACTATATTCACACTTCCACCCACCCCTCTTGCCCCATCACTTCCCCCCACCTTTTTAATACCGGCTATCTCCCCTCTCTCTTTCTAGTCCAGATGAAGGGTCTCAACCCAAAATGTCGACTGTCCATTTCCCTCCTGAGATGCTGCCTGACCCGCCGAGTTCCTCCAGCTCCTTTGTGTGACTCTCCTGATTTTCAGCATCTACAGTCTCTCGTGTCTTCACTCTTTCCTTGCTTGTTCTTACAAAATGTCCTCCTCATTCTTTTATAGATTAAATTTATCACCTATCTGTCCATTGGAGCAACCCTCCTGAAATATTTCACAACTCTCAACTGAGTTTGCCAAACCCAACTGCGTCATCAGATTATTTTAGGATTGTGCTCCTAATGGCCTGGTACAGCCTTTCCATTTCAACCAAGGATCTGGCTCTGATGTCCATAGGCTGTACCTCTTCCAAACTCATCCATTCCAACCCTTTGTTCAAACTTAAAAAAAAGCAGATGCTGGAAAGCTGAAACAAAAACAGAAAATGCTGGAAACGGTTAATGTTTCTTCATCCACAGATGCTGCCTGACCTGGTGAGCAGTTCCAACATCTTAGGTCTTTTCTATCAAAATCGTTGTTCTTCAATTGCTTAGCAAGTAAAACAGAATGCTGCAGATGCTCAGGGGGTCAAGCAGCATCTGCAGAGGCAGAAGCAGAGTTAACATTTTAAGCTGATGAGCTTTCTTCAGAAAAATTGGAGATAATAAAAGAATAGGGAAAGTGGGAAGGGGAAGAGAGAAAAGAAAGGCAAGGCCTGTGATAGGGTGGAGGGTAGGGAGGGATTAAATGGCAATGGAGAAAGATCTATCTCATACTATTCACTAATCACTTTTATTAGCAGCTCCATCAACCCCTTATCATTTAATCTCGCCTCCCCTCTGCACCCTTCTGTTTGTTCTCTCCATCCCTTCTACTTTCCTCTAACAAGAGGAATGGACCTTTTGTACGATCAGATGGACTCTTGACCTCGCGGCCAACCTCGTCACGGCCTTGCACCTTATTGTCTGCCTGCACTGCACTTTCTCTGTCCTCTGTAACTGTAACATTATATTCTGCATTCTGTTATTGCTTTGCCTTGGACTGCCTCGATGCCCTTATGTCATGAAATGATCTGTGTGGATGGCATGCAAACCTGTATCTCAGTACATGTGACAATAATTAACCATTTACCAATTTTCTCTGCATCTTGAAACATAAGAGATAGAAGGAAGAGGAGGCCATTCTGCCTGTTGAGCCTACCCCATGATTCAACATCTACCTCAACACCATTTCTCCACACCAACCCCATGTCACTTGATTCCTGTAATATCTAAAAATCTGCTGTGTGGAGTTTGTGCGTTCAATTTGTGACTGTGTGGGTTTCCCCTGGGTGCTCTGGTTTCCTCACAAAATACATGCTGATTAGTAGGTTAATTAGTGCAAATTGCCCCTAGTGTAAGTGGGTGGTAAGAGGATCGGGGGGGGGGGGGTGAAGTTGATGGGAATATGAGACAGAGAATAAATTACATGGAAATAAGTAGGGGAGTGGGATTAATAGGATTCCTCTGAGAGCCAGCATAGACTCAATGGGCCAAATGGAGAGCAGGTTCTTGGAGTGGTGATTTAATCTTTAGTGTTGGTTTCACATTGACTTTTTCTAGACAATAGGAGCCAAAAAAATATTCCCAGTGGCAATGAAAGCTCATCAACCTGAGACATTAACTCTGTCTCTCTCCACAGATGCCACCTGACCTGCTGAGCGTTTCCAGCACTTTCTTCTTATTTTACATTTCCGGTTTAAACCACATTTTGCTTTTGAATTAGTCTACAATCTAAACTGTTCCATTTCCCTTTTTTCTCTAACCGGTCTCCAGTGAAGCACCTTCTGAACATGCCCATGGATGCTATCCATTGCAGTCAGTGTAAACAAACACAAGAGTCTTACAGTCATACAGCCCAGAAACAGATCCTTGTGTCCATTATGTTCCTGCCAACCATCAAGTACCCACCTATACTAATGCATTCCTATAGCACCTTTTAGGACATTTAAAAGCTCTTTACAGACAGTGAAAGATTTTCTGAAGTTTGACCACTGTTTTAATGCTGGAAATGCAATATTCAATCTGTGCACAGCAAGATCCACAAACAGCATTGGGTTAATAGTCTGCTTTTAGAGATGCTGGTTGAGGGATAAGTGTTGGCCAGAGGGACACTGGGGAGAATTCTGCTGCTCTCATAGAGTCATAGGCCCTTCTGCCCAACATGTCCATGCTGACCAAGGTGTCTTCCTGAGATAGTCCCATTTGCCTGCATTTGGCCCATATCCCCCTAAACTTTTCCTATCCGTGTATCTGTCCAAATGATTTTTAAACATTGTAATTGTATCCGCCTTTACCACTTTTTCTGGCAGCTCATAGCATACACCCACCACCTTCTGTGTTATAAACTTGCCCCTCGGGTCCCCTTTAAATCTTTCCCCTCTCATCTTAAACCTATGTCCTCTAGTTTTAGATTCCCCTACCCTGGGAAGAAGACTGTGGCCGTTCACCTTACCTATGCCCCTCATGAAATTATACACCTCTATAAGGTCACCTCTCAGCCTCCTTTGCTCCAGGACAAACAGTCCTTGTTTTTCCTTATAACTCAAGGCCTCCAGTTCCAGCAACATTCTTGTGAATCTCTTGTAGCTTAATCACGTCCTCAAATCTCCCGCACTGATTGCATCGTAGGATCTTTCATTTCGACCTGAGAGAGCAGACTGGGACTTGGTTTAAAACCTCATCCAAAAAACAATACTGCCCTGTGTCAGTTTAGATCTTTGTACTTTAGTGAAGATTGAAAGATAAGATAAGATTTCTTTATTAGTCACATGTACATCGAAACACACAGTGAAATGCATCTTTTGCGTAGAGTGTTCTGGGGGCAGCTTGCAAGTGTCGCCACATTCCTGGCACCAATGTAGCATGCCCACAACTTCCTAACCCGTACGTCTTTGGAATGTGGGAGGAAACCGGAGCACCCGGAGGAAACCCATGCAGATACAGATCACATTGTGCTGGTTTTCTTCAGCATGATGTGATTGAAAGCAAACCTTGGAGAGTGGGAATTGGAACGTTGCCCTTTTGTGGGATGCTTCATGTCACACCTGAGGTGACAACGTTCCCGATGCAACGTTTCCTGTCAAGAAATTAGTCCTCAATGTCCTGGGAGGAGCCATTGTTGGTCACTCCCGTGTTTTCCTCCTGCAGCACCAGACTAACAAGTCCCAAACTTACCTTCTATTCTTCCAGCCAGGGTTCAATACCCCCACGATAATGCCCAGGCCTCGAACACCAAACTCTTCGCCCCCTACCCACCTTTGCCTTTGGTTACCTGGGAAACCTCGACCATCTAATCCCCAAAGGTTCAACTGCTAGATCTTCAATGCCCTGAATGCAGACCCAATCTCTACCACCACCCCACAATCCAAGGTCCCCCAACCTCTAATCGCCAACGTCCTCACCATTCAGGCCTCCAAACCTTGCCCTCTCTGGCAACTTCCTCTCTCCACCCAACACCCACCCACCAAATCCCACCACCCAACAAGCCAGTGCAGCATCTGGCGCACATTTGTAGCCATAGTATTTGTGCTGCTGGTCCAGTTGGGTTTCTGATCAATAGCAGCTCCTAGGATGTTGGTGGTGGGGGACTCAGTAATAGTTATGGCATTGAATGTTAAGAGTGGATGGTTAGGCTCTCTCATGAAGGAGGTAACCATTGACTGACATTTTTGTGGCGTGAATGCTATTTGCCACTAATCAGTTCATGCCCGAATGTTGTCTAGTCTTTGCAGTTTGCATATGTGGAGGGATTAATTTTTGTGAGGAATTGTGATAAAATTGTACATTGTGCAATCATCATTGAACATCCCCACTTCTGAGCTCATGATGGAAGGAAGATCATTGATGAATGAGCTGAAGATGGTTGGGCCTAGGGCACTGATTGGTGAACTCCTGCTGTGGTGTCCTGAGGCTGGGTTGATTGACCTCCAACAACTACAACCATCTTCCTTTCTGCAAGGTTCCAGCCATTTGATTGTCTTCTCCTTGATGCCCATTGACTTCAATCTTACTGAGGCTCCTTGATGCCACACTCAGCCAAGTGCTGACAGATGTCAAGGGCAGTCACTCTCACCTAACCTCTGGAAGTCTCTTTGGTCCGTGATTCAACCAAGGTCCTGATGAGGTTTGGAATGGCCAGATCTTGGAGAAGCACAAACAGAGGATGAGTGAGAAGGTCACTGGTGGTGATAGCTCTGTTGTTTAGAACTCTGCTAATATATAAAACTAAATTGCAGCTATGGCCAATCAAAACTCAGACTCTCAAAAAATTACCAGTGTTTTCATACCCAACCATTGACATATGTGTAATGATCTGAAACTTGTGATTGATCTGTTAGAGAATGAAACACCAAGTATTGATTGAGACACAAACCAAATAGTCCTGACCTGCATAAAGTATTAAGCTAGGTTTTAGCATGAATACCAACCCAGCCAATAACCTGACTGTTTATCAAATGCACCTCCAAACCAACCTAAACCCAACACATGCTCTGGTTGGGTAGCAAGGCTCTGATTTCATCAGCTTGCAGGTGACCAAGAGAAAACTGGTTGGCCACAGATGAAGCTGACTTCCCATCTGATGCAAAAGGTGACATGTCACCAACTGTGGCAGCACAGTGGCACAGCAGGTAGAGCCGCTGCCTCACAGTGCCAGAGACCCGGGTTCAATCCTGACCTCCGGTGCTGTCAGTGTGGAGTTTTGCACGTTCTCCCTGTGACAATGTCGGTTTCCCCTGGGTGCTCTGGTTTCCTCCCACATCCAAAGATAGTGTCGGTTGACAGGTTAATTAGGCACTGTAAGTTGCCCCTAGTGTGTGGGTGAGTGGTAGAATCTGGGGGAAGCTAATGGAGATGAGGGGAGAATTAGTGTAGGGTTAGCATACATCGGTGATCAATAGTCAGTGCAGACCGTGTGGGCCGAAAGGTCTGTTTCCCTGTTGTATGACTATGACTCCTTGGACCGTATCAAATTCACCTCCTCTCTGCGCAGGCGCTTAACTTTCTCAATTCTTTTCTTGCAAAAGAAAGGTTTTATACCGTTAATGCTGGTTAGCAACAACAACGAACACAAGTATTTCTACCTCTATAACAATCTCCATGTAGCAAGACAACCCAAGACACTTCAAGACAGCATTATCAAACAAAAATTGATACCAAGCTTAATAATATAATGGCATAAGTGTAGGTTGTTCGAAGAGGTAGATTTTATGGAGCTTTGCAGCTGATAGTGTTTCTCTTGAAGTGAAGTCTCTGATTGTGACAGATTGTGAGTAGCAAGATCCCACAAACTAATGACCAGGTAATTTGGCTTAGTGATGCTGATTGAGGAATCAGGATTGACAAAGGAGCACTGGGAAGAGCTCCTCTGCTTTTTTTCAAAATGCCTACCAGCAAGCTTTTATGGTTGAGAGTTTAATATTTCATCTAAACCTCTGCAGCGGCTCCCCTGTACCACACTGGAAGTGTAGGCCAGAACGTTGCATTCATGTCCCTGGTGGGCAAAGGATTGAACTCACAACCTTTTGATTCAGAGGTGAGAGTGAAACACACCATGCACAGCTGACAGCCCTGTAGGGGTGCAACCTCTTTATCCCTTCAAACAGTTCTACCGTTTGTTTTCCCTTGGATTTTAATGGACTCACATGAGTACAATGCACAGAGTGTCTGTGATGGGACAGTTCTGAGGAGGTGATTGTCCTTCTATCGTTCCTGTCCCTTCTCCCAGCATCTATCTGCAGGAACAGCGCACGAGAGAGCACAACCAGGTCCAATTGCTTTATTCCTTTTTTTTACCTCCGAGGGTATTTTGCCCTCTCAGAATGCTTCGCTGATGGCCACCAGAAAATATGAACATCGCTCACAGTGTGCCACTCACACGTTAATTCACAGAGATGTGGGAAACTTGTTATTTTCTTGGGCTGAATCCTTGGAGTGGAGCCAGGAAGTTTTTTTTCTCTCTCTCTTCCAATTGATTTCCATAAGAGAAACATGAGTTAAGCATTTTTGGGGGGGATTTTCCTGCAAATTTCCTGAGCCTGTGACTGCATTTGGCAGAAAGGTTGGCCAGGATGCCCTTGCAACTGTGGTGTACCCATCACTGAATGCAATAGATTATAATGAAACCAAAGGTCATGGGAGACATGGTTAAATTTTAAAATATTGAACCCTGCCTTGCAGCATCTTAGTCAATCTTCAAAGAATCACTTTAAAATTTAAATCGCCCACCGGGTGCATTGGGAACATTTATTAGGGAATGCTGAGCTTCCTTGATGTAAATTTCCAGCCTTTACTCTTGATAAACAGATGCAGAATTTCGGTTATGTCCAGGGAGTGAGATTTGGACCCATCTTAATTGTTTCTGAATATCCAAAATAAAAGTTGAAGTTGCCACTCAGATTAAGATGATGTAGGTTAAGGGATCTTGCATTTATTTACTATGGTTGGAAGTGTCCTGGTGTGGTACAGTTATGTGGGTAAGTCCCACAAACATCAATAAGGGACCTGAAAAGCAAAATAAACTGCAGGTGTTGAAAATCTGAGATAAAAGCAAAAAATGCTGTGGATACTCTGCAAGTCGGGCTGCATTTGTGTAGAGAGAAATGACATTAGGGTTTCAGGTCAATGATCCTCCTTCAGAGTTGTAGAAGTGGGAAAAGTATGTATTGAGTTGCAGAGGGAGGGAGGTAAAGAGATAAAAGGGAATGTCTGTGAGATGTTGTCCAGGTAATACCATTGCTTTGGATGCTGTCTAACAGAGGGATCTGTCTGGTTCAATGACGGCAGTTAGAGAGACAAAAAAAGTACTGGAATTGTGAGATGCCAAACACATGCCAAAATTCTGAGTCTGTGTCTCCCAATCATGGAGGAAACATCATTTCAATGTCTATGCTGTCACACCACATAGTAATATTATGTTTCAATGACAACAACTCTTAATTCGTCTAAAGTGTAGGCAATTAAGACATAACACACTCTTCCTGTCTTTTTGGGGCAACCCCCAAGCTCATGAATTGGTCAAATGAGCTATTACTACACTGGCTCCAAGGTATTGTTCTTTAGGTAAGGAGACAAAAACTGTACTGAGTAGTCCCGATGAAGAATTATCAGGTCCCTGTACATTTGCAGTGAGACATTCTTACTCCTCTTTTCCAATTCTTTTGTAATATATCAGTTGGCTTCATAATAGCTTGCTATACCACAGTGTTAACTTCCTGCGGTACCTATGCACACCCAGGTCCCTATGAACACCAATATTTCAAAATCTCCCATCTTTTGAAAAATATTCTGCTTTTCTATTTTTCCTACGAAATTGGATAAGCGCGTTTCTCCAAATTCTGTTCCATCTGGCGTGTTTACAGTGGACAGTGAAGAAGGTTATCTGCGATAACAAAAGGATCTTGATTAACTGGGGAAGTGGGCCAAGGAATGGCAGATAGAATTTAACTCAGACAAGTGTGAGGTTTTGCATTTTGAGAAGTTAAACCAGGGCAGGACATACACAGTAAATGGTTGGGCCCAGGACAGTGCTGTAGAACAGAGAGACCTTGCGGTACAGCTACATAGTTCCCTGAAAGTGGCAACATGGGTAGACAGGGTGGTGAAGGACACACTTGCCTTCAGCAATCAGTGCATTGAGGACAGGAGTTGGGATGTCATGTTGCAACATACAAGTTGTTGATGAGACCACACTTAGAGTATTGTGCGCAGTTCTGGTCACCCAGCTATAGGAAGGATGTCATTAAGCTGGAAGGAGTGCAGGAAAGATCCACAAGGATGTTACTGGGACTAGAGGACTTTAGTTATTAGAGGCTGGATTGGCTGGGACTCTTTTTTCCCTGGAGCATAGGAGACTGAGGGGTGACTTTATTGAGGCATATAAAATCATGAGGGTCGTAGATAAGGTGGATGGACACTGTCTTTTTCTGAGGGGAAGGGAGTCTAAAACTAGAGACTATAGATTTAAGGTGAGAGGGTAATGAATTAAAAGGGACCTGAGGGGCAAGATTTTCACACAGAGGGTAATGGGTATATGGAACGAGCTGCCAGAGGAAACTGTAGAGGCAATAATGATATTTAAAAGACATTTAGACAGGTACATGAATAGAAAAGATTTCAGTGGATATGGGCCAAGCGCAGGCAAATGCAACTAGCTCAGATAGACATCTTGGTCAGCACGGACGAGCTAGGCCAAGGGGCCTGGTTCAGTGCTGTATGACTCTATCGCTTGGAGGTTCCCTCCTCATCGTTCACTCCCCAAGCTAGATCTGTATCGTCAGTAAATCTGTATACTTTACATTCATTCCCCTAACCTAAATGGTTCCTATTGGATTACAGAAGAATAAGGTCCCTGCTCTGATCCTGGCAGTGATAAGAGCATGTCAATCCCAAAATGACCTGTTTATTCCAACTCTCTCTTTTCAGTTCAATAATTCATCCTAATAAATTACCACAAACTCTAATTTTTTGCAATAGCCTTGTGTGGAAACATCGAATAGTCTTTGAAAACAATTCAACATCCTTTGTTCCCCGCCTTCTCTTCCTACTTATCTTGCTACCTCACAACGTTAACAGATTTGACATGCAGACTCCCCCTTTCATAAATTCTTGTTGACTCTGCCCAATCGTATTGTGACTTTCTGTCCCATTACTACATCCCTGACACCAAAAGCAAAATACTGCAGATGCTGGAAATCTGAATTAAAACAGCAAAACATTCTGAGAACGTACTTATCCAGTTCCCTTTGAATATATTGTATCTGCTTTCACTGCATCTTTCAGACAGTAAATTCCAGGTCGCTACTGGCTGTGTTAAAAACCCATTCCACCCCTCTGTGGTTCTTTTGCCGATTCTGTGAAATCTGATGATCAAAGTTCTTGCCGGTGCAAACAGTTTCTGAAATAAAACCAGAGAATGCTGGAAACACTCAGTGGGTCAGGCAGCATCTGTGGAAGACAGACAGTTATTGTTTCAGGTCGAAGACCCTTCATCAGAACTGATGAAGGATCATTGACCTGAAAAGTCAACTCTGTTTCTCTCTCTGCAGATGCTGTCTGACCCGCTGATTGTTTACAGAATTCTCTGTGCACACTCTATCGACCTTTCTTCACAATTCTCCATGGTGGCTGCAGGGTTAGTTGAATATTTCCACCATTTTCTGTTTTATTATTCTTAGATTGTGTCTTTTTCTCTATTACCAGTGTCAGGCTACATGAACCATTGTTCTCTTGTTCGTTGTTATTGAATGGTAGAATTATGTTTGCCCTTTCTCAATCTCTAAAGCTCATTCTATTGAGAGATGTTTCCCTATGCTGAATGTACTGTGTAACTGAAAACTATTGTTGGACAATGAATCTTAATTTGGGCACAGCAAGTTTTCAAGAAAGGGAAAGAGTACTTGCAATTCAGGAACCAAGAAGAATCAACCTCAGAGGGACTGATTGCAAAAATAGCAAAAGAAAATAAGGAAATATTATCAATTAATAACGAGGATCTATATAAATTTATCACAGTTAAAATGTCTTAAGATGCTTCACAAGAGGATATCAGAAAAAAAATTTCACTGAGAAAAGTTAGAAAAGTGAGACAAAAGCTTGGTCAATTAAGAATGAGTTAAAGTTCCTTCTGGATTATGGTGTCCTACAACCAAACTGATCCACAATCCTGCAGGGATATTAACTGATCACCATTTGTCCATTACCAAGAAATTTGTTCAGACAGGAAGGTGGACATGAGATAGAAGATTGGTGAAAACCTCATTGAATATCTGAACAGGTTTGATCCTTACTCCTGCTCCTATATACGTAACAAGCAATTGTACTTTCTTATGTCTTATAACCTGAGGCTACAGATCAGAAGCAACCATCTTGTGTAAAATTGGCATCCGTGACATCTTAAATTTGAGCAGAACTTTTCCTGGTATTGATTAAAGAGTTGGTTTTGATACAAAATGGCTGCTTCTAGGTCACCTCTGGCCAGCTGTTCATCAAAACAAAATGTGGGATCAGTGGAAGAGCTGCAGCATTGATATATAGCACCCTTCATAACATAGTGTAGAAATCCAGCCAAATATACTTGGAATGTCGGTTGCCAGAGGCTACAGTTTATCTCTTGAGAGAGTTTGTGTGTGTATGTGTGCACGCCTGTGGCACTCTGCAATATCTCACCTTCCTGCAAGTGTTAGGGAAACAGATGGAGATAGTTGAGCTTGATTTTCTTGAATGTTACAGCCAAAACTAAAGGAGTGTTTTCTTAGACTAATATCTGATAATGCGAAGAATAATAAGACTTGGGAGTGTTTAGTTAGGGAATAATGGATATCAGGAACATTAGATACTCAAGAACAATAGATACTTAAATATAACAGATAGGAGTGATTTAATATAGGGAATATTGGATATTCAGGAACATTAACAATATGAGAACAATAGGCAGCCAATAGTGATTTAAAATAAGGAATAATAGATGCAGAACAATGGATATTTAGGAATAATAATCCCCATGAACAATAGATACACAGCAATAATAGATTCCCAGGAGTGAGTTAAAATAGGAGATAATGGCTTCCAGAGACTAATTTACAATTGGGAATAATGAACAGCAGAGGGATTTATATAGAGTTTAAAACAACAGGATTGACTTAAGATAGGGAAAAGTGGATATTTGGGAAGGCTTTGTATGGAGTTTAAAAGATACCTGGAAATGACTACAGTTCAAACAATGGAGAATCTGTGTTGTTTACCTCGAGAATGAGAGTTATTCAGGAGTTGTTGAATCTGGGCTAATGTGTACTTCGGAGTTACTTCATAGAGAATAAGTGATATCCAGGAATGGTTGTATAAGTCAAGTGGATAAATGGTGGTACTTGTACAGAATAATGAGTAGCCAGAGATAACTACATAAAAACGATAGATATCTGGGAATGCTAAAGTGGAGAAAAGTGGATCCTTTGGTGTGAGTAAGTAGGGAATTACGGCGAGCTGGGAATGGGAGTGAAAGGGAAAACTGACAGAAGAAACTTGCATTTATTTTATAATCTCAACACCCCACGCTAATTAAGTACTTTAGAGATGTAGTTACTGTTGTAATGTCAGAAATAACCTGAAAATCTGTTGATTTTTTTTGGTGATGTTGGTTCAGGGATAAAGATTGGGCAGAACACTGGGGGTAACCCCTCTGACCTCAAAATGGTGGCATGGGATCTTTCTCAGGCACCTAGATAGACCCAGCACATAGATGCAATCACAAGGAAGGCACGCCAGCATCTTTATTTTCTTGGATGGTTAAGGAGGTTCGGCATGTCTTTGGGTACTCTAACAAACTTCTACATATGTACTGTTGAAAGTGTCCTGACTGGTTGAATCATGGCCTGGTACAGCAATTCGAATGCACAGGAATGTAAGAAGCTGCAGTGAGTAGTGAACTCAGCCCAATACACAAAGTGGACATCCCTCCCCACCATCGGTAGTGTCTACAGGAGGCGCTGCCACAAAAAGGCAACATCCATCATCAAAGTTCCCCACCATCCAGCCATACTATCTTCTCGCAACTACCATTGGGCAGGAGGTACAGAAGCCTGAAGTCCCACACCACCAGGTTCAGGAAGAACTACTTCCCTTCAACCATTTGGTTCTTGAACCAACCTGCACAACCCTAATCTCTACCTCAGTACAGCAACACTATGACCACTTTGCTTTACAATGGATTTCTTTTTTTTGTTCTAATTGTGCTTTCTTGTATAATTTTGTATAATTTATGATTAATTTATGTTTTTCTTGTGAATGTTGTGTATCTGATGCTATGTGCCTGTGATGCTGCTGCAGGTTTGTCATCGCACCTGTGCACACATTTACTTGTGCATATGACAATAAACTCGACTTTGACTTTGACCGAGAGAACAGACAGGGCCACAGCTTAACGCCTCAGCGATAAAGCAGCAACTTCGGCAGTGTAGCACTCCCACAGTCCTTGAGCTGGAGGCCCAGCCTCATTTATGTGCTCGAGTCTCTGGAGTTGGACCAGGACTCCAGGGCTTTCTGATTCAGAAGTGAGGCCATCCACCGAGCCACTGCCTGTAGGGCCTGAAAATGCAAACTTGCATTTCTCGTGCTTGCTGCAAATCAACAAAGTATTTCCTCAAACATTCTTTTAATGAGACTCCTACAGGTTTCAAGGAAGAGGGATGATTCCCATAGTCTCCATGATGACTCTCCCAGTTCCAACAAAGACTTGCAAAGAATGTGAGTCCTTTGTAATTGCCTTTCATCAGGCAAGAGTGGATTTAAGGAGGAACACACCCTGCATTACAACTGGGCTGATTATGGATCTTCTGTTACCAGGAGAACACGGGTATTAAACCATTGCCTTATGAGTCTTCAATTCTCCTACCCATTGCTGACATATTTCAACAGGAGCATTGAAGCAAACTGAATGACCAGGCAAAGTCCCACCAATTAGAGTCTGGTCAACGACTTATGTCTTTCATGTATAACCAGAGCCATCCATGTGCTTAAGAATAAAAGCTACATTTTTGTTTTGTCGAGTGTTCTATCAGCTATCCATGCTGTGCAATGACAGTGTTACACATTGAGAAGCAAACTAGGTTAGCTCTGGTTATTATATATCAATAAGATGACTAACCATCTAGGTACCAAAGGAGCAGAAGAATATTCAATGGACACAACAAGACTACTCCATCTATCCCCCTTACTGCTGCCCTTAATCCCTTCTCTGCACGCACAGTTTGTTGATGGTGCCCTGGGCATTTCCTATTCCCTCAACCCAACCATTAGCAACCACACCTGGCTCTGTAATTCCCTCCCTAAACCTCTCCGCCTGTCAGAACATTTAGACTCTTGAGTCTGTTCCATCATTCAGCGAGATTGTAACTAATCTAACTTCAAATTCCCATCTTTGCCTCATGTCCTGTAATTTACCTAGCTGCCAACGTTCAAGCATGGGCTGATAAGGAGAAGTGGCATTAATGTCAAAAAAAGGGACAGACAATGACTAACTCCACCAAGAGCCTCACCACCTATCAAATATCCATGTTGTGTAATGATTACACATTGAGAGGCATCCACCCTCAACTATCTAAATGCTAAGGGATACAACTCAAGGTGGTGTAACCTCTCCTCGTAACTGAGCCTTTAGGATTGAAGTGTCAGTCTGGTGAAGCCACGCTGCGCATATGTCCTCCCTAGTGGTAGAACTGCTCAAAGTTCTCCAGGTGTAGTCCCCCTACCTCTGTGACCATCTTTAGATCACCTTACCCAGAATCGCCTGTCAAATTTTATACAGAGAATGCTGGTCAGTCAGCATCTGTGGGGAAAGAAATACAGTCAACATCTCATGTCATTGCTCTTACATCAGGACTGAACTGGTGAAGTATCACAGACCTGAAATGTTAACCTTGTTACTGTCTCCACAGATACTGCCTGACCCGTTGGGCATTTTCTGTTTATTTATTTCAGATATACAGCATATTCTTTTGGACTGGTGTCAAGTTGTGCCTGATAACACTCCTATGAAGCATCTTGTGATGTTTAACTGCACTAAAGTTGCCAAAGGTTAATCATATTGCTTGTTGCTCGGTTGAGTTGACACTCCTGTGCTCCAGAATTGACAGTACCAGGTAAACCTGGTCCTACTGTTACTTACTTACTTATGCTTATTTTATGACACAGGAGATCACCAGTTCCAGGTTGGTTCCCTGCAAAGCAAACCCAAAACCTGGGATGCTGAAACCAAGCCCAATGTGTGCTGGTTATCTGTAAACACCTGAGAGGGCTCAGTCCCACACATCTTCCCTCGCAATCCACCTCGGCTGAAGCCTCCTCACCAGCCTCTGCTGAGTGGCCAAAAACAGTGTCAATAGACTGAGATCTCAGACCCTATCTCCCTCATCCCCACCATCCCACCATTGGCGTGGTCCAACCATCTCTCACCCACCCACACCCATCGCTCTGTGGATAGCACTATTACCTCTGAGTCAGGATATTATGGGTTCAAGCCCCACTCTGGAGGCTTGACCACTGAAATCTAGGTAGACAGTACCACCAGCAGAGATGCCATCTTTCAGATGCGTCAATAACCCCAGGCGCTGTCTGCTGTCTCAGGTGCTTATAATGGGTAGCAGTAATGTGGATAGATAGATTAGTCTTGTTGGATCCGTTGAGTATTTTCCTGCTCCTTTGGTCTATAATCAATACTAGATGGTTAGTCTACTGATTGGAATATGAGCAGGAGAATTCTCCCCTGACTATGGCCCAACGCTTGTCTCCACCAACATCACCAAAGTAAGTGACTGGCCATTATCACTGTGGCTGAGTCCATATTTACAATGTGTGTTTCATACAACAGTAACTACTTTGCAACAAGGGCGTCACTGAGATAACCCCCCAAGCCTGCAGAAGATGCTATAGAAATGCAGCTTTCTGCCTGTGAAGAGAGTCACCCAGCCAAATCACAGTCGAGGGGAGCCTGCCTCCAATCCCTTGAGTTCACTCTTTGCACAACGCTGCAAGCATACAGTGCGTCATCATCAGGCACTTAGTGACAGTTCTGGTGACTGTTACTCCCTGTTGTTCCACCTACCAAGGCTGAGCTCCCTCTGTTTCCTTGATAGGTATTTGCTTCCTTGAGCAGTGAGTGACGATTTGTCACCCAGGCATTGACTGCAATCTGTCACCGAGCACGGCAAAGTGATGGCGTTACCTGGTGCTGATTCATCGCCAGCTTCCTGACTGTTCTGCCAACTCAACGGTTGGCAGTATCCTAGAATCATATAGCTCTTAAGGAGGCCATTTGGCCCATCTTAGTTCTTTGAAATACTTCCCCACTTTCTCATCCTCTTTGCCCCTGTTTACTTCTTTTTCTTTACCAAACACTTTTTGAATTCTCTTTCAGAAAATATATTAATCTTTTTCCATCGCCCTTCAGGTAACGTGTTCAAGATCACAGCAACAGGCTGTGTTAAAAAAAAACTCTCCCTCTCTGCCAATTATCTTATATTACCAACTTTCTTGCCAATGAAAACAGCTTCTGCTTATGTTATTCTTTTCAAAACCCTTTGTGATTTTGAACACTGATTATCCCTCCAATCCTCTCTGCTTCTCCAGCAGCACAGTGTCTCATGGTTCCAGAGACTCAGGTTCAATCCTGACCTCCGGTACCTGTCTGTGTGGAGTTTGCATGTTCTCCTTGCGACCGTGTGGGTTTCCTCTGGGTGCTCCGGTTTCCTCCCACATCCCAAATGTGTGTGGGCTTGTAAGTTAATTGGCTGCTGTAAATTGCCCCTTGTGGAGGCAAGGGACAAACAAAGTCAAACGTGGAGTTGATTGGTATGTGAAGTTGAACTTGCAGTTGAATTTCTTCTCGTGTGCACAAGTAAATGTATGCACAGGTACAATGAAAAACTTACTTGCAGCAGCATCATAGGCACACAACGTCAGATATACAATATTCACAAGAAAAAGAAATTAAACATAAATTATACACAATTTTTACAAGAACGAACACAATTAGAACAAAAAAAAAGTTCATTGTCGTGCAAAGTGGTCAAGGTAGTAAGATAAGATTTCTTTATTAGTCACATGTACATCAAAACACAAAGGAAAATGCATCTTTTGCGTAGAGTGTTCTGGGGGGCAGCCCGCAAGTGTCACCACACTTCTGGCGCCAACATAGCATGCCCACAACTTCCTAACCCGTATGCCTTTGGAATGTGGGAGGAAACCGGAGCACCCAGAGGAAACCAACGCAGACACGGGGAGAATGTACAAACTCCTTACAGAGAGCGGCTGGAGTTGAACCCGGGTCGCTGGCACTATAATAGCGTTACGTTAACCGCTACACTACCATGCCCGCCCTAACGTCCTAACAGAGGATGGTTTCGATCCATCAACCTCTGGGTTATGGGCCCAGCATGCTTCCGCTGCGCCACTCTGCTGATACTGAGGTAATGATGAGGGTTCTGCCAGTTGGTTCAAGAACCGAATGGTTGAAGGGAAGTATCTGTTCTTGAACCTGGTGGTGTGGGACTTCAGGCTTCTGTACCTTCTCCCCAGTGGTAGCTGCAAGACGATGGCATGGCCTGGATGGTGGGGATCTTTGATGATGGATGTTGTCTTCTTGAGAGAGAAAATGTTGCAAGGTTACGGGGAAACAAGGGGGGGAGGGAATGGAAGTGATGGATCTGATGGGCTGAATGGCCTCATTTTATGTCGTAATAAGTGCTCAAACCTCTCCATACTGAAGGCTTTGATCCCACATTTCTGGAGTAATGTGGGATAGTTGCAAGTTCTTCCTAGATGTGATAAGATGGACCCAATGCTTTCCTTCACCTGTTTAGGGGACAATCGGTAACATGGAATTCTTGTGATAGTTGGAGGTACCTCTAGAGACACTCCTCCAAGTGGGAATGGATACGTGTTGGCCATGACAAACACATGGGACCGTATTCCTTGGTGAGGCCACATTTGGAATATGGTGTTCAATTTTGGTCACCTTGTTGTAGGAAAGATGCCATTAAGCTGGAAAGAGTACAGAGGAAATTTACAAGGATGTTGTTGGGAGGTGTGGGACTGAGTTATGGAGAAAGGTTGAGCAGGTTGTTACTTTTCTCATTGGAGCGTAGGAGAATGAGGGGTGATCTTATAGAGGTGTATAAAATCATGAGGGGTATTGATGGGGTCAATGCACACAGTCTTTTCCCCAAGTTTAGGGAATTAGGAACTAGAGGGCATAGGTTTAAGGTGAGAGGGGAGAGGTTTAATAGGAACCTGAGGGGCAATTTTTTCACCTAGAGGGCAGTCAGTATATGGAATGAGCTGCCAGAGGAAGTGGTTGAGGCAGGTACATTAACAACATTTAAAAGGCACTTGGACAGGTACATGGATAGGAAAGATTTGGAGGGATATGGGCCAAACATGGGCAAATGGGACAAGCTTAGATGGAAATCTTGGTCTGCATGGACCAGTTGGGCCGAAGGGCCTGTTTCTGCATTGTATGACTCTATGACTCCAAATAGAATAAAAAGCACAAAATAGTTACATAACACCCTGTGTTGGATCCCACTGCACTGTTTCAAAGAACAAGGGCTGTTTCATGTCATGGAGTAATGTTTATCCCTTGATCAACGTCAGTGAGAAACAAATTATCTGGACATTATCACAATACTCATTGTGCCTCAATTAGCTCACATGTTACCTACATTAACAGCGTCCACACTTCAGAAGTATTTTGTTGTTTGGGCGGCACAGTAGTGCAGCAGGTAGTGCTGCTGCCTCACAACTCCAGTGACCCGGGTTCAATCCTGACCTCTGGTGCTGCCTGTGTGTGGAGTTTGCCTGTTCTGCGTGGGAGTCCCCCAGGTGCTCCGGTTTCCTCCCACATCCCAAAGACGTGCGGGTTGGTAGGTTCATTGGCCGCTACATGTTGCCCCTCGTGTGAGTGAGTGGAATCCAAAGGGTGGGGGGGAAGCTGAAGAGAATTTAGGGAGAATAAAGTGGGATGATTGTAGGATTAGTGTAAATAGTAGTTGATGGTGAAAGGGCTAATTCTGTTCTGTATGACATTGGTACTTCTGGAGTTTATGGATGGAGCTGTGGAAATCCAAGTCTCCCTTCCTTTCTTTCTTCAAAGCCTTGTGTCCGTACTGGTTTTCTTTAACTTATGTGAACTCCACTCCCTGTCTCATCTCTCTTCACCTGAGACTCATGCAATGCCCTCTGTGTGGGAGACAGTGTTTCCAGCACAGCATTTGTAACAAGCACCAATCCTATCCCACCGCTATGGATGATAACCTTCTCCACTGTTACCCAGTACTCTGCCTAATATCGTTCTCGGGACGTGAGAAGCTGAATTCTGCTCTGGCCTATTCAGTGTTCTCCAAACCCATGCAGGTTTCTGTATTGGGACTGATTAGCTACAAAAGCTGGGTTTTTAGAGCAAAATTACTTCCTGGGATGTGGGTGTTGCTGGCAAAGGCACCATTTATTGGCCACCCCTAACTGCCTCTCAAAAAGGTAGTGGTGAGTCAGTCCATCTGTTGAAGGTACAATTGTGTGTGTGTGTGTGTGTGTCTGTCTGTTTGTCTGTCTGTGTCTATATTTATGTGTTGTGACACTGTGTGAATGTACAACACTTATATGGACAACGCTTTAAAAATAAGTTTAAAAATGATGCCCCCAGTTGTAGATCCTCCCACAAAAGGACCCAACCTCTTCACATCCATCTCCTCAGGATCTCAAAGTCAAAGTCAAAGTCAAGTGTATTGTCATGTGCACAAGTACATGTGTGCACAGATGCAATGAAAAACTTACTTGCAGCACCATCACAGGCAGATAGCATTAGAGATACAACGTTCACAAGAAAAACATAAATCATACAAAATTATGCAAGAAACCTTTAGAACAAAAAAAAAGTCCATTGTAGTGCAAAGTGGCTGTGGTGTTGCTGTACTGAGGTAGTGATTAGGGTTGTGCAGGTTGGTTCAAGAACCGAATGGTTGAAGGGAAGTAGCTGTTCCTGAACCTGGTGGTGTGGGACTTCAGGCTTCTGTACCTCCTGCCCGATGGCAGCTGCGAGAAGACGGCATGGCCAGGACTGCGGGGATCTTTGATGATAGATGTTGCCTTCTTGAGGCAGCACCTCATGTAGACACTTCCAATGGTGGAGAGGATGGTGGGGAGGGAGTGATCTTATACGATGCAAGGGAAAAGGATAGTTGTCAACGGAGGAGACTGTAGCTGGAAGGTAGGAGTTCTAGGAATATGACCCAGAGTGCCCACTTCTGCCATGTAAGAGGACAATTCCAATAGGTGATGACACACTATAATTAACTCATGAGTACCAGGGATCCTCAGGATCAATACCTGCTGCCACCATCTCTCAATCCACACTGTGCCCAGCTTCCTTGGATCTATACTGCCTGCCACCACAGCAAGACATTCTAGAGGCAATGAAAAACTGCAGGTGCTGGGAATCTGAAATAAAAACAGAAAATGTTAGAAGCACTCAGCAGGCCAGGCAGCATCTGTGGATGAAGAAACAGCTAATCTTTCAGGTTCGGAACCCTTTGTCAGACCTGGGGAAGGGTTAGTTTAGGTAGCAGAGAAGGTTGGGGAAGGAGATGGGTGGAATTTCTTTGATTGGCTGAAATAATATGGCAGTTAAGGGGCAGTTAATGTCACTCTCCAGTGGAATTAACTAACGGGAGTTAATTCCACCTGAGAGAGCCTTGGTTTGACATCACTTCTCATGGGCTGCACCTTTGACTGTGCAACACTCCCTCTGTACTGTTCAGGGAGTACTGGTCTAGACAGTGTATTTAGGACTCTAAGTCGGAACTTGAATTGTGCCAAAGGTGAGGGCACTAAACTTTGACAGTCAATTGACCCCTAGACACTTCAGAGGACATTAAGAATCGACTCTTGGTCTGGGCATTAAACTAAATTGGTAAATTGGTTTATTATTGTCACATGTACAGATGTACTGTGAAAAACTTTCTTTTGCATGCCATCCATACAGATCATTTCATCACATGAGTACATTGAGGTAGTACAAGGGAAAAGCAATAACAGAATGCAGAATAATGTGTTACAGTTACAGAGAAAGTACAGTGCAGGCAGACAATAAGGTGCAAGGCCACGATGAGATAGATTGTGAGGTCAAGAGTCCACCTTATCGTTCAAGAGGTCCATCTAATAGTCTTATAACAGCAGGACAGAAGCTGTCCTTGTGCGTGGTGGTACAAGTTTTTAGGCTTTTGTATCTTCTGCCTGATGGAATGGGGGAGAAGAGAGAATGTTCAGGGTGGAAGGTGCCTTTGATTATGCTGGCTGCTTTACTGAGGCAGCGACAAGTGTAGACAAGAGTCCCTGGAGGGGAGGTTGGTTTTCATGATGTGCTGAGCTGTGTCCATAACTCTCTTGCTCATGGTACAGCTGTGGGAGAAGCCCAGCTCAGTGCAGAAACAATGGGTTTGAAGGATAAAAGGAGAAAATGAAACGAAATGATGACAGGCAAAAACTGCCGATTCTCAACAAACAGAAAGAAAGAACAAGTTATCTAAACTTGGAGAATTTGTTATTGAGTTCTGCAGGTGCCCAGACAGAAGATGGGGTGTTGTTCCTTGAACTTGCATTTGGCCTCATTATAAGGGTGCAGGAGGTCACAGACAGAGAGGTCAGAGTGGGAGTGGGATTCTGGGGTCTCAGCTGCACAGTGGTGCCAGGGCCAAGGAGGTATCAGTTGCCAAAAGGGGAAGGACACCAGGCATATCAAACCCACCTCTTGGGAGTCCCACAAGCCAGCAATCCACCCCGACAATCATTCTCAGTCAATCAGTCTCCAGCCGTGATTTAAGGAGAGCCCCAGTGGTGAAGAGCTTTGGGAACCAGTGCTTCAATGTGCCCTCCTCTTCCTGTGTCACCACACACAAGATTCCAGTTGCTCAAATCCTGGATTTTAAAAGGTCGTTTCCTAAGAGAAAACTATCTTATTTGCAATGCAATAATTCCACGTTGCCTGCACTCAATATGATCCAAAGGATCGCCCGCCACACAGGTTTTTACAAATTAGCCAGGAATTTACTCCTGTGCCGAGGTCTAACTACGTACTCAATCATTCTGAGCAGCACGTTATCCTAAACAGGGATTCTAAAAAAGCTGAAAGGCTCCACACCTACAATTCATGTTCACCCATTTCATTTCCAGGGTAACCAACTGCAGTCCCTGTTGGCGAGTATCCTTTTCCCTTGCTTCATGTAAGAACCTGAGGAGATGGATGTGAAGAGATTGTTTCCTTTTGTGGGAGGACCTACAATGAAGGGCAGCAGTTTACAAAGAAGTCAAAATCAAAGTCGAGTTTATTGTCATATGCACAAGTCCATGTGTGCACAGTTGCAATGAAAAACTTACTTGCAGCAGCATCACAGGCACAGAGCATCAGATAGGCAGTGTTCACAAGAAAAACATAAATTATGCACAAGAGAAGAAAACAATTAGAACAAAAAAAACAAAGTCCACTTTAGTGCAAAGTAATCAAAGTGCTCATAGTGTTGCTAAACTGTAGTGATTAGGGTTGTGCTGGTTGGTTCAACTACCAAATGGTTGAGGTGTCATCTATTTTAAGCGTTATACATTCACACAGTGCCACAGACACATAAATACAGACACGCACGTACACACACGCACACACACTCACACACACGCGCGCGCACACACACACAAAAACGCACACACATTGATACTTGTAGACATACAAATGCACAAATGTACACATGCGCACGTGTACATATGCACACGCACATATACACACAGGGATACACACGAGGCAAACTTTTCCTCTCAGAGAGTCATAAGTCTTTGTACTTCTCTTCCTTAAAGAACATTATTAAAGCAAAAAGTAGATAGGTGAACAAAGGGTGAAGGTTACCAGAGGAAGGGCTCAAATGGGGCATTGAGGCTGCGAATGGATCAGCCACGATTTTGTTGGACAGTAAGATTGACTCAATGGGCTGAAGAGTCTACTTCTGCTCCTAATTCATGTGTTTACATGAGACACTCTCACTTTATTCCTTTGGACTGCAGAGATATGTCAATACCCTGGTGAAACCTTTATGTTTGATGTTCTCCCGAGGCGTGCTAGCATGACCTGGCCAACCGATAGTATTTCGCTCCCAACCACTCAGTTCATTGATCTTCTTAACATCTCCAATTGTCAGTGTTGAGTGCATTATCATGGATCACGGGCTGAAATCAATGGGTCCCTCTTTAGGCTTCCTGCCCATTTGTTTGCTGACTGTGTGTCTTTCTCTTCTCCTCCTCATCGGAGGTTCAGATCAGGAACTTCATCCCAACCTTCCCTCACACTTCCCAAAATATTTCTATCAGGGGAGCCAGGCTGTGCCTCTGGATGAGGAGCTCTGCAGCTCGAATCCCGCCTCGGATCGTGGGGGTGGGTGAGACTGTGGAGTCCACTGGGGTCCAACTGCTTAGCTCAGGTTTGGGGGGGTATGATCCCAGTAAAAAGGGACTGACACCATCAGATCCCCTATGACAGGATGGCCAACTATGATCAAATTCAATCTCTTTTTGCTTGAGATCTGCTTTTGCTTCTTAGCAGTTTTATTTAAAGAAAGATCGAGAGGGAGCGAGGAGAGGATGTGGGTGCAGGGAGACCTGGAGACAGATGCAGACACTTGCACAGTCATGCAGACACTGTCATGTATGTACAAATTCACACAGGTGCATATCCACTGAGATGCAGGCACAGGGACAGACATACATGCAGTCATACACATATACTCACACATGCAGTCATACCATTAGAAAGCATCCTATCTGGATGCATCACGGCTTGGTACGGCAACTGCTCTGTCCAGAACCGCAAGGAACTGCAGAGAGTTGTGTACACAGCCCAGCGCGTCACGGACACCAGCCTCCCCTCCTTGGACTCTGTCTTTACCTCTCGTTGCCTTGGTGATAATCAAAGACACCACCCACCTGGGTCATTCTCTCTTCTCTCCTCTTCCATCAGGTAAAGATGCAGGAGCCTGAGGGTACATACCACCACCCTTAAGGGCAGCTTCTATCCTACTGTGATGACTATTGAATGGTTCCCTTATACGATGAAATGGACTCTGACCTCACGATCTACCTTGTTGTGACCTTGCACCTTATTGCACTGCACTTACTCTGTAGCTGTGACACTTTACTCTGTACTGTTATTGTTTTTACCTGTACTACCTCAATGCACTCAGTACTAACTCAGTGTAACTGCACTGTGTAATGAATTGACCTGTACGATCGGTATGCAAGGCAAGTTTTTCACTGTACCTCGGTACAAGTGACAATAATAAACTAATACCAATGCCAATACCAATACTCACAAACACACACACACACACACACACACACACTTGCATATATAAATAAACACAGACAGTCAAACACTGCCTCTCCTCTATTGAATCCTCTGCTGCCTCAGGAAGGCAGCCACCATAATCAAGGACCCCTCCCACTCTGGTCATACTCTCTTCTCCCCTCTCCCATTGAGCAGAACATACAAAAGCTTGAAAGCACGTACCAACAGACTCAAGGACAGTTTCTATCCAGCTGTTATCAGACTCTTGAATGGACCTTTCATACACTAAAGATGAACTCTTTATCTCTCAATCTACCTCGTTGTGGCCCTTGCACTTGTCTACCTGCACTGTACTTTCTCTGTAACTGCTGCACTATATTCTGCATTCTGCTTTTCTTTTTACTGCCTCGATATACTTACGTATGGAATGATCTGTCTGGATGACATGTGTGCGAAAGCTTTTCACGGTATCTTGGTACACGTGACAGTAATAAATCAATACCAATATCAGTAACATGTACTAAACATACACACATTGTCACCCAATTGTGTGCAGATACAGACACACAGTCACACAAATATGTACATACACACAGTGCCACAGACAGATAAATGCAGACATACATAGTCACTCACACAATGCTTGTAGATACACAAATGCACACATGCATGTATGCACACATATGCATGTACACATGCACACACTCTTTCTCATTCACACACACAACACATACACACACACAAACACACACACAAACGCGCGCACACACACACACACACACACACACACACACACACACACACACACACACACACACACACACACACAGTGAATGAGCCTCAATTCACTGCCTTTAAACAATCTATATTTATTGGCATGCAAGGGTAAAGCTCCAGATGACAGAGTCTGCTTCATTCAGTCTTTGAGGCCAGCCCAGTGTGAGAGCCGGTAAAATCCTTGCACCCCGTGGCTGTCATTTGTACCACAGCAGGGTCCGTCTCTTCATTCTGTGTGCTGCGGGCTCACTGAATCTCATTACTGGACATCTGAGGAAGTAATGAGATTCTAACAGTCTCTGGTTATTGGGCTCAGCTTTGAGATCGCTTTATATTCTGCAGCCCTGATTCCATTAAGCAAGAATAGACATACATGCCTATGATACCATTCACACTCCTCAGCCAATGACGTACGTTGTGAAGTGTAGTCACAGCTACAATGTAGCCAGTTTGTGCACAGCAGTCTCCCACAAACATCAAAATCATAATAACCAGATTTTTTCTGAAATGATGGTTGAGAGTTTTGTTGGACACCGGGAAGAGTTCCAAATTGGCAATGGGACTTCTGACATCACCTGAGGGAGGAAGCAGACCTGGTTTAATACCACATCTCAAAGGCCGGACCTCTAACAACTCTTAAAGGGACAGTCATACAGCAGGAAAGTAGGCCCACTGACCCACAGAGTCTGCACTGACCATCAAGCACCCATTTACACTTATTCTGCATTATAAGATAAGATGTTTATTAGTCACATGTACATCGAAACACACAGTGAGATGCATCTTTTTTGCGTAGAGTGTTCTGGGGCAGCCCGCAAGCGTCGCCACACTTCTGGCACCAACATAGCATGCCCACAACTTCCTAACCCGTACGTCTTTGGAATGTGGGAGGAAACCGGAGCACCCGGAGGAAACCCATGCAGACACAGGGAGAACATACAAACTCCTTACAGACAGTGGCCGGATTTGAACCCGGGTCACTGCTGCCAAAAAGCGTTACGCTAACGGCTACACTACTGTGACTGCCCCATTTCAAATGGGATGAATAATCCCATTTTATTTACCTCCTCTTCCTCTCAAGTCCCCCCAGATTCGACCACTCACTTATACACTGGGGGCAATTTACAGTTAACCTACCCACCTGCAAGTTTTTAGGATGTGGGAGGAAACCGGAGAACCCAGTGTAAACCCACGCAGTCACAGGGAGAACGGGCAAACTCCACACAGACAGCACCGGAGGTCAGGATTGAGCCAGGGTCATTGGAGCTGTGAAGCAGCTGCTTTACCACTGTGACATTGTGTTGCCTCTCAGTGCCTGACATTAACCATTAAGTGCTTGGATAGCAGCTCCCTCCACCGGGTCTCTCTCCACCTTCCCTCTTACCCAGTCCTCTAAACCTCTAACATGGTGATTAATAGGATAGGACAAAGGTACAGAGAAAAAGGGGAGTAAAACTATACAGAACGTAGTGATAAACTGAAACCTCACTGTTTTTTGGAGTTTATCAGAGTTTGAAAAGAGAATTGAATGGACATAATCTGTTTTCTCTGGAGGGTCGGAGGTTGAGGGGAGACCTGATAGAAATTTATAAAATTATGAGAGGCAGACAGACAGACAGACAGACAGAAGTAGACAGATAGAGTAGACAGACAGAATCTTTTTCCCATGGTAAGAAATGTTGAATACTAGAGGGCATAGCTTTAAGGTGAGAGGGAGAAAGTTTAAAGGGGATGTGCGGGGCAAGTCTTTTACACAGAGAGTGGTGGGTGCCTGGAACAGGCTGCCAGGGGGAGTGGTGGAGGCAGATATGATAATGGCACTTAAGAGGCTTTTAGATGGACTCATGAATAAAGTCTAAGTCAAAGTGGAGTTTATTGTCATCTGCACAAGTACATGTATGCACAGGTGCAATGAAAAACTTACTTGCAGCAGCATCACAGGCACAGAGCAGCATATAAGCAGCATTCACAGGAAAAACATAAATTAAACATAAAGTCTACACAGGAATATGCAGGGGATGGAGGGATATGGCTCGTGTGCAGGCAGAAAGGATTTAATTTGGCATCATGTTCGGCACAGACATTGTGGGCTGAAGGGCCTGTTCCTGTGCTGTACTGGGGCAGGCACGGTAGTGTAGTGGTTAGTGTAACGCTATTACAGCGCCAGCGACCTGGGTTCAATTCCGGCCACTGTCTGTAAGGAGTCTGTACGTTCTCCCCGTTTCTGCATGGGTTTCCTCCGGGTGCTCCGGTTTCCTCCCACATTCCAAAGGCGTACGGGTTAGGAAGCTGTGGGCATGCTATGTTGGCGCCGGAAACGTGGCGACACTTGCGGGCTGCCTCCAGAACCCTCAAGGCAAAAAATGCATTTCACTGTGTGCTTCAATGTACATGTGACTAATAAAGATATCTTATCTTATCTATGTTCTATAAATAAAATTACCTTGTGGGCCAATGGGGAAAAGGCAGGGGAAAGGGACTAATGGGACTGATTTGCAGAGCACTGGTTTGATAGGCCGAATGGCCTACTTTTGCAATGAAATGCTTCTGTGACCCTGTGTTGTCAAGGACTCAATACTTTTGCCATTCTGAGTAATCTCTCTGGATCTTCCAGCACAAGAGCCTTGCTTCAGGCTGGGATAAATAAAGCAAGGGGCTGGAAAAACTGTAAGGAATAGAGGTTCTGGGCAGTCAGGTCAGATGAAGGAAGGGAAGGATGAGATGTCGGGAGGAGGACGATGTGTCGGGCTAACTCTTGCAGTACAGTGGGCAGCATGGTAGTGCGTCTGGTAAAACTCCGCTGCTGTCTGTGTGGAGTTTGCTTGTTCGCCTGTGACTGCATGGGTTTCCAATGAGGGCTCTGGTTTCCTCCCACGTCCCAAAGACATGCGGGTTGGCAGATTAAGCAATCACTGTAAACTCCCCTAGTGTGTAGCTGATTGACAGAATGTGAGTGCTGAATTAGTGCAAATAGGTGCTTGATGGTCGGCGTGGATTCGATGGGCTGAAGAGCCCGTTTCTGTGCTGCATGACTTTATCACTCTATATTTCAGAACAGAGTTGGCTTGGGCTAATTTTCACTTGCATTTGGAAAAACAAGATGTGACCTTTTTAAAATGTATGAAATACTTATAGGGCTTGAGAGGGTAACTGTGGGGGTGTGGGGGATTGTGATATCTTTGAATTCCGGTGGAGTCTGGAGCTTGAGGTATGCCCAACACAAAGAGTCGAACATTTAATTGGTAAATTGGTTTATTATTGTCACATGTACAGAGGTACAGTGAAGAACTTTGTTTTGCATGCCATCCATACAGATCATTTCATTACATCAGTGCACTGAGGTAGTACAAGGGAAAACAATAATAGCATGCAGAATAAGATAAGATAGATATCTTTATTAGTCACATGTACATCGAAACACACAGTGAAATACATCTTTTGCGTAGAGTGCTCTGGGGGCAGCCTGCAAATGTCGCCACGCTTCCGGCGCCAACATAGCATGCCCACAACTTCCTAACCCGTACGTCTTTGGAATGTGGGAGGAAACCAGAGCACCCGGAGGAAACCCACACAGACATGGGGAGAACGTACAAACTCCTTACAGACAGCGGCGGGAATTGTTACAGTTACAGAGAAAGTGCAGTGCAGGCAGATAATAAAGTACAAGGTCATAACAAAGTAGATTGTGAGGTCAAGAGTCCATCTTCTCGTACTAGGAAACCATTCAATAGTCTTATAACAGTAGGATAGAAGCTGTCCTTGTCTGGTGGTGCGAGCTTTCAGGCTTTTGCATCTTCTGCCCAATTGGAGAGGGGAGAAGAGAGTTTGTCCAGGGTGGGTGGGGTCTTTGATTATGTTGGCTGCTTTATCGAGGCAGCAAGAAGTGTAGACAGAGTCCACGAAGGGGAGGCTGGCTTCCGTGACGAGCTGGGCTGTGTCCACAACTCTCTGCAGTTTCTTGTGGTCTTGGGCAGAGCAGTTACCGTACCAGGCCGTGACGTATCCTGTTAAAAGCGAAGCAATGGAACATCTCCTCTTAGAGGGCTGTGAGTCTTCGGAATTTATTCCCAGAAGCTGTGAGCGTTGAATCACTAAGGTTATTTTAGACTGATTTAAGAAATTTTTGATACTTTGACAGTTGAGGGATATGTGGGTGGCCTAGAAAGTTGAGTGGAGGTGGAAAGCTAGTGGAGATCTTACTGAGTAAACAGCAGGTTCGAGGGGCCGAATGGCCTCCACCTGTGAAGGAAGATTTAAGGGAATGAGCAAATAAAAGAGGTAGAGGTGGTGGCTGATTCATATGAACATATTGGGGTTTATTTACGGCTTACTGGTTTAGTTTTGTTCACACTTTAGTGGGAACGTCAAGGCCTGGAGAGTTGCAGATGGGATTTATCTGTTTCTCCAGGGATGGGAGACTTCTGATTTTTGACCCGAAACGCCAACAATTCCCTTCCTCCCACAGATGCTGCTTGACCCACTGAGTTCCTCCAGCAGATTGTGTGTTGCTCCAGATTCCAGCATCTGCAGTCTCTTGTGACTTCAGTTGTGTGTTGGGAAGCCAGGCAGCCTTCAGAACAGTGAAGGTTTAGGAGAGATTTCATAGACGGTCATCATTTATCAGCCATTCCTAACTGCCTTTGAGAAGGTGGAGATGAACCATCAATTCTCCGGGTGATGGTCCCACTGGGGAGGGAGTTCCAGGATTTAGACCCAGCAATGATGTAGGAACAGCGATATATTTCCAAGTCAGGATGGTGTATAACTTGAAGGGGGATCCTCCCAGTATTAGTATTCCCAGACACCTGCTGCCTTTGCCCACCTAGATGGTGGTAGAGGTTGTGGATTTGGGATGTGCGGTCAGAGTCGCCTCAGCAAGTAACTGCATTGTCTCTTGTAGGTGGTTCACCTTGTCCTCTGCAGCCACTGGTGGGAGCACAGGTTACCAAAGATTCTCAGGTTCAAGGTGATTGGGAAAAGAAGAGAGGAGCTCGGGAGAATGTTTTTTATGCAGCAAATTGCTTGCTCTGGAATGAGCTGCCTGAGAAGACGGTGAAGGCAGATTCACCAGGAACTTCTCAGAGAATTGGATAAATAGTTGAAAAGGCAAAAAATAAGTTACAAGGCTATGGAGAAGAGCGGAGCAGTGGGACTAATTGGGCTACACATTCAAAGAGCCGGCACTAGCATAATGGGCTAAACGGCCTCCATCTGTGCTGCAGATCCTATGACTATTTATGTGTGTATGGTGTTGAGGTGTATCACGACTCACTCCCATTGAAACTCAGAAGCTCTCTGGTGAATGTCAAACCATTTGCTGGGTTGTAACTTTGTTTTGTGAAAGAATTGTATATAATTATTGTGAGAAAGTGAATCACTGAAACAAACTTGGGCTTGGACAGTGAAATCATGCTTCCGAGTTTCACCCCATTCTTAAAGCATGTCACAGTGGGTTTCCTTTCATTTATTCACTTTTCAGGATGTGGGTGTTGCCGGCATTTACTGCCTAAGCTGCATTGTTCTTGAGATATAGTTCCAAGACAGGAGTTTGTAAAGACCCTAGAACAACAATCCGCTGGATATCCTGCAGGAGACACATCCTTAGACATGTCAAAGCCTTTCCACCATCCCCATATCAGGAACGTGATGGGATACACTCCACTTGTCTTGGTGAGTGCAGAGCCAACAATACTCAGTGCTCGATACCATCCAGGGCAATGTGACTTGATACACCACCCACAACTCTAAATGTTCACTTTCTCCACCACCAGTACACCAGAGCTGCAATGTGTACCATCTACATGATGCACTGCAGTTAATCACCCAGGCTACTCTGACAGCACCTCTGAAACCTATTATCTCTACCACCAATGCAATCACGAAGAAGGCATGCCAGCGGCTCTACTTCATTAGGAGTTTGAGGAGATTTGGTATGTCACCAAAGACTCTTACAAATTTCTACAGATGTACAGTGGAGAGCATTCTGACTGGTTGCATCACTGCCTGGTATGGAGCCTCCAATGTACAGGATTGCGAGAAACTGCAGAGGACTCAGCCAGCTCCATCACAGGCACAACCCTCCCCACCGTCGAGGACATCTTCAAGAGGCGGTGCCTCAAGAAGGCAGCATCTATCATTAAGGACCCTCACCATCCAGGACATGCCCTCTTCTCGTTACTAGCATTGGGGAGGAGGTACAGAAGCCTGAAGACCCACACTCAACGAATCAGGAACTTCTTCTTCCCCTCCGCCAACAGATTTCTGAATGGTCCACGAACCCATGAACACTACCTCATTGTTTTTTTTTGCACTATTTATTTATTTTTGTAATTTATAGATTTTCATGTCTTTGCACCGTATTGCTGCCACAAAACAACAAATTTCACGTCATATGTCAATGATAATAAATCTGATTCTGATTCTGAATCTGATTCTGACCTTAATGGGCGAAGGCAGCAAGTGCATGGGAACACCACCAGTGGAAGGATCCCTTCCAAGTCATACACCATCCTGACTTGCAAGTACATCACTTTTCCTTCATTCCCACTGGATCTGAATGTGGAACTCCCTTCCCAAAAGCACCGTCAACAAAAGGACTGTAGCGATTCAAAAAGTTCACCACCACCTTCTCAAGGGCAATTAGGAGTGGACAATCAGCTCTGGCTTTGCCCATATCCTGAAACCCTGAGAATAGATTATTTCTTGGTATGTTTGGAAGAAAATGGTAGGACGAGAACGTGCCTAGCTGAGAAGAAAAAAAGAGCCATAGTTTCCACCACAGCTGACTGTCCAGTGACCAGATCTGAAAAGCTATTGGTCACTAGTTTTATCCTGAATGGTGTTGTGCTTCTTCAGAGGAAATGCAATCGAACAGGCGCAGAGTATTCTCTTCAGCTCCATCGTAGTCAGAGTCATAAAGCTTGGAAACAGGCCCTTCAGCCCAACTCGTCCATGCCGACTATGTTGCCCAGTGGGCTAGTCCCATCTGCACGAGTCTGGTCCATAACCCTCTAAACCTCTCTTATCCACGTACTTATCTAGATGTATTTTAAACGTTGCTAATGTGCCCGCCTCAACCACTATTCCTGGCAGCTCATTCCAAATACGCACCACACTTTGTGTGAAGAATCTGCCCCCGATGTCCCTTTTAAATCTCTTGCCTCTGATCTTAAACCTATGCCCTCTTGTTTATAGCACCCCCCCCCCCCCACTCCCTGGAAAAAGGACTGTGTGCTTTCACCCTGTCTATGCCCCTCATGATCTTATACACCCTGTCAGCGTCACCCCTCTATCTTCATATGTTCCAGGGAATAAAGTCCTAGTCTCCGCAACCTCTCCTTGTAACTCAGGCCCCCAAGGTCCAGGCAACATCCTGGTAAATCTTTCTGCACTCTTTTCTTGGTTTAATAACACCTCTCCTATAAACAGGGCGACCAGCAGCTTACTACATAGCTTTATTGTAGAAAGTGGCAATGGAACGATGTGATCCAGTCTCCATTGAAAACACTGATTTGGCCAATTTGGAAGTTCTGTGATATCATTGGCTCTAACTTCTCAGGGTTAAGTTGTACAATCAAATAAGAGTCACCAAACGACTCAGCATCATGAAATACATGAAATAAAATTCTTTACAAGAAGTTACTAACATAGTTTTATTGTAGGAAATGGCAATGGGATGATTTAATGCAGTCTCCATTGAAAACACTGTTAGCCAATTTGGAAGTTTTGTGATGCCATTGGCTCAAGCTTCTCAGGGTTAAGTTGTACAATCAAGTAAATGTTACCAATGACTTAACACAGTACTCTAAGTGCAGCCTCAACCAACATCTTGTAGATGGTGGAAGTGCTTTAGGGTGTCAGGAATTGAGTCACCTCACTACAGAACACCCAGCCTCAGACTGCTCATGTGTATGTGGTTGCTCTAGTTCAGACTGTGACCATTGGTGCCCCCAGGATATTGATGATGGTGGGAGGGAAGGATGGGTGTCAGTGATGGCAATACCGTTGAATGTTAAGCAGAGGTGGCTGGTCTTATCCTTGTTAGAGATGGTCATTGCCTTGGGCATTTGTGGTGCAAGTGTTACTTGCCACAATAGCTGAAGCTCGTACGTGGTCCGGGTCATGCAGCAATGTCTGACTGATGGAGATGTACCTGGTCCAACAAGGCCAGACATTGCCAGGTGGAGTCTGAAATGCAATGAGAGGAAATGGAAGAATTCTCAAGGGGAGAAGCAATCCAACACAGCAGCAGCACTGTAAGGTACGTGGGGAGCAGGATCAGAACAGGGAATGAGTCACACAAAAATAATCGAAAACAATGACAGATTCAACGTGATGACTCTCTCCCTCTTGGGACTAACGATGGGGGAGTAGAAAATGCAAAGTGACTACTAGTCCGCAATTAGTGGTCTGATAATGAGCCAACATTAATGCAGAGAGGGAGCTGCGCTGACCACGGCCATTGCAAATCTATCGCCAGCGCTCCGCAGTAGGTGATCCACCCTGACCCCCGACTTGTGCGTTACTCAGTAGGAAGATCACTCTCATTCATGAGCTACTCATGGATACAAGGGTCCAACTTTGTGAAACGTAGGCAGGGTACGTGCATGCCTCATCAACCCTCTCACAGTCAAACTCTCACTCCCACCACACACTACCCTCAAGATGGCTGCGGTGCAGGTAAAATGATTGTCCACCTCCTTGTGGACTGTGCGTTTGGCAAGAAAGTCTGGAAATGGATGTCATGACCCTTGTCGAGGCTTGTTCCGAGCAGCTGTGACTCCATGATCTATAGGCTGATCTCAGAGACACAAACCCAGACAAACATCAAGTGCTACTGGAAGATCGTCAGCGGTGAAAGACACACTTTGGTGTACCTGAAACTCGTTGGTCTTCAAGTGCTAGGAGATGTCAGCAAACAAACATACCAACTGACACACTACAGGGTGCTGGTGTACGTGCTAAGAGCCACGCTGAAGGTCAGTACAGCCACCACTAAAGCTCTGTGGGAAAGGACCACAGTCTAAAGTCCTGCCACCACTGAACACCAAGGGGCTGGACACTGTATAAAGCCTCTCAGACACTTCGTGGCCGCAATGTTTAAGGATGATACATGAGTGGTGTTGACATATTGAATTGATGGCACTAATGAATTTAGAGATAGACGATTAATGATTGTTTTTACTGTATATATTATGAATAAGGTATGTTTTTGAAATTTAAAGAAGTTTGACCAGTGGAAAGCAATGAAGGAGTATCCCATGGTTACAAGTTGGATGTACACTCCTTGGTGATAAGTCGTGAGGTACCCGCTCCACCAGGCCTGAATCTATCAGTTTTTCCCATTACATAGCCATCCACAATCATCCATGCTAACTTTGTCTAGAGTCCCCAGTGGGGAAAACGTACGCAGGGGACACCACGCACAAGCCCCCAGATAAAGCAAGGAGAAGCACAGCCAACACTGCACCAGTTCCAATGGCCCAGAGTGGTGATTGCCCTGGGACGTGTGGAGAGCCCAGGTATGTGGGCTTTAAGTGCTGCCGTGCGCAGTGGTTTTGCCTCTCAGCCACTCTGTGAAGATAAAACTTGGCCATCCGTCATTAGAAACTCTGTCAAGCTGGACTCCACCCCTCTCATCTCTGCCTGTGGGAATCCCTTCAGGCAATGGTCAGCCCTGAACAAGCTCATAAGAGTTCCTGAGGGGAGAGAGGTCTCCACTGGGCAAACTATCTTAGCACCGGACCTGATGAACAGATATCAGGACTTGTTGAGGAAGGTCCTCCCTTCCCACATCTTCCAACACACTCCATGCTTCAGTCCCACCTTGAACTGCCCTCCGCGAGAATTCAATCACTTCCTGCCGAGTGCCCCTTTGAACCAAGGATACACATAGGTATTGCGAGCAGCCCATTAACCCAGGATCCGCTGCTTCAGGAAGGCTTGCTGAGACAGGCATCAGTTATTGCAAGACCGCAAACAACCTGAAAGAGGCCCTGTGGTCACTACGAATCCTGCTGGCCCTGCCAATAGAAGGATCTATTCACGATCGAGTGTGATTAATCAGCACACTTCAAAGTCCAAGAGTACAAGCTTCAGGACACATTCAAACAGCAAACAGCCTGTGCAGAGAACCCATGGGGAATCTACAGTCATACCTCACCCACCAAACCTCCTTTGCAAACAACATACAAAACAAATGCAGTGTTTTTAACAAGAAACAACACTGTGTACAACATGCAACATATTGGAAGTAAAATGCTTGGATTTTTTTCACGTCCAAAAGTTCTTTAGTTTTCTTAAATGTTGCTTCTTACCACCTCAGCTTTCTGCCATTGGCACTGCTCCCCCCAGAGAGTCCTGTTCCCCATGAACTTCACACTGGATAACTGCCCTGCTATTCCCTCAAGCAGAAACAACCCAAACTTGACACCAGTATAGTGTCCATTCACACCATAGTGTTGCTACTTGCAAAAGCAAATAACACCGGTACAGCTGCCAACAAAACATCCTCTACTGAAGGCAGAAAGCTTTCAACTAACTGCATTGTCTGGTGCAGCAATGTCTTAAAAGTCTTATCACAGTACCATTCAGTTCACAAAGGTATACTTACATGTGCCACAGCATTTTGTCATTGGAAAAATTTCCATGAAGCTTTACAAAATAAAGTATTTGTAAAATCATAAGTGTTCAAGAAATGATGGTTATTTTAGACAAATGATTGTATTTACAGAGGCAGCCATTTTTGTAACAATCAGTGGAGTAATCCTATTGGCTGCTATAATCCTATTGGATCCTATTGGTTTTAACATTCTCAAGAGTGAGTGCAAAAGCTGGAGACTGATGCAGGTTGGTGGGAACTGTAAAACTAGCCCCCGCTGCTTTCTCTCTCTTCTTGTAGGAATGGTTCAATCTCTTGTAGAACAGGCCCCTGACACCAGGGCAAGCACACTCTGGGCTCTGACCAACTATACAAGGGACCTTGCCAGTACATTGCATCTGCCAGTTGACCCAGATGTTCACTGTGTGTGTTTCCCACTGAGCCTGCAGAGACAGCTGTCAAATCAGCTCCGGTCGCTTACAATCCTCCTGACCTTGGCTCCTGGAGCATCACTTCATCTCTCTATACCCCCGGTGCATGTTGTTTGTTAAAAGCCATCTTACACCTTGTCTTCTGAAAACCCTTTGCATCTCTCATGGGCCCTGCATCACACTCTCTGTTTCCTCCTGCTTCCCAACAACTTCCCACTGGCGAAGGACATCTAAAATGGTTTATAAAAATGACAGCGGCTGCAATTTTAATCATGGGAATTATAGCATGTTGTCTTGGTTATAATGAGGCATGATCTACAGGACCAAGGAAAGAAAAGGCATACAGTTTACACTCTCAGGACCTCCCAGACCACTTGGCTGCCCATGAAGTGTTGTTGCTCCTGCAGTGGAGGAAATAATGAAGCAAAAGTGTGCACAGTGTGATCCCATAAACAGTAATTTAGCGATCAGATAATGTTAGTTACAGGATAGGTTGTGGCCTCCGGGTTGCCGGAGAGAACAGGCCTGCCTCTCCTTCTGTGTTTCCCTGAGAAAACAGTTTAATATCACATCTGAAAAGCAGGACTGATGACAGTGCAGCACTCCCACAGGGCTGCATTGCTGAGACAGCCTGGAGTTTCTCCTCATGGCTCCGGAGTGGGACTCATGCCCACAGTCTTCTGAATCTCAAAACACTGGGCCAACACATCCCAATAATGCTGAATGGGTCTCCTCAACCAGTTCATTTTCTTTGTGGAAATTAAAGGGTTTTATTTTGCTTTGACCAACTCACTGTGGGTGAGAACCATCTCTCCTCATTGTCCTTGCACATTTTCTACCACCTACCACTCCCAAACCTGACACAAACCAAACATGATCATATTCCCTGGAATTCACAATATTAGGGGGCTATTTAATATAACATATTGCTTGAAGACTTTTATTGTCTTTTTTGTTTAGGATCTGGGTGTCGATGGAGTGTCCACTATTTATTGTCCAACTGAGAAATGATAGCAATCTCCCAGCCGGGAGATTGAGCGGGAGCAATCTCTAGAGTCGGTGTTTCCACCCAGTATGGATGCTGTGTGTATGAGAACCGATCCACTGAGGAAACTGTAGTTTTATCAAAGAAACACAGGTCTACAGAGGTGTTTGAGTATCACATGATTCACTGAGACACCTAACTTTCACTGACAGATCTCTCACCTCTCTCAAGCAACATCATTGCGCCCCACAACTAAACCGGAAAACCCCACACAGTTATCTTCCTCAACCGTGTCACTGACAAAATCTTCGCAATCACTTGGAATGGCGGCAGGGGAGGCAGAAGGGAGGATGATGGTGGTGGACATTGATGGATCTGGAAGCAAAAAAGCACCGCGAGTTTGAGGACAGACTGCAACAGCTAGTTAACATGGAAGAAGCCATCTTCTCGGACCAATGCAGGTCTTCTGGTGAAGGTGCTCCCACAGTGCTGTTGGGTAGGAAGTTCCAGGAGTTAGACCCAGTGACGGTGAAGGAACAGCGATATATGTCCAAGTCTGGATGTTGTGCAAGTGGTGGTATGACCACGAGCCTCTTGTCTTTGTCCTTCTTGTTGCTGGATGTCACCAGTTCTGGAGATGTTGTTATACGAGCCTGGACAAGTAATTGTGGTACATTTTGTAGATAGTACATCAAGGTGCCACAGTGTACTGGCGGTGAAGGGAATGAAATGTCTAGGGAGTTGGATAGCTTGCCAATCGAGCAACCTGCTTTGGCCTGAAAGGTATTGAGCTTCTTGAGAGCTTTCGGTGATGCACTCTTCCAGGCAAGTGAAAGGTATTCCTGACTCGTACCTTGTAGGTGGCAGGGAGGCAAGGAGATGAGTCACTTGCCACAAGGTAACCCAGCCTCTGACCTACTCTTGTATCCATGTTATTTACATGACGAATCCAGTTGAATTTTGGTCAATGGTGACCCACAGGCTGTTAACGGTCAGCGTTCAGCAATCACTGAATGTCAAGGGTAGGTGGTCAGACTCTTTCTTGTTGGAAATGGTCCTCAACCAGGTTCTTTTTTTGGTATGAATATCACTTGCGATTTATCAGCCCTCGCCCGAATCTTGTCTGGGTCTTGCTTCAGTTGCTGAGGAGTTGCGAATGGAATTAAACGTGGTGCAATCATCAGCAAACATCCCCACCTCTGACCTTATGATGGAAGGAAGGTCATTGATGAAACAGCTGAAGATGGTTGGGCCCAGGACAACACCCTGAGGACCTCCTGCAGTGGTGATTGATCTCCAACAACCATCTTCCTTTGTGAGAATTATGACTCCCAACACTGGAGTATTTTCTCTTTGATGTTCCTTTGATGGACATTGACTTCAGTTTTACTGAGGTGTCTTGATGCTGCACTCGGTGAAATGTCAAGGGCAGTTATTTTCATCCCACCATTGGAGGTCAGATCTTTGGTCCATGTTTGGACCCAAGGCTGTGATGATACCTGGCAAAACCCAAACTGGATATTAGTGAGTAGGTTATTGGTAAGTAAGTCCACTTGACAGCACTGTCAACAACCCTTTACATCACTTCACTGATGATTGAAGTGGACTGATTGGATGGTAAGTAGCTGGATTGGATTTGTCCTGTTTTTTTTTGGACAGAATATGCCTGGGTGATTTCCTACATTGTGGAAGTCTGATACTGAACAGTGTGGCTCATACTGCAGTCACTTCTAGAGTATAGATCTTCAGTACTACATCTGATGCTGTCTGGTCCTGTAGATCTGCTGTGACCAGTGCTCTCAACCATTTCTCGATATCGTGTGGAGTGAATCAAATTGGCTGGAGACTGTGATGGTGGGAATCTCAGGAGGAAACCAGGATGAATCATCTATTCAAACCTCCTGCCTGAATATTGTTGCAAAATCTTCAGCCTTGTCTTTAGCACTCACCTGCTGAGGATGAGGATATTCTTGGAGCCTATACCTCCCATCAACTGCGTAATTATTCACTGGAACCGGTGGGACTGTGAGATCACTGATGCCTGTCTCTTACATCAGTAAACTATTTCTGCTCTGTGGGGGACTCCACCACTGGGGAGGGGATTGGTGGGTTGCAGTTTAAAAATTAGAGCTAAGACTCTCAGGGGTACCTTCCAGGAAGCTAAACTTTAGATCTCTCCTGTACAAATGGCAATTGATGTTAAAATTAAGTCTGAGATTGATAGGTTGTTGCAAACCAAAGATGTTAAGAGATATCACCTAACATGAAATTAGATTATAGATCTTATCAAATGGCATAAAAGGCCAACACATTATTGTTCCTAAAGTATGGGTTATTGAAGGGATGTGTGCATCACCAGCAAGGCCAACCTTTATTGTCAAACCCTAAGTGCCCCTGAAAGAGGTGTCCTGATGCAGGGGCTTGACCCAAAACATCGACAATTCCTCTCCCCCACAGATGCTGCTTGACCCACTGACTTAGTCCAGGAGGTCGTTTATTGAATCACTCTGTAGAACCCTTTTGAAACAACTCACCGACTGAACCCCCAAAGCCCCAAATTCCAGAGATTGCAGCATGCATCTCCTCTACTGTAAATGAAGAAATTTCTCTTCACCCCAATCCTAAGTAGCCTACCCTTTGTTCCGTGACACTTGGTTCTAGACTCAGCCAGAAGCAATATTCTCTCTGCACCCAATCTGTTGAGCCCTGTTAGAACTCTGTAAGTTTCAATGCGATTTCCTCCAAACTCTGTAGAATCCAGGCTTAACCTCTCCTCATTCGACACGGTACAGAATGCTGCAAATACTCAGTGGGTAATAAAACCTGCAGATGTTGGTAAATAAAAATGGAAAATGATGGAGATACTCAGCAGGTCAGGCAGCATCTGTGGAGAGAGAAAGAAAGTTAACTTTTCACATCAGAACATGGACCTGAAATTCTAACTCTGTTTTATCTCTAACATTTCCCATTTCTGATGGAAGTTCATCGACCTGAAACGTTAACTCTACTGCTCTTTCCACAGATGCTGCCTGACTTGCTGAGTTCTTCCAGCATTTTCTGTTTTAATTGACCAGTATCTGCAAGTTTTTTTTTGCTTTTCAACAGTCACTGTGCTGAGATATTAATCCAGTGACTTAATCACAATGACAAGGTTCCTCTACTTTCTCAGAGCTGTCACTGAGGCATTGCTTTTACTGCTGGGCAGACTGAGGGGATGAGGAAATTCAAAAGCAGAGTGGATCATCGTATCACAGGGCAACAAAAATAATCTGAGACACAGATAATTTCACAGAGGGAAGAGAAGCATCTAAAATGCTACATTCAGAATAACACATGAAACATATGGAGGAATTTAAAATAGAGGGATATGTGGGAAGAAGAGGTTAGATAGTCTTAGGTGAGGTTTAAAGATTGGCACAACATTGTGGGCCGAAGGGCCTGTATTGTGCTGTACTGTTCTATGATTCTATGATAGAAATAGAATATTGGCCATACTCTCAACAAAGCTACAGTAGAAAAGGGGGAAAAGCTGATGTCTTTACCTCAGGGAAGCTCCAGACACAAAAAGAATAGTTCAAGGGCACTGAGTGTTGGACAATAAATGCTGGCATTGCCAGTGACGTCCACAGTCTGGGGGTGGATGAATAAGGTGTAGAAAGCTCTGATTGGGCCCTGCCTGCTCTCATCCCTGGGCAACACATCTGAGGAAAGGAATGCCTAGCCTGGGATAGTGCGGAATCACCAGAGTGAAAGTATTGAGTTATGAGAGCAGGTTAGACAGAGAAGATTTGCTTTGGCTTGCCTACAGTAGATCATGGGGTGATGTGACTGAGGTGCTGAAAACACAGTGGTGCTGCAGATGGTGCAGCTGCCTCACAGCTCCAAAGACCTGGGTTCAATCCTGGCCTTGGGTGCTGTGCGGAGCCCGCACTTTCTCCCTGTGACTGCGTGGGTTTCCCCCGGACACTCCTGCTTTCTTCCACATCCCAAAGGGTGTGGGTTGTTAAGTTAATTGGCCATTGTAAATTGCTGGCTAGTGCGAGTGGTTGGAAGGTGGGAGTTGATGGGAGAATGGGTTACAGGATGGAATTGCTCTGACAGCCATAATGGGCTTCATGGGACAAATAGCCACCTTGATAAGATAAGATAAGATATCTTTATTAGTCACATGTACATCGAAACCCACAGTGAAATGCATCTTTTGCGTAGAGTGTTCTGGGGGCAGCCCGCAAGTGTCGCCACGCTTCCGGCGTCAACATAGCATGCCCACAACTTCCTAACCCGTACGTCTTTTGGAATGTAGGAGGAAACCAGAGCACCTGGAGGAAACCCACGCAGGTATGGGGAGAACGTACAAACTCCTTACAGACAGTGGCCGGAATTGAACCCAGGTCGCTGGCGCTGTAAACCTTGAAAAATATAGAGCCACTGCTACACAGCTCTAGTGACCTGCACTGCTGTCCATGTGAGGTTTGCACGTTCTCCCTGTAACAACATGGGCTTCCCCTGGGTGCTTGGTTTACTATCACATGGCAAAGATGTGCAGATCTGTCAGCTAACTGGCCAGTGTAAATTGCCCCTAGTGTGAGGGTGAGCGGTGGAATCCGGGAAGTATCGATAGGAATGTGGGGAGAAATTTAAAAAATGGGATTTGTGTAAATGAATGGTTTATGGTTGGCACAGATTCGATGGGCTGAAGGACCCATTCTGTGCTATATAAATATACATGTGAACACCCTGGATGCTATTGTGTATCTGGATCCTCCACTCAAAGACACATCAATGCATGAAGGATCTGGAACAAAAATCACAGACTTTGCCATTCACACAGAGTCCACGATTCTTTTACTGACATTTTATTTTTCATAGAAATTGGATTGTACAGTGCACAGACTGATTCCGAGATACCTGGCTCTGATTCTGAGATAACGTCCTCTAGTTCTCTACATATCAGAGTCTTTTTCTGTCCACCCACTGAATCTTTGCAAGGTCCGAGGTCAATGGAATGATTGGTGAGAGCGGGTAAAGGGTTGTCAGGTGACTGTCACCGCTGATGGTGGGGCTGTTTTACTTATGCTCCGGCTCTATCTTGTATGGCATAGCAGTTAACTTACCTGAACAATAGTCCAGAGGCTGGACAAACACACTATAGACCTGGGTTCAAATCCCACCATGGCAGATGTAGAATTTAAGATTTAAGATATCTTTTTTTTAAGATATCTTCATTAGTCACATGTACATCAAAGCACACAGTGAAATACATCTTTTGCGTAGAGCATTCTGGGGGCAGCCCGCAAGTGTCGCCACGCTTCCAGCGCCAACATAGCACGCCCACAACAACCTAGCCCATACGTCTCTGGAATGTGGGAGGAAACCAGAGCACCTGGAGGAAACCCACACAGACACGGGGAGAATGTACAAACTCCTTACAGACAGTGGCCGGAATGGAACCCAGGTCACTGGCGCTGAAATAGCGTTACGCTAACTGCTACACTACCGTGCCTGCCCTAAATTCAGTTAATAACCTACACTTAATGATGCCCACAAAATACGCCACTAGAATTGTCATTAAAAAACCCATTTGCTACACTTAGATCCTTCAGGGGAGGAAATATCCCATCCTTACCTTGTTTGGCCTGTATGTGTCTCCAGGCCCCATGGTCAACGGTTAACTACCATTTGAAAAGGCCTATCAAACCACTCTATCTAAGGGCAATTAGGAACGTGCAGACTATTACCAGCTCCTGAGCAATGAGTAAATAAAACAGTCCCACCACTGGTGTCGACCGTCACCTGACAAGCCTCGACCACTTCTCACCAATCATTCCCTTGACCTTGGATTCCCAGCATCTAATCACATCTTGTTAGTTACCTTCTCACCCCATGACTTGACTACCCCTCCATCCCCATTACCCATCCCCAGCAACCAACCAACCACTGCAATGCTCCCATCCTGCCAGATATGAGAGCAGAGGTAGGTCAAACAGCCCTTCAAGCCTGTTCCGACATTCAACAGTGTGGCTGACCCCACTTTTAACTCAGTCTGCTGCCCTTGGTTCTATAGCCTTACCCAACCAAAGATGTTCCTCTGCCCCCTCCCTTCCCGGCCCCTGACTTCCTTTGCACACTCCACACTTCTTGGGTCCTTCCATTTTCCCCCAGTACAGACACATTGCCCACTCACCCGAAGGTATGAGACGGTGAGATGGAAACAATGCCAGTTTGGGGACAAAAATCTGGTAACTGCCTCTCCGAGTGCAGAAGTGCAAGGAATTTATCTCCTCATTCATATGCAAATATTCTGAAGGTCTTGCACTCATTTTCTAATGTTTACACTGCAGATCCTCTTCATTAGAAGCTGTTTTCACATATTTGCAAATTGACAGTCGGCAGATATATCCCAACTTTGATTAGTAGCAAAACAACACCAGAGAAAGAGAGAGAGAGAGAGAGAGATCTATTTACTTTAAGGTGGTTGGTGATTTGCTTAATCAGTGCTAGGAGCTAATTAGTGTTAGATAGCTTGTTGGTGCAAATAATTCCTGATCCTGCTGCCGAATTTTAGATACCAGTTCAGCCATGAAGTGAATAGTTCTGACATCAATCCCACATTAGATCATCTGTAGCCAATCAGAACTGTGTTAATGAAAGTGGATTGGGCCATTGGGATTCTCTGGACTTGATTGGGAAGGGTTCTAGCCTATTGGGTACCACGAAATGTGCAGGGCTATGGCACTCTATCCAATAGGATTGAATGATTCGAACATAACATAAGAGAGGGGAGCAGAGATAGGTCAAACACCCCTTCGAGCCTGCTCCAACATTCAACGGCATAGCTGACCTCAATTTTAACTCAGTCTGCTGCCCTTGGTTCTTGATCCTTACCCAACCAAATTTCATCAGCCTTAGTTCTGACATTTCCAAACAGCCCCCAGTCTCTAAAAACACTTGCCCACCAAGCAGATCCAAATCCCCATTGCTCTTTGTTTGACATCGCCCTTGAATTTTAAGCTTCCATCCCTTGTTCTATCCTCTACCCAATAAAGAAATAGTCTTCCTTAGAACACAACAATGTTAAACACATGACAGAGACACAAAAAATTCTGCAGGTGCTGGAATCTGGAGCAATACACAAAAAGTGCTGGAGAAACTCAGCAGGTCAGGCAGCATCCATGGAGGGAAATAAACAGTCGAGGTTTCGAGCTGAGACCCTTCATCAGGCTGGAAAGGAAGAGGGCAGAAACCAGAATAAGAAGGTGGGGAGAGGGGAAGGAGCACAGGTAGGCAGGGGACAGGTGAGTTCAGGTGAGGGGGGAAGGTAGGTGGGTGGGGAGGGGGAAAATATAATGAGAGGTAGAAGAGGCAGTGAAGAGCTGAAAAGCAGCAGAGATCACTGAAGGGGAGCAATGAGAGAAGGTCTCACACAACTCCCATCGGAGAGAGGAGGAAAACTTCTTCAGGGTAGGCATCCCTGGAAGACACCGCAATGGAGCAGCAAAACAGAAACACAAGAAATTCTGCAGATGCTGGAATCTGGAGCAATACACAAAAAGTGCTGGAGGAACTCAGCAGGTCAGGCAACATCTATGTAGGGAAATGAACAGTTGACGTTTCGGGTCAAGACCCTTCATCAGGACTAGAAAGAAAGAGGGCAGAAGCCAGAATAAAAAGGTGGGGGGAGGGAGAGGAGCACAAGCAGGCATAATTTCCTTGAGTGTATCAAATGTCATGGTGTAGAGGCACTTGGTACAGCAGTGAAATTAGCCGCTACTTACAATATGATGAACTATTCCCAATTACAATAGTAAGAGATTCCTGGAGGAATGAGTGCCCCAATAAAGTGTGGATTAAATTGCTGTTAATGAACTTTTACTAAACGGTATTCCAGGTCGGGTCTAGGTACAGCATTTTGGATTTCTCTCTCCCAAAGAGCCACAGATCTGTAATTATTGAAAGCATTCAAGAGGTCAATAGGATTTTGGGCATGAAAGGATTCAGGGGATATAGAGATCAGTTGACATGATGTAAAAAATCAGACACAAATTCATTATGTAGCAGTCTTAGTGGGCTGAATGGCCCACACCAGCTTCTAGTTCTTACCCCTAGGTTGGTGCACGATTCACCCGCCATCAGTGATGAAGTAGAAGTTGAGTGTGATGGTGCTCAGGACAGACCATGCAATTCATTCTGAATATAAGAACGGACACAAGTCCATGCCCCCTCATTTTTGTTGTTAGGTGGGGAGCTCCAGGACTCAGATCCAACGACAAGCAAGGAACAGTGATGAAGTTCCAAGTTAGGATGCCGTACATCAGTCCTGATGCAGGGTTTTGACCCGAAACGTCGACGATTTCTTTCCTCCCACGGGTGCTGCTCGATTTATTGAGTTCCTCCAGCAGATTGTTTGTTGCTCCTGATTCCAGTATCTGGAGTCTCCTGTGTCTCGAGGACGATGTACGTCTTGGAGAGGAACCCATAAGTTCAGGTGATGCCCTCAGCCTGTTTCCTTTGTCCTTCTTGGTGGTAGTCAAGGGTTTGGGGGTTGCAGTCAGTGCAGCCGAGATGAGAACTATGGTGCGTTTTGTAGAAGGTGCACGTTGTAGCTGCCATCTGCAGAGGTGGAGGCAGTGAACGTTTAGGATGGTGGGTGGGCCGCCAATCAAGCGGGCTTCCTTGTCCTAGATATTGTCAAGCTTCTTGAGTGCTGTTGGAACTGTACACATCCAGGTAAGGGGAGAGTGTTCCATTACACTCCTGACATTGTCCCGTAGGTAGGGAAAGGCTTGAGAATTCATCCTCATCAGATGCTGACCCCATTCCCAATCCCTCCATCTGCCCCCTACCTTGGTGAAACAGCTTGAAACACCTCATTTAAAGTACATCAGACATATTGTAACAGTTGTAGTAAATCCTTCTGTTGTACCAGGGATAAGAAATTCATCTTTCTTTTATCATCTCAGATACATGTGACTGTCACTTTACTTCTCCATCCCATATCCATCTGACCTCTCCGAGCCTGGCCTCTTACCCTGTCCCAACAAAACCCAATGTAAGCTTAAGGAACAGCCATCTTCTAATGAAGCACGTTAGAGCCCTGAGGAGTTAACCCTGAATTCAATAATGTTAGGTAACATTATTCACCTTTCCAGTTTATAGGACCCCAGTTCAGATGAAAAGTCAACATTAACCGTTTTTCCCTCGCCATAGATGCCTCCTGACCTGCTATTTCCAGAATTTCTGTTTTTATTTCAGATTTCCAGCAACTGTAGTATTTATATCTCACAGTTCCAATGTTGTTCTGTTTACCTGACTCTCTATTTCTGCTCTCAGTCACCTCCTCTATTTACACCGTCTCCAGACGCATCAGCTGTGATTAACTAGCCTCAACATCCCTCTCTCAGCAGGCAACACCACCACTTGTGTCATTCAGACTCTCTTGGTCTCCACCCTACCACAGACCTTCCCGTTATTCCCTCCACCCCAACCCCCACCCCGACACCTTCACAGCAAAAATGTTTGCTATTTAACTTTTCTTCGTTCTGATGGAAAGTCATTGACCTAAAGCTCTAACCTCTGTGCTTTCTCCCTCCACAGATGCTGCCTGATCTGCTGAGTATTTCCAACATTTTCTTGTTGGGTTTCACTCCCTGGTTCTGTGCTCATTTCTCACGCAGGAAAAGCTCACTTATTTCTCTCTGTTTCTCCTTGAACAGGAAATTTTAAAGGTTTATGTAAACAGATCGACCACTTCCCAGAAGACGCAGATTATGAAGCAGATGCAGCCGAATACTTCTTACGTAAGTTCACCTCCTTTCCAGCTTCTGACTATTTCATCATGGTTCTGATTTGACTCAGGAATGTACTCTCTGTAAGGCTTACAGCTTACGAGCTCAGCTAACAATGTGTCCCTTATTGAAGGCAGTCAATTCTCAACTAATGGCATTATATGGCGTAATAATGCGTTAAACGTCATACTGTATGGTGGACGCTGTTCTTAACACTGCAATGTAATGAACATAAAAACTTGGAGGGTTTTAAATGCTGTTGAGGGAGACTTGGAAAATGCCAGGATGAAAGGAATGGTCCTTATCATAGAGCCATAGAGTCATACAATATGGAAACAGGCCCTTCAGCCCACTGTGTACGTGCCAACCATTGACTACCTATCTATACAAATCACAGGTGTTACCATCTGTTTGTTTAGTGCTGACCATAGGCTGTCCATCTGTCCATTAGCCAAAGGCAAACTGTGGGGTTAGGAGCCCATAAAGGCTGGAGGAACCCACTGATAAACGGTTGGGATCCCAGTCCCCTAATGGGATCTTAGTTAAAGGCAGCACCTGGACATTGTTCTGCCAATCCCAGCTTCCATTCCTGGTCCCAGTCAGGACAGCAGATGTCAACTCCAATCTTGCTCCTCCAACGCTCCACCGATTCCTCCTCCCACCCCCCACACCCCATCCCCAACAGAAGATGAAGCAAACTTTGGCCTGAGTGGTGCCTCTGTGTCAGACAGTCGTGGGTTCGAATGTTTCCCCATACACTCCCAGTGAGGGGAGTTCCAGCTGGGAACTGGCGTCCAGGGAATATCAGTGACCATTCCTTTCATCATGTGAATTATGGGATCCTTCCAGCTTAGAGAACCAACCCACCCCAACTGCCTGTCAGCCGGAATAAAGCCGATCATGGCCCAGGAACACAGTGTACAGAATGATGAAGTCTTACTCTGACTGAGCATGGCTTTGATGAGACCACATTTGGTCTTTGTACTTAAGGAAGGATAAGTTGACCTTGGAGTGAGTGCAGTGACTGATGTCTAGGTTGTTGGTGGAAGGCTGATTGAAGAATTTTGGTCTGTACTCACTGGAGTTCAGATGAATGACGGGTGATCTCATTGAGATACTCAATGTACTGAGAGGGTGAATGCTGGGATGTGGGGCATCAGAAGCTAGGAGCATATATTCAGGTAAAGGGGTTGGCCATTTAAGATCATGAGGAGAAATTTCTTTCCCCAAAGAGTTAGAAAGGGCTGTGGGGGCTCTGTCACTGAATTTTTTCAAGTTGAGGTCAATAAGTGGATGAGGACGGTAAAGTGGACCAGGGAGAAGATCAACAAGCGGTAGGGAAGATGAGAGAGCGTACTCGTGCTACTTGTGATGTTGTTGTGCAAGGTGAATTCACATCCTTCAGTCTCCTGGGAAAATGGAGATAAATTGGTAAAATTGGTAAATTGGTTTATTATTGTCATAAGTACAGTGAAAGACTTTGTTTTGCATGCCATCCATACAGATCATTTCATCACATCAGTGCATTGAGGTAGTACAAGGGAAAAGCAATAACGGAATGCAGAATATAGTGTACCAGTTACAGAGAAAGTGCAGTACAGGCAGACAATAAGGTGCAAGGCCACGAGAAGCAACAATAGGGCATGCCACACAGATACTCAATCACTGCTTCGTTCCAGTGTTGGGTAACAGAGATGTCGTCCATCTGAATAGCCCCAACATTCAGAAACTCAGGAAGGAATTACTTGCCTTGAAGCACAGATTCACCAGACTGATACCAGGACCTGAAGAGTTAAATGAGGAAGGTTGAATTGATTGACCTCTACAGAAGACTAAGCATTGATCTGATCTAGTGGCAGAAAGATTCAATGGGGTAGGACCAGTGAACCATCTCCTCAATGGATGGGGGTGGCTTTCTAAACCAGAGGACACAGCTTGAAGACCAGAGCCAGGCCTTGAGATAAGAAAGCACATCTTCACACAACAGGGAGTGGGCCTCTTGTTGAGGATAAGAGCAGTCAATTGGAGCTCTTCACACAATGCTGGAAGTGCACAGCAGACGAGGCATCATCTCTGGACGGAGAAGGAAAGAATACACTGCCTGACAACCAAAGGCCCTTGACCCGAAACATTACCTCTGTTTCACTCTCCACAGATGCTGCCTGACCTGCTGAGTATTTCCAGCATTTTCTTCATTGCTTCAGACCTCCAGCATCTGCAGAACACTGGTTTGGGCTCTCAGAGCACTCATTAGTTAAAAGTGTTGCAGGTTACATGGCAAAGGTGGGTAAACAGAACTGAGCTACAGATCACTAATGATCCAACTGAACAGTACAGCAGCCTCGAGGACCAAATGGCCTCCTGTAGGTCCAGTGCACCATCCGGAGAAAACGCAGTCTAGGAATCCGTTGTTCCATTGGTGCCTTGCTGGTTTGGTAATCCAATGGAAGCTGTCCCAGTGTTGAGAGGAGGTGTGAGGATATGGTGTGGTCTGTGCCAGGGGACAGCACTTGATTGAATAATAAATGTCTGCGATTGAGTTTCAAGACGGTTACACAATCGAGGAGGTTTGGTTACCTCACACACCACGAGGAAGCAGCTCACCCGACTGCTGCTAATGAGAGTGCTTGTCTCAAGGCCAACCATTGCTGTTTGTTCTGGACTATCTTACAACAAAAGACTCATTGTGTCCCAACACTTGGCACACAGCCGCAGTCCACACGGTATCAAGCTGGAATGTTACAACCAAAGCAGAATTGAATTGGGTTTCCAACCCAGCCTACTTAGCACCCCAAGTTGTTGCCTGAATGCACCGTCACTTAAACAGGAAGGACAGTGAGAGGCTGTTCATCCCACCATCGCTGTGCTAGCTCTTTGAACGAACTGTTTAATTTGCCCATCCTTCCCCAGCGTCCTGAAAATGTTGTTCCCTTCTTCTTATGTTTGTCCAGTTTCCTTGAGGAAGTTCCCATTGAAGCTGAAAATGAAAATCATTTAAAAAATCGCAGATGTTGGAAATCTGAAATAAGAACAGAAAATGCTGGGAACACGGCGGGTCAGGCAGCATCTGTGGAAGGACGCTCAGAGTTAATGCTTTGTCAAAGCTAGGAAAGACCTTCCAAGACCTGAAATGTCCATTCTGTTGCTTCTAAGATAAGATAAGATTTCTTTATTAGTCACATGTACATCGAAACACACAATGAAATACATCTTTTTGCGTAGTGATTTGGGGGGCAGCCCGCAAGTGTCGCCACGCTTCCGGCACCAACATAGCATGCCCACAACTTCCTAACATCTTTTGGAATGTGGGAGGAAACCAGAGCACCCGGAGGAAACCCACGCAGACACAGGGAGAACGTACAAACTCCTTACAGACAGCGGTCGGATTTGAACCCGGGTCGCTGGTGATGTAAAGCATTATGCTAACCACTATGCTACCGTGCCTGCCTATTGAAAGACGGTTCTATTGAACCCTCTTCCTCTGCCCCTTCAGGCAGTGTGCTCCAGATCACAGGATCTGGCTGTGTAATGCAAGCTGCTGTCCTCAGACTGAGCAGCAGTTGTGCACCAAACACCCTTGTTAATGTTGTTCTCCTCCCCTCCCAAAACATCGACGGCTTCAGCCCTTAAGAGTGCGGACTCAAGGCTGAGCTCAATGTTAACAAGGCTAGTTTTCTTTCTTGCCATGGCCGAGATATTGGGCAAGCTCAAAACATGTTCTTAAAAGGGAAATGCACTAAGGTAACACGGTATACCCCACCTTCAATTAATTCCTCTTTGACCCGCTGAATCCAGAACTAAGTTTAGACTGCAATGTAAATATCCCAGAGGTGGGAATGATCAGCAACTTTGACTGCATTACAGTATTGCTGGCCTGTCAGCACTTCAGAATGCACACCTAGAAATGAACCATGGAATGCACACCCAGAAATGCACCACAGAATGCACGCCCAGAAATGCACCACGGAATGCACGCCCAGAAATGCACCATGGAATGCACACCCAGAAATGAACCATGGAATGCAAGCCCAGAAATGAACCATGGAATGCACGCCCAGAAATGAACCATGGAATGCACGCCCAGATATGCACCATGGAATGCACACCCAGAAACAGGAGGTCATTAACCTGCACCAGTTGTTCTGCCATTCAACCACATCATCGCTGATCAACACCCCAACTCAATTCAACCACCTTGCTCCCAGATCCCTCAATACCCTTTCCTCCTTGATCAATGTCACCAGGATGTACACTGCCTTTCTGGAGGGAAGCAAGTTCCAGATTTCCGCTCCGTCTCTCCTGTGTTGAGTTTTGACATCACCCTAAACTGGAGTCTAATTTTGTTATAACTCCTTGTTCTGGTTACCCTCACCCACAGCCCTCAACCCCATCAGAGGAGATCGTTTCTCTTTATCCACCTTATCAGATCCTTTTAACATCTTAAGACATCAGTCAGTTCACCTTTGAGTCACTCCTTCCAAAGGAACATAAGCAAAGTTTAGACCCTTTAGGTGACATCTTATTGCTTGGAGTAATATTACTGACCGCCCTCTTGATGACCCTCTCTGCATTCAGGATTGAGAACAGTGCTGGGCACTGCTGATATTAACACCTGGACAATTTCCAGCTCCAGGATTCACCAGGATTGGGAGAAAGCTGACCAGCCCACCTCCACGTGTAATCAGCCCTGTGATTGTTACTGCTCCACACCTGTAGACTAAACTTCTCAAATCCATGATCCTGACATGGAACACTGAACATCAGGAATGTTCACTGGGAATTCCTGCTTGGAGATCAGTTCATCCAATGGGATGTTCCCTCCCTGGATGTTATGTGATGTCCCCATGTGTAATGTTCCGCATTAGAAGTATGAGTTTATAAAGTCTATTTTTATGCCTGTGAACTGGATCCATCCTCACATGACCAATCTCACCAGTACCTCTACTTCCTCAGGAGACTAAAGAAATTCAATATGTCCCCTTTGACACCCACCAATTTTTATCGATGCCAGAAAGCGTCCTATCTGGATGCATCACGGCAACTGCTTTGCCCGAGACTGCAAGAGACTGCAGAGAGTTGTTGGACACAGCTCAGCACATCAATGAAACCATGGACTCTGTCTATACTTCTCGCTGCCTTGGTAAAGCAGCCAACATAAACAAAGACCCACCCACCCTGGACATTCTCTCTTCTCCCCTCTCCCATCAAGCAGAAGATACAAAAGCCTGAAAGCACGTACCACCAGGCTCAAGGACAGCTTCTATCCTACTGTTATAAGACTATTGAATGGTTCCCTAGTACGATAGACCTCACAATCTATCTTGTTATGACCTTGCACCTTATTGTCTACCTGCACTGCACTTCTCTGTAGCTGTTACACTTTATTCTGCATTCTGTATTGTCTTACCTGGTACTACCTCAATGCACTGTGTAATGAATTGATCTGTATGAATGGTACACAAGAAGTTTATCACTGTACCTTGGTACATGTGACAATAATAAACCAATTCCAATCCTCCCTCCAGCTGTGGACATTACACACGAGCACATAAGTAACAAGAGCAGGAGAGGACCTTAGGGCGGCACAATGGCGCAGCTAGTAGAGCAGCTGCCTCACAGCACAAGAGACCTGGGTTCAATCCTGACCTCTGGTGCTGTCTGTGTGGAGTTTGCACGTTCTGCCCATGACTGCCTGGGTTTCTCCCAGGTGCTCCAGTTTCCTCCCACATCCCAATGATGTACAGTTAGGATGTAGGTTAATTGGCTGCTGTAAATTGCCCCTAATAAGTGAGTGGTGAAATCTAAGGGGAGTCGATGGGAACATGGGAAGCATAAAATGGTATTAGTGTAGATGGATGGTTAATGATCAGAGCAGGAGGTGGCTCTGTGTGACTCTGTGATGTTTAAGATCCGATGGCATTTGTCATTCAGTAAGATGCTGCTGGATCCTGAGCCTTGTCAACTTTCCCAGCCAATCCCCATTCCCTCTGATATACTCAATGGTTCAGCATCTATAAACTCCGGGGTGGAGAGTTCCCAATGTTCACTACCATTATCACACTCCTAACTGGCCCACCCGCTACCCTTTGCACTGACCCTCTGTCCTGGAATCCAGTGGCATTCATTCAGGCTCAGTCCCATCTAGTGGGTGCTTGTCCCCAACCTGAACCAAACTCCTGGGAAGGCTGGATAAAATGGAGCGAAGTGTTGGAGAGGCAGCAACGTACAGCATCCAAATCAAAATACCACAGATGCTGAAAATCCTAAAGTAAAACAGTACATTCTGTAAGTACTCAGCATGTCGGACCAGGTCTGTAGAGAGAGAAACAGAGTTACCCTTTCAAGTCAATGGCCTTTCAACAGGACGGTAGTCTCTTCAGTTTAATCTCAACAGCCTTATTTGATCAATCATTGGTAGACTGTTCAAGGCTTGTAAAAGAATACAAAATCTCTCAATATTTGTTTCCAATTTTATTTTCACTTTCATATTCTATTTGTCTTTATCCTCTCACTCTATCATTCTCTGTCTATCTTTCCATTTGTTATCTTCCATGTCGTTGCTCACCTTCCCATTGTTCTAACCGGATATTCCGTCCCTCCCTGATCATTTGTCTGGATCTCATTCCCGGCTTGAAGCCGCTCTCCTTTCGCCTCTTCCTCCCTTTTACTGCCCCCCCCCTTCTCAATCCCTTTCTTTTGCCACCACAGGCGCTGTCCGAGCATCCAGTATCTTTCCCATCCTCAGTGTCATCCTGCTCTTCATGGGCGGCCTCTGCATCGCGGCCAGCGAGTTCTACAAAACCCGACACAACATCATCCTCAGTGCCGGCATCTTCTTCGTCTCTGCAGGTGAGAGATCTTCTCAATGTCCGTGCCAATGGCTACTTTGTGATTTCTGCTCAGGTCAGAAAATAAACAAAAGGAAGGTTTGTGGTTTAGCTTTTCAAGGATGGCTTTGTTCCTGTTTCATATTGAGTGTATTAATTAATTACATCAGCTCATCTGTGTATGTGTTTGTGTGTGTGTGTGTGTGTGTGTGTGTGTGTGTGTGTGTGTGTGTGTGTACATATGCATACACACACACATGTGCTTATACAGTTTATGGGTACTTATGTGCAAGTACATATATATATGTGTTTGTGTTCATATATTTCTGCATATATGTGTCTGTGCATATATGGAGACAAGTGTGTATGAGTGTGCAACTGCATGTATGTACACAACGGCATACACATGCACATGTGCATATACACATGGTGTTCATAAGCAAGCACATGTGTGCACGTGTATATCTGTGCTCATGTATGCATATGTGTGCATACTTGAGTGTGTGTAATTGTGCATATGTGTGTATATGTGCACCTATGTGGATGTATGCACATACACGTGCGCATGTGTATGGGCAGACCAAGTGTGTTCACGTGCATGTGTCCATTCATATGTGTATGTTGATGAATGCACATGTGTGAGTCAGGCCTGTGAACAGATTTGTGTATATTCATTTGGTAGTTGCATGCATTCACAGGTGTGTGAATGTTTTTGTGTGTACATGCATATGTGCATCTGCAAGTGTGCATGACTGTGTGGATATGCATGTGTGGGCATGCTTGTAAGTGTGTCTACACACATCACATTTACTTGCATGAGGAAGTTTGCATGAGTGTGCAAATATATGTACACGTGTGCATATGCACATCCACACATGCTTATGACCCCATATATGTATGCATGTATGCATGCATGTATGCGTAATGTATCCATGCATGTGCATGTGTACAGACAGTTTGAGTGTACATGCATGGACATTCATCTATATGTGTTCATATGTGTATGTATTTGTGTCTAAAACTGTTGTATTTGAAGTGTTCAAAGCCAGAAGTCAGCCTAACAGTGAGGCAATTAACATACAGTACCGAGAGTGTCAGGGAATGAGTGATGAGTTGGTCACTGAACATGTCAAAACAAAAAAAATAATTGAATGTGGGTTTATGCCCAAGCAGTGCAAGTGAAATGATTTATCAATGTGAGTGTGAGACTGTCGATATGTCAATGTTTCAATTAAGCAGCAGTTCACAAGACTGATCACATCTGTCAGAGTGCCAGATGGAACATTAGCAAATAGTGTTGGGCTTTCCTTGTATATTGGGTTCCTTCCGATAATACAAAGCACAAAATGCTGGTCAGGCAACATCTGTGGAAAGAGAAACAGCCAACATTTCAGGTCTACGAACCCTCATTGGAACTGGGAAAGAGAGAGATACAAGTTAGCTTTCAGTAAGAGAGAAGGTGGGGAGATGAGTAGAACAAAGGGAATGTCTGTGATAGGATGAGTCAAAATGGCTTACTGGTGGCAGTTACCAGCATATTGAACTTCCTGGTCTGCGTCATGTGTTGTTAATGGCAAGATGGTGGGACCCGCCTAGCAGACCAGACGTATACAAGTAGGATAAGAAAAACTGAGTCAACCTGATATAAAAACAGAAAATGTAAAATGCTGGAAATACTCAGCAGGTCAGGCAGCATCTGTGGAAAGAGAAACAGTTAACATTTCAGATGAGGGACCTAGGAAGGAGAGAAATAACAGAGTCTAGGTAGCAGTGAAATGTGGATGGAATAAAATGATTGCTTCCGATGATATATCCAGCTCTTCCCCACCCCCCACCCCGACTACCCCTTCCCTCATCCCCTTTTATATGACGCTGATTATAGCAGAGACCCATGCAATACAAGATTCCAAATTGAGAAATCTGAAAGGGAATAACCCCAGTGAACTGATGGCACCAGCCTGTCCCACCGCACAAAGTTAAATGGATAAAGTGGGGACCTCTGACAGAACATGCTGGAAACGCTCGGCGGGTCAGGCAGCATCTGTGGAAAGAGACACAATTAATGTTTCAGGTCTGGGACCCTTCATCAGAACTGGGGAAAGAACTTATGAAGGGCAGCGTATGCGAATGGCCTCATGTTGGTGTGACGGCCCAAAGTGCTGTTTTTGCATTGGTTGAGAGTTCAATGTTGGCTATGAAAATGGACACAACTACACCTGTTAGACCAAGTAACTGGGGAAAGAGTAACCAGAAGGTGAATTCAGCATAAAGGAAAAAATAATGTGACAGTGAACTGCTTCAGCACTGAATGGAGAAGAGAAGCTGGTGCTGTATAATTGCGCATAATTCTGAACTGACATTTTACATTGCAACAGTTCAAATGTTTCACGTGTCCAGAATATACAACTAACCACCGATTTATATTTAGCTGCATTAAGAACTCTTATTCATTCCTGTGAGTGCTGACAATCACTGATAAAAAGACCAGTGAATTTTTTTTAAATTCATTCTCTGAATCTGGGCAAACCAGTGCATCGCTAATTACCCCTTGAGAAGGTGGTGGGGAGCTGCCTCCTTGAACTGCTGCAGTCTGTGTAGTGAAGGTACTCCCACAGACTCATTAGAATCATAAAAAATGATGACACAGAGGGCACCTTTTGGCCCTTTATGTTAATGCCACGGTGCAGATCTCAGGTTACCATCCTGTATATTATGGTTCTTCAATTGATTTGGATGAGAATGCACAAGGCATGGTTAGTAAGTTTGCAGGTGACACTAAAATAGGTGGTGCCATTGACAGTGAAGATGTTTATAAGGATTTACAGCGGGATCTTGATCAGCTGGGTAAGTGGGCTGAGGAATGGCAAATGGAGTTTAATTCGGATAAGTGCGAGGTGTTGCATTTTGGGAAGACAAATGAGGGTACGCCTTTCACAGTGGATGGTAGGGCCCTGGGGAGTGTTGTAGAACAGAGGGACCCAGGAGTACAGATACATGGTCCCTGAAAGTGGCATTGCAGGTAGACAGGGTGGTGAAGAAGGCGTTTGGCACACTGGCCTTCATCAGTCAGGGCACTGAGTATAGAAGTTGAGATGTTGGAATATTGTGTTCAGTTTTGATCACCTTGCTATATGAAAGATGCCATTAAGCTGGAAAGAGTGCAGAAGAGATTTACAAGGATGTTGCTGGGACTCGAGGGACTGAGTTATGGGGAGAGGTTGAGCAGGTTGGGAACTTTTTCATTGGACCATAGGAGAACGAGGGGTGATATAGAGGTGTATAAAATCATCAGGGGCATAGATAGGGTGAATGCACACAGTCTTTTTCCCAGGGTTGGGGAATCAAGAACTAGAGGGCATCAGTTTAAGGCGAGAGGGGAGAGATTTAATAGGAACCTGAGAGGCAACCTTTTCACCCAGAGTGGTCTGTATATGGAATGAACTGCCAGAGGAAGTAGTTGAGGCAGGTACATTAACAATATTTAAAAGGTACTTGGACAAGTACATGGATAGGAAAGTTTTAGAGGGATATGGGCCAAATGCAAGCAAATGGGACTAACTTAGTTGGGAATCTTGGTCGGCATGGACCAGTTGGGCCGAAGGGCCTGTTTCTGTGCTGTATGACTCATTCTATGACTCCAAATAGACATTCCACTGGGGTCTCTACTTCCACCACTCTTTCTGGCATTGAGTTTTGGATCCCCCACCATTTGTTGAGTGAAACCTGTTTTCCTCAACTCTCTTCTAGTCCGTGTACCAATTAACCACTCCCACACCCAGTTACCTGTTCCACTAAAGCGACAGGTCGTATAGAGTCACAGAGCAAGGAAAGAGGCTATTCAGCTCCCCAAGTACAGTGGGCACCCATCCATATCAACCCCATCTCCCAGCACTGTGCCCATGGCCTTCAATGCCTGGCCGATTTAAGTTCTAGTCCAGACCTTCCTTAAATGCTGTCAGCGACTCTGCTTCCAACACTCTCTTGGGCTGTGTATTCCAGGTACTTACTGCTCTCCTGGTGGAAAAGGTCCCCCTCAGATCCCCTCCAAATCTTTTTCCCTTATTTCCTGTTCATTATGTTAATGACCCCTTACCCCAGCCATTCGTTCATCATGTCTCGGCAGGAGAACTATGGTTATGAGGAAAGAAAGGGGCTATTTGCTTTGGAACAATGACTGAGAGGAGATTTAACTGAGATGTACAACATTATGGTACATCTCAGTTAAATCTCCTCTCAGTCATTGTTCCAAAGCAAACAGCACCTTTCTTTCCTCATAACCATAGTTCTCCTGCCCTGCCACCATCTCCTCAGCATCCTCCCTATCTACTATATCCTTTGGTCGCATGGCGACCAAAACTGTCCATAGTGCTCTAGCTGTGGACTAACTAGTCATAGAGTCATGCAGCACAGAAGCAGGCCCTTCAGCCCATCATATTCATGCTGACCATCAAGTATCCATCTATGCTAACCCCACTTACCAGCACTTGCACCTTAGCCTTCCATGCCTTGGTGATTCATGTGCTCATCCAGATACTTTTTAAATGCTATTGAAGTATCTGCCTCCACTACCCCCTCAGGATGTGCAGTCCAGATTGTAACCACCCTATGGGTGAAACATTCTTTCCTCAAGCCCTCTCTAAACCTCTCACCCCTTACCTTAAGCCTGTGCCCTCTAGTTTTAAACCCCTCTGCTATGGAGAAACGTTTCCTACTACGCATGCAATCTATGTGCCCTCAGAATTTTGTTTACCTCTACTAGGTTCCCCCTCAGTTTCCTCCACTCCAAGAAGAACAAACCCAACCCATTCAGTCACTCCTTGTGAGTGAAACGCTCCATCCCAGGCAACATCTCCAAGCGTAATCATGACATTCCTATAGCGTGCTGACCAGAACTATGGACAGTACCCCAGCTGAGGTGCAAACAATGTTTTATACAGTTGCACCATAACCTCCCTACTCTTATATTCTCTTCCCTGGCTAATGAAGGCAAGTATTCCAAGTGCCTTCTTCACTGACTTCTCCACCCGTGCTGCCACTTTCAGGGATCCTTGGACTTGTACACCGAGGTTCCTCTGTTCTTCAATACTCCCTCGGGCCCTAATGTTCACTGTATGTCTCCTGCCTTTATTTATCCTTCCAAAGTGCATCACCTAACACCTTCCAGGATTAACTTCCATTCGCGACTACTCTCCTTCACCTCACCAGCTGATCAATATCCTGCAACCTGTGACTGTCCTCCTCACTGTCAACAACACTCCCACTATTTGTGTCATCTGCAAACTTACTAATCATACACCCTGCATTAATATCCAAATTGTTAATGTATATAACAGACACTAAGAGTCCCAGTACTGATCCCTATGGTACACAATCACAGAATCAACCCTCCAGCATTGCCTTCTACCTCCCATTATCAAGCCAATATTGGATCCGATTACAAGTGTTGCATACAGTTCCGTCATGGCTGCACTGTTCTTGTAGTCTATGCCATACCCAATGAAGGCAAGTATCTTTATGTCTGCCCTTTTAACCACCTGTTCTGCTATCTTCACATACTCCACGATACCTCTGTTCTTCTACATGTCTTAGTACCCACAACTTATCGTGCATCTTGTTTGCCTGCCAGAAACACATCACCTCACATTTCTCCAGGCTGAATTCCTGAAGCCACTTCAGTGACCATATAACCAACCAGAGGACATCTCACTGTGAAAGAGGGAGACTTTAAGAGGGATCTTAAAGGGAAAAAAAAAAGATGTGGAGGGGTTCTGGGAGGGAATTCCAGATCTTGGGGTCCAGACATGGTTGCTATTGGTGGAGCGATTAATAGGAGGGAACAATAAGAGGACAAAATTAGAGGGGAGCAGACATCTCTTAGACGTTGCTGAGATAAGAAGGAGTGAGACCATGGCGGAAACTGTAACCAAGGATGGGAATTTTAAAATTAAGCCTTGATTGACTAGGAGCCAAGCACAGGGTGAAGTGTGAATGGAAATATGCTACATTTGGAATATGGACAGCAGAGCTGTGGATGATCTTAATCTTGCAGAGAATAGAACGAGGGATACATTGGGATAGTCATCCTTTAACCATTCCGGAATTCCCAATGTATCTCCAGGCTGGAATGGAAGAGTGCGCCCTGCATGGGAATTTGCAAGAGATACCCTTCCCAGGAGAGACCTTCTTCCTCCTCAATGGCAGTAAAGGTCGCAGGTTTAGGAGAAGCTGTCAAAGAATACAGCAATCCAGTTATAGAGAGATCTAGTATGGAATCAGGCCTTCAGTCCATCGAGTCCATGCCAACCATCAAGCACTCATTTTTATACTAATCCTACCCTAACCCATTTTATTCTCCCTACATTGCCATCAGCTCCCCACATATTCTACCACTCACCTACACATTAGGGGCAATTAACAGTGGCCAATTAACCTACCAACCAGCAAATTTTTATGGGATGTGGGAGGAAACCAGAGCACCCGGTGGAAACCCACGCAGTCACAGGGAGAACGTGCAAACTCCATACGGACAGCACCAGAGGTCAGGATTGAACCTGGGTCACTGGAGCTGTGAGGCAGCAGCTCTACCAGCTGAGCCGCTGTTCTGCACGTTTACCCGAAGGGCAAGGCTGACTTCAATCTGCATGAAAGGAAATGCACTGTTCACACTGCAAGAAAATATAAAAAATGTGTGCTGACAGTATAGAAGCATTGAAAAGTCATTATGAAAGTAGATGAACCAATTCAATGGGTGATCCCATTCCTAACTGTTGACAAAATGAATGGCAAATTATGAATCCTTGGATCCCACAGGGCTGATAAAAAGAGAACATTTTGAGCTTTAAGTTACTGAAGAAATGAGGGCACAGCTTCATAATGCAAAAGATGTTAGAAGTGTCCTCAGGGTTTATTGGCAGCTGAAGTATTCCAGGCTACAGACACACAGTAAACCCAGTACAAGGTGTAATTCGCATTGCATTGTACAGTAAAACTTTGATAATCCACTATCTAATTGTTCAGAAATCCCAGCAAAAGCCAAACCACTGGAGAAACTCAGTGGGTCAAGCTGCATCTGTGTAGGCAAAGGGATAGTCAATATTTTGGGTCAAGGCCCTGCATCAGGATATCCCATGGTTTGGAAGTATGTATCCTGCATGGGAATTTGAAAGACCTACCCTTCCCAGGATGAGACCCTTCTCCTTCCTGGCAGTGAAGGTCACAGGTTTGGGAGAAGCTGTCAAAGGGAAAAGCAATCTAGTTATAGAGAGACATAGCACAAAATCAGACCCTTCAGTCCATCGAGTCCATGCTAACCATCAACCACCCATTTTTACACTAATCCTACCCTAATCCATTTTATTCTCCCCACATTCCCATCAACTCCCTGCAGGTTCTACCAATCGCCTCCACACTAGGGGCAATTTAGTGGTCGATTAACCCACCAAGACAAATCCTGATGGTTCAGTGTCTGGCTCTCCGGGTGCTGATTCCCACATTCCCTCTAACACACCAGGATCCCAATTCCCACATTCCCTCTAACACACTGGGACCCCTGCTCCCTTGAAACTCACCTGGTTCTGTTTCCCACACTCCACTAAAATTTACCGCTTCATTGGAAAATGCATGGTTCTGCTGTGTAACATTATAAAAAAAGGGAATTAAAAGCGTGTTGGAGTCTCAATCGGAACAACATACACAGATGAGAAAGTTAAGGTACGTATAGAAGTTAAAGCGAGCAATTCCAGGTAGGCAGGACAGGCAGGGGCAGGACAGGGAGTCTGATAGACTAAACTGCATTTATTTTAATGCAAGAAGCCTGACAGGTAAGGCAGATGAACTCAGGGCATGGATAGGTACATGGGACTGGGATATTGTAGCTATTACAGAAGCATAGTTGAGGGAGGGGCAGGACTGTCACCTCAATGTTCCAGGGTACAGATGCTACAGGCATGGTAGGGCTTGAGGTAAGAGAGGAGGGGTAAATACGTTTTTGATTAGGAAGAACATCTTAGCAGTACTTAGAGAGGATATTCCTGGGAGAACATCTAGTGAGGCTTTATGGGTAGAATTTAGGAATAAAAAGGGGTGATGACTTTGATGGGATTGTACTAGAGCTGCCCCCCCACTAAACAGTGGGAATTAGATCAGTAAATATGCAGGGAGATCGCAGATAACTGTAGGAATAATAGGGTTGTAATAGACAGGTATAGGCAGCTGGGATCAAGCGAATCCCTTGAGGAGTATAAGGGATGTAGGAGTACACTTATAAAGGAAATCAGGAGGACAAAAAGGGGACATGAGATATTCTTGGCAGATAAGTTAAAGGAGAATTATAAAAGATTCTTTAAGTGTATTAAGAAGAAAACGGTAACTAGGGAGAGAATAGGTCCCCTTAAGGATCAGTGCAGTCATCTATGTGTGGAGCCATGGGAGACGGGCAAGGTCTTAAATGAATCATTCTTGTCTGTTTTTACTGTAGAGAAGCTAGGAAATTCAGGGAAGGGAATAGTGATGTCCTAAAACATATCCAAATTACAAAAGGGGAGTTGGGGTGATCTTGAGGTGCATAAAGGTGGATAAATCCACAGAGTCTCACCAAGCGTCTCCTAGAATGTCTCCTAGAATTCTAGGAGGGGTAAATTGCTGGGACCCTGGAAGAGATTTTTGTATCTTCCTTAGACACGGATGAGGTACTGGAAGACTGGAGGATGGCTAATGTTGTTGCTTTATTTAAGAAGGGTTGCAAGGACAAGCCAGGGAACTACAGGCCAGTGAGCCAAACATCAGTGGTGGGAAAGTTACTGAGAGACAGGATCTATCTACATTTGGCTGATTAGGGATAGTCAGCATGGCTTGTGGATGGGAAATGTGTTTCATGGATTTATTTGAGTTTTTTGAAGAGATGACCAAGAGGATTGACAAGAGCAGGGCAGTAGATGTTGTCTTCATGGATTTTAGCAAGGTCTTTGGCAAGGTCCCGCATGATAGACTAGACTGGAAGATGGGATCACATGGGATCCAAGGTGAGCTGGCCTTGGAAACAAAATTTGCTTGGTAAAAGAAGTCAGAGGGTAGTTGCTGAGGATTGTTTCTCAGACTGGAGACTTGTGCCCAGTGGTGTGCCACGGGGATCAGTGCTGAGTCTCCTGTCATTTGTACTATATATTAACAATTTGGATGAGAATCTAGGTGGTATGATTAATAAGTCTGCAGATTACACCACAACTGGTGTAGTGTTGGACAGTGAAGAAAGTTGTCCCAAGGTTACAACAGGATCCAGATCAACTGGGAAAATGGACAAGGGAATGACAGATGGAGTTTAACTCAGACAAGTGTTAAGTGATGCATTTTGGGAAATTAAACCACGGCAGGACTTACACAGGAAGTGACAGGGCCCTGCGGAGTGTTGTAGAGCACCGAGACCTAGGAGTACGGGTACATAGTTCCCTGAAAGTGGAGACACAAGTAGACAAGGTGGTGAAGAAGGCATATGGCATGCTGCCCTTCATTAGACAGGGCATTGAGTACAAGAATTAGGACATCATGTTACAGCTGTATAGGATGTTGGTGAGACTGCACCTGGAATATTCTGTGCATTTCTGTTCACTATATCATAGGAAGAATGTGATTAAGCTGGAGAGGGTTGCAGAAAAGTTTCACAAGGAACGTTGCTGGGACTGGAGACAAATTATACTGAGAGACTGGATAGGCTGGGACTGTTATTCCTGGAGTGAAGTAGGCCGAGGTTGTGACATAGAGGTTTATAAACCCTTGAGGGGGCTAGATAAGGTGGATGGGCACAGTCTTTGTTCCCAGGCTAGGGGGAATTTAAAACTAGAGGGCATAGATTCAAGGTGAGAGGGAAAAGATTTAAAGGGTCCTGAGAAGCAAGTTTTTCACACAGAGAATGGTAGGTACGTCGAATGAGCTACCAGAGAAAATGGTAGAGGCAGGTCCATTTGGAGAGATTCATGGATAGGAAAGGTTTCGCAAGATAGGGGCCAAATGCAGGCAAATGGGACTAGTTTAGGTCAGCATGAACGAGTTGGGCCGAAGGGCTTTGTTCTGTGCTGTATGACTCTATAACTCCATAACATCCAAAATCCAGAAAATCTGCTAATCCAACATCACCAAAGTGTCAAGTGTTCCAAATTAATGGAGTTTTAACCCACCGGTACTGAAAGGCCTGGATAGAGTGGGTGTGGAGAAGACGTTTCCATCAGTAGGAGAGTCTAGGATCCGAGGACACAGCCTCAAAAAAAAGAGATGTCCCTTTAAAATTGGGATGAGGAGAAATTTCTTCAGCCAGGGGGAGATGAAACCGTGGAATTCGTTGCCACAGAGGGCTGTGGAGGCCAAGTCATTGGGTGTATTTAAGGCAGAGATTGATAGGTTCTTGACTGGTAAGGAGGTTAAGCGTTACGGGGAGAAGACGGGAGAATGGGATTGAAAAAAAAAATCAGCCATGATTGAATGGCGGAGCAGACTTAATGGGCCGAATGGCCTACTTCTGCTCCCATCTCTTATGGTCTTTTACAATATTCCATTGACTTTCAAGCCTAAACTACCAACCATACTGGTAAACCTTTTTATTGATTCATTGTGATCAATTCTCTAGATCATTGTGTGTCACATTAATAGCATCATTAAAAATTTATGATAACTGATTCAAAGATGCTTCCTTTGTAACGTGCAATCTCAGGCACGTAATGCCATGTTTGCATTGATGAGGGTCCAGATGATATGGGCAGTCCTTGAGTGCAAGAAAGCCGATATAAAATCTGAACATTTGGGGAATGTTAAAAAAAACTCAGTGATGAGTGTACCCACGTGAAACTAATTTTTTCCCCTGTACGATGCTGGTAGACCAAGCCTGCACATTGTAAATATCTCCTGTTTTATTCTTACAATTCCTCCTTGCTCAATGATCCTATTTCCAGTAATTGATGCTGACCTACTGCCATCCACGCCTTATCTAGTGGTAGCCAGAGGGTCATCGGCATTGGCTTCTCTTCCTGTCCCTTTTGGGTCCATCATGGGCTCTTTCCTAGTTCATATCTAAGTGCTGCCCTTTGACAACATCACACAACACCAGCTCTGTCCGGTCTCCATAGAAGAACCATTGAACAATACAGCACAATACAGGCCCTTCGGCCCACCATGTTGTGCCGACCTTCAAACCATACCTAAGACTATCTAACCCCTTCCTCCCACATATTCCTCTATCTTAAATTCCTCCATATGCTTACGTAACAATCTTTTGAACTTGACCAACGAATCAGCCTGCACCACCACCCCAGGCAGCGCATTCCATGCACCAACTACTCTCTGGGTGAAAAACCTCCCTCTGACGTCTCCTTGAACTTCCCACCCATTACCTTAAAGCCATGCCCTCTTGTATTGAGCATTGGTGCCCTGGGAAAGAGGCGCTGGCTGTCCACTCTATCTATTCTACTTAATGTTTTATATACCTCTATCATGTCTCCCCTCATCCTCCTTCTCTCCAATGAGTAAAGCCCTAGCTCCCTTACTCTCTCCTCATAGTCCATACTCTCTAATCCAGGGGAATAGATTTAGGACAGAGATGGGGAGAAACTGCTTTTCCCAGAGAGTAGTGCATCGGTAGAATTCTCTGTCCAGGGAAACAGTAGAGGCTGGTATTGGTATTGGTTATTTATTGTCACTTGTACCGAGGTACAGTGAAAAGCTTGTCTTACAAACCAATCGTACAGGTCAATTCATTACACAGTGAGTTACACTGAGTTAGTACAGAGTGCATTGATGTAGTACAGGTAAAAACAATAACAGTACAGAGTAAATTGTCACAGCTACAGAGAAAGTGCAGTGCAATAAGGTGCAAGGTCACAACAAGGTAGATTGTGAGGTCATAGTCCATCCCATTTTATAAGGGAACTGTTCAACAGTCTTATCATAGTGGCTGCATCCCAGTCTCCATTCTGGAGCCACCGACCCCCATCTCTCACTGTCAAATCTGAAACTGAACTAGACTTAGCTTATAAATCTATCTACTATTTGTAACCTTGATCATATCTGACCCAAGACAATCCTCGCCTATACCCTCAGGATATTTCTGTGCAACCACCAGTTTTCACCTCTGTAATTTTGTCCAACTCTGCTCCCTGCCTCAGCTCATTTGCTGCTGTAAGCCTCACCTGTGTCTCCATTACCTCAAGATCAGAGTTCTCCAACACCCTCCTGGCCAGTCTCCCACGCTCTGGTCTCCACACACTTGAGATCATTTAGACTCTGCTGCTGGTGTTGAAATTCTCCTCAAATCCCATTACCCCCGTGTTTGCAGAACATCACTGGTTCCCCCTCCAGCCTACATCATTTTCACATGTCGCTTGTCTTTAGTTGGGGCACAGCGATCCCCAGTAATCAGTGCTACTGGACTCCATCTCGCACTCACAGCCGTGCTGAATGTATCGTCCAAATCCACATGGACTGGTTGGCTCAGCCTAGGAGTGACGAATGAGGGGGCATCCACCTGAAGCTGATAGGAGTCTTCATGGGCTGCAATTGGCCAAGAAATCTGCCACACATCTGCTTGAGATCCTGCCCACCTCTCATTCAGGGCCCTTTTGTTCATCTCAAATGTAGTCACCCCTGTTCAGCTGCTGCAATCCCCTCTCGTAAACCTCTCTGCCTCTCTCCCTCTTCCTTTAAGGAACTTCCTCAGTCCTCCCTATTTGACCATGGAGATACCAACCTGTCCATGAGTGGCTTGATATCAGCACTGTGGTGAAATGCTTTGGAACAGTTTTTTTTGTTAAAACCACTTATTTAAATGAAAGTTGTTCAGTTAGAAATTATGGCCCTATTTCCCAAAAGGTTATTTTCCATCATGAATAACTTGGCGGAGATTATGCAACATAATTCTGTTTCCAAATAGATAAAATGGAGTTTACTCCAGTCAGAAGAAGTTGAACAGTTTGAGATTCTTTTCTCGAGTGAAGTGACCTCGTGAATGTCTCAATGATCATGGCAGAATAGATACAGAGATGTTTCTATCTGGAGGTCAAACCAAAAGAGGAAGTTATAAGTATATTACAGACACAAATCAAAAGGCATGTTGGAGGAGGCTTGAATGGAGGATAAACACCAGCATGAACCTAATTGGCTGGATAGCCTTTTCCTGTGTTTTAAATACTTTGTAGTGCATTGAACTGTGTTTCAGCATGTCAGTATGGAGTGGTTTTAATGGATCTGTCTTAAAATTTCTTTGCGTATTCATGCATTAGCATACATCGCAGGGTATAGTAGCATTGAGGGTTACGTTGCTGGGTCTGGTCAAGTCAAATTCAGGTTTATTGTCATACACACAAGTGCATGTGTGCACAGGTGCAATGAAAAACTTACTTGCAGCAACATCGCAGGCACATAGCATCAGATAAGCAGCATTCACAAGAAAAGTATAAACTATACACAATTTTTACAAGAAAGAAGACAATTAGAACAAACAAAAACAAAGTCCATTTTAGTGCAAAATGATCAAAATGGTCATAGTGTTGCTAAATTGTAGTGATTAGGGTTGTGCAGGTTGGTTCAAGAACCGAATGGTTGAAGGGAAGTAGCTGTTCTTGAACCTGGTGGTGTGGGACCTCAGGCTTCTGTACCTCCTGCCCAATGGTAGCTGCGAGAAGATGGTATGGCCCAGTTGGTGCAGATCTTTGATGGTGGATGTTGCCTTCTTGAGGCAGCGCTCCTGTAGATACCGATGGTGGGGAGGGATGAGCCCGTGACGTATTGGACTGAGTCCACTACTCATTGCGGCTTCTCACGTTCCTATGCATTCGAATTGCCATACCAGACCATGATTCAACCAGTACTCCAAAGGCCTCAATCAGCGATCTGGAGGCATGGGTTCAAATCGCACCATGATTGCCTGCGCAATTGAGTTGAATGAACCTGGGAGAAAAGGCCACGTAAATGGTAACCATGGAACCAACAGATTGTTGCAAGAATGTCTGGAGAATTAGCTCTGCCGATCCAGGGAAGGTGGGTCTGTTACATGAGGAGAGATTGAGTAGGTTAGTCCTCTCTTCTTTAGAGTTGGAAGAATGAGATATGGACTCATTGAAACATGGAAAATCCTTAAGAGGGCTCAACAGGATAGATGCAGGAAGGATGTTTCCCCTGGCTGAGGAATCCAGGACCAAGGCATCTATTTTGGGAATAAGGTAGAGGCTAATTAGGACTGAGATGAGGGGAAATTTCTTCAGTCAGAGGTGGTGAATCTTAGGAATTCTCTACCCTGGAGGCTCAGTCGTTGGTTGTGTTGGAGTAGAGGTCAGTAGATTTCTGGATATTGAAGGAATTATCAGACAGGAAAATGATGTCTGAGGTAGAAGATCAGCCAAATGTGAGGTGTTGCACTTTGGGAAGTCAAATGTAAGGGGAAAGTATACAGTAAAAGGCAGGACCCTTGGTAGCTCTGATGTACAGAAGGACCTTGGGGTGCAAGTCCATAGCTCCCTGAAAGTGGTTTGCTATAAGGAGAGACTGGACAAACTCGGGCTGTCTTCTCTGGAGCGTTGGAGGCTGAGAGGCAACCTGATAGAAGTTTATGAAATAATGAGAGGCAAAGATAGGCTAAACAGTCTGAGTATTTATCCCAGGGTGGAAATGTCAAATACTAGAGGGCATAGCTTTAAGGTGAGGGGGGAGGGGTGTAGGTTAAACGAGATGTGAGAGGGAAGTATTTTTTTAGACAGACAGTGGTAGGTGCCTGATTGTGTTCTCGGGGGGTTGGGGAGGGGGGTGGTGTGGGGTGCTGGTGGTGGAAGCAGACAATAGTGACGTTTAAGAGGCATTCACACAGACACATGAACAGGCAGGGAATGGAGGGATATGGATCAAGTGCAAGCTGATGGAATTAGTTTAATGTGGCGTCATAGCCGACCCAGATAATGTGGGCCGAAGGATCTGTTCCTGTGCTGTGCTTTTCTATGTTCTATGACTTTGTTGAATATCAGAAGAGACTCGAGGGGCTGAATGGCCTACTCCTGCTCCTACTCCTGGTCTGGCCTTTATTTGACACCACTCCCACAGCAATGTAGTCGAGTCTAAGTGTTCTCTGAAATGACTTGGCAAATCAATCAGTGCAAAGGCACTTACAGATGGCCAACAAGTGCTGGCCTTGCCTGGGGCACCCACATTCCAAGAGTGAATACAAGAAATAAAGGACTCAAAGGAGTTCATTATGGTTGATTTTGTGCATCATAATCTTCTTGCAGAGCACTGTGGCTATTCCATTGAGGATTGAAGACTGTTGGCGTCTTTCCCACAGTGGCAAGTTTTTCACACAGAGGGTGGTGGTTACATGGAGCATGGTGTTGGGGAGGTGGTAGGGGAGGGTACAATTACAGCATTTAAAAGGCATTTGGACAGGTATTCGGATAGGGAAGGAGTAGAGGGATACGGGCCTAATGCAGGCAAGTGGGATTACCGTGGATAGACATGATGGTTGGCAAGGACAAATTGGGCTGAAGGGCCCATTTCTGTGTTATATAATGATTACCATGGCTCACCTGAAGTAGAGATTTGTCTTGGTATGTTGGGAGCTTTGGTAGGAGTCACTCATTATGCATTCAATATGCATTCATGCAGATATTCCCTTAAACTGGAGTCAGTGGAATTAGTTATCTGACAACTCACATCACAGGGATTCCTGACACTACAATCCAATACCACTCATTCATCACATTCTCCTAACTCTCCCACTCCGCCACCTCAGCCCATTGATTAGACCTAATCTCCAGGACACAAACTGGGTCACAACCATCCTCAAGAACACCTACAAAGTTTTACTTGAACAACAGGGACTCAGAAATAGCTCCACACCATTTTTGAGAACACTGTGAGCCACCCTGATGTTGCTTGTGAAACTTGCATAACAAATCAGAACTTCAGATGCAAGGTTCACAGCTTTCCCTGTGCAATGTTGCGCTGAAACTGACATTACCTGTCTGCTGTTCCCTGTTGATGTGTTGCAGGAGGTGCAATCTTTACAAGGGGCTCTTAAAGGGACATACCGCTGCACAGGCAACACTCTTCCAGCTACTGGGATGTGGCAGGAACATTGGAACATAGCTCTTATAATTGGGGGTGGAGGGAGGTACTGATGATTGGGATGGGTTTGGAGCTCAGCACTGATGGGTGGTTGTTGGGGGATGCATCAGACACTGGGGGCCTGCGTTGAAGTTTAGTGGCATGGGTGGGTTCGGACACAGATTGGGACCAGGCTTTCAATTAATTTCAGGGATGGCAGGGGGTGGCATGTTGGAGATTGTGTGATGGGGAAGGGTTGCCCTGGGAATGCTCAACAGATGTTCATAGAGGTATACAGCACAGAAACAGGCCCTTCAGCCCATTGAGTCCACACCGACCATCAAGCACCCATTTTACATTAATCCTACACTAATAGTGGTTCTTTATTCACCCCACATTCTCTTCAACACCCCCAGATTCTACCACCCACCTACACACTAATGGCAATTTACAGCAGCCAATTAACCTACCAATCTGCACATCTTTGCAATGTGGGAGGAAACCGGAGCCCCCAGGGGAAACCCATTGCGGTCACAGAGAGAACGTGCAAACTCCACACAGAGAGCATCCGAGGTCAGGATCGAACCTGGATCACTGGCACAATGAGACAGCGGCTTGGTCCTCGGACAACTAGCTGCAAGTTTCCCCACGGTGCTCCCAAAAGGACAACTACAAGAGGAATGAAATCATCCTGTGCACCCACAACAATGCAAGGGTGGCTCATACCCACAGTCTGAGTCTAACTTGTAGAAGTGGACATTGTCACGTTTCACTTTGGAATAAAGATTTGCATAATGATATATAAAGCTGAAAAAAGAATTATGCAATTGAATCTCTGAGAGTGGAAGATGGTTAAGTAAATGTTAAGTGCATGAAATCTCAGTCACTCACAGATAAGCTGCCATCAGGCTTGACTGACAGGTAAATTACCCAATCATTACCGGTATAGCTGAGAATAGTATTGCCATTATTTGAAGCCTTTAAATAAACAACGACATAAGGCCCTTTATCGGCAGCACTAAGGGGCACAGTCTTGGGGGGGGGGGGGGTTTGTTCTTGATCCAAATCGATAAACCTCCCCCCTGTCAACTGCAGTGGATTCACATATGTCTGTGATAGGGAGTCTGGAGTGAAAGCTCACTCTTGTGTTTAGCAAGAGAAGTTTCTTCCTTCAAAGCATTGAAGCCCAACTGAATGGAGGAGAGGTTTGGTGCTTTGGATCAAGAACGAGTTTCTCCCCAAGGCTGTAGCTTAGGTAGAGCAAAGGAACGGCCTCAAAGCTTTATTGATTATTTAAAGGCTCCAAATGGTGGCTTTCCTCTTCTGAGTACATTAGGGGGAGATTACTATTGGGAAGCTCACTGGTTGGAGTTGAATTTGCTGGGCAGTGGAATGGAAAATGAATAGCTTTGCATAATAGGCCCAAAAGTTGATAAAAGACTACGGTTTTCAGTCATCTACAAAATAGGCATTAAAGTATAAAACCATAAGATATAGGATCAAAATTAGGCCATTCAGCCCATCAAGTCTGCACCGCCTTCAATCATGGCTGATATTTTTTCTTTCAACCCCATTCTCCCACCTTCTCCCCATAACCCTTGACCCCCCCGACCAATCAAGAACCTATCAATATCTCTGCTTTAAATACACCCTTTGATATGCCTTAAGTACATTAATCTTCAAATTTTTTACTTTCCCCTGAATACTTCAGTCAAAATTTGAGGAAGATGGTGAATGCCTTTTTTGTAATTGCATTGATCTTTGATTGCAGTTAATGTAAATTTGCTGGCTGGTTTTGCTGGTGATTATTTTGGGTGGATTTAATTTATTTGTTGTGGGTTTAGAGGTTTTGGTACATTTTCAGACATTTGGTCGGTGCACTTTGCTGGTGTTGTGGATGGATTTCCTTCCTCAAGATTAGATGATAGACCTGATGTATTTGTCAGATGGTTTCTTCATCCATGTTTGAGCTCTTGCTTTCATTTAAAGCGGACATGAAAATAGAATAATACAGATTCTGCCGGTGGTCTCCTGGTGCTTTTCGTTTGATTTATACTTACTTTGCTGTTTCAATTCCTTTTCATTCAGGAAATTTATTTTGGATGTAATTGGTTTGAGTGTCAGTGACTTTGCTGGATTGATTGTTGTATGTAGTGGGTGAGTTTAATGGTGCGTGGAGCACTTATGTCTGGTTATAAGTGTGTATTCTTAATTTTATTTGTGTTGCTATGCTTCTGATTTCCTTGATTTCAATTTTCTTCCCGGTATTTTTGCTACACAGAGCAATCTGGCTACGGAATGACAGTTCGTCACTTTATAAGAGGTAGTGTGTTCGAACAGGATGCTTATTTGTTTCAGGAAGGAGACAGCACATTTTCAAATCTTGAGCGAGACCATGAGAGAAAAGTCTGAAAGCATGTGATACCATTTGGCAAACCTTTTTTTAATCAGGTTAACTATGTCCTTTACAAGGTCCATTCACGACCCTTGGGGATTTAAAATGAATTAACATCTAAAAACTAGTCTGACTTGCCAGTTTCGAGAATTGGTACATGCACCTCTACATCAGAAGATTCTTAGATTGAATACAATAACTGTTATTGAACATTACCAAACAAAATTTGATACTGACCCACATATTAGGACAAGTGAGCAAAAGTATGTTCAACCATGGAGCTTTTAACGACTGTCTTAAAGGAAAGGGAGCCACAGAGTTTTAGGAAGGGAATTCCAGAGATCATCCTTGTACAGCTGAAGGCACGAGAGCCAAGGAGGAAGAGGCTGAGATTGGAGATGATGAAGAGGGCAGAGAGGAAGGGATGCTGATATCTCAGGGGGTTGTAGTATGATGCAGTGATGAGAGACTACAGAGGTATTTGAAAAGAAGAACGAGAGTTTTAAAACAGAAGTGTTATTTTACCTGGAGCCAGTGGAGTTTTATAGCTGGGTGGATGATGTTTGACCAACAGTTGGTTGGAGATTTCTATCAGAGTTGCTTTTCAACATTTATTTATAGGATATGAACAGCAAGGAGAGCATTTATTACCCATTCCTGTCTGTCTGGGACATGATCATTGAGCCACAGGGACAGAGCAGCACGGAAACAGGCCCTTCAGCCCATCAAGTCCATGCCAACGATCAACCACTCATTTACACTAATCCTACCATTTTATCCTCCACACAGTCCCATCAACTCCCCCAATATTCTATCACCTCACACTAGGGGTACTTTACAGTGGCCGATTAACCTGCCAACCTGCACAGTTTTGAAAGGTGGTGAACTGCCTTTCTGAACAACTGCAGGGCAGGAAGTTCCAGGATTTAAACCTGGCGATGAAAAAGGAACAGCGATGATTGGGAATCAGCAACAGAACGTTGTTTGAGTTAAAGGACACAGGCAGCCATTGAACATAATCAAAACTGAGAAACACTTATAGACTACAGGTGGGTCAAGTTCTGGGGAACAAGCAGAAAAGTGTAGCTGAGGCCAAGATCAAGATCAAGATTTTATGGCTGACAGAGTCACTACCTCATGGCGCCAGGTTCCCAGGTTTGATCCTGACCTCCACTGGTGTCTTTGCGGAGTTTCCACCTGGTAACCACGGGGGTTTGCCCCGGGTGCTCTGGTTTCCTCCCACATCCCAAAAACATGCCGGTTGGTATGTTAATTAGCCACTGTAAGTTGCCCCAAGTGTGAGTGGTTGAATTATGGAGTAGTTAAAGGGAAAGTGGGAAGAGTAAAATTGGATTGGCGGAGATGGATACTCAATGGTCAGCACAGGCTTGATGGGCCAAAGGGCCTGCTTCTGTGCTCCACGGCTTTATCAGATTATCCATGATCCACCAAATGGCAGAGCGAGCTCGAGGGTCTATTTAGCCTATGCCTGCTCCTATTTCTCATGTTCAGCCAGGTATCCAGGGACGTGGTCCCTTCATTACTCCAGGGCATGAACTTAGTCCTGCCTGCCTGGGGCAGTGTATCTCTTTACCCCAAATGGGCCACAGTTCAGCTGGCACAAACTGAAAGCCCCCTCACTGAAGGAGGGTACGCGGTGGTTACAGTACAGTCATACAGTGGAACAGATCCTCCTCGCAATCGAGAGGCGACGATGAGAATTCCTCCTTAACTGGATCTTCTCTCGATGGGTTGAAATTATGAGTAGCTTTAAGACTGGCAGATTGAATCCCATACAGCACTTAAGTTCATTGTAATTGGTTAAGATTTCCTGAAGGACCAAGATCCTGATCTTAATTCCTATCCACAATTCTCCTCTGGCCATTGATCTTCATCTCAGCCCTTCTCAACGTGCTTTATTTCCCAAAATTATTCTTTTTAATTTTGAAAATAAAGTATATTTAAAATATACTTTGTTCATAAAAATACCATACAGCATGTTTTTCCTCACATTCATTGTGCTATCAAACCAATGCCTTCTATCTATAAGCACCAATACCACTCACGTTTCCTCTTTAGATGATACACCATGAAGTGTTTGAGAGGCAGAGTCCCTCAGTGTCCCGTAGTGGCAGGACCCTTCCCCGCAGAGCCTTTGCATTGGCTGCACCGAGCTTCAGTGCGTCCCTCAGCGTGTGCTCCAGACCCTGGGATGTGCCAGTCAGCAGCATTCACTTACGGACATCTCCTTACACCGGAAGGCCAGCAAGTTTCAAGAAGACCAAAGTGTGTCCTTCATTAATTTGATGATCTTCAAGCAGCAGTTTATGTTTCTTTCGATATATGTCCCCAAAGTCATTTTTTTAATTTGAAAAATAATCATTATTCAGTAAAGAATATATAAAATATATACTGTGTGCAGTTTGGGCTCCTTATCTTAGGAAGGATGTGCTGATGTTGGAGAGGGTTCAGAAAAGATTTACAAGGATGATTCCCGGAATGAAAAGGCTGACATACGATGAGTGTTTGTCGGCTCTTGGACTGCACTCACTGGAGTACAGAAGAATGAGAGGGGACCTCGTAGAAACATTTCGAATGTTGAAAGGACTGGACAGAGTAGATGTGGCTAAGCTGTTTCCCTTGGTGGGTGAGTCCAGGACTAGAGAGCACAGTCTTAGAATTAGAGGGTACCCGTTTAGGACAGAAATGAGGAGAAATTTCTTTAGCCAGAGGGTTGTGGATTTGTGGAATTCGTTGCCACATACAACTGTGGAGGCCCTATCATTGGGGGTGTTTAAGGCGGAGAGTGATAGGTATCTAGTTAGTCAGGGTATCAAGGGATGTGGGGAAAAGGCCAGAAATTGGGGCTAGATGGGAGAATAGTTTAGCTCATGGTGAGGTAGCGGAGCAGACTCGATGGGCCAAATGGCCTACTTCTGTCTTGTGGCCTTGTGCAGATATACAAAGCACTGCATGGCTTTCTTTACATTCATAGTGTTGTCCATCTATGCATCCATAGTGTTGTCAAGTCTACACATTCATAGTGTCTTTAAGTCAGTACGTTCTATGTACAAAGTACCAGTTTCACTCATGTGGCCTCTTTGAACAGTGCACCCTTCAAGTGTTTGCAGGGCTGTTACACAGGACTCAGCCCTGTGGTGGCATGTCCTTAAATAACAATCCTTCCCCGCAGAGCCTCTGTGTTGGCTGCACCGAGCTCCAGTGCGTCCCTCAGCACGTACTCCCGCAGCCTGGAATGCACCAGTCGGCAGCATTCCCTCGCAGACATCTTGTTGTACTGGAAGACCTACAAGTTTCAGGCAGGCCAAAGTGTGTCGTTCACCGAGCTGATGATCTTCCAGCAGCACTCGATGTTTGCCTCAGTACGTGACCCTGGAACAGCCCGTCCCCGAGTCACTTTCTTTTTATCCAAAATAAACTTTATTCATAATAAAAGACAAACTATATACAATAATAAAACAGTGCAAGCCTTTACATTCTTGTACAGATCAATCATTAGTGTTACCTTTTTATATAAAAAAACACGGCACCAATGCCACACGTGTGGCTCCCGAGGGTGATACCCCAATCCCATATTTACAATATTTAAGGGGCTTTCTCACCTGACCCCACCCTTCCCTCTCCAGTGGCAGAAGAACCCTAAACTGTGGTCCTTCCCCACCGAACCCTTGCATTGGCTGCACCCAGCTCAATGCGTCCCTCAGCACGTACTCCTGTAGCTTGGAATGTGCCAGTCAGCAGCATTCCCCTACGGACATCTCGCAGTGCTGGGAGACCAACAAGTTTCGGGCAGACCAAAGGGTGTCTTTCACCGAGTTGATGACCTTCCAGTAGCAGTTGATGCCCGTCCCCGAGTCACGTTTGAAGCATTCTATTGCAGCAGCCTATTAGTGCACAGGAAACCCCCATGAACAGCAACGTGACAATGATCAGATAATCCCTTTTAGTGATGGTAGTTGAGTGATTAGTTTTTACCAGGAGGAACCCAGGCCTCTGTATGAATGATGGTTTACTGTACCAGAGGCATGAATCATTTGAAGTTACTTGATTCATCAATAAAATCACTTGGCTCACGCAAGGAAAATATGTGATTAAGAGTGTGTTTAACAGCAACTCCTAATCCATCTTCAGTAATTGATGCTGGTGTTACTCACATGTAAATAGGAGACAGGTGACGTTGGAACCATTGATACCTAGAGTCACACAATATACCTGCCAGTAAACACTTAAATACTCTTATTTTTGCAGCAAATTATTTTTAAACATCTCTTCAATGATTTTACTCTCTAATGTATTGGGTTTCTAAATGACTCTCAGGGAGTGTGTATTAGTCTTCACAGGTATCCTGACAAGTATGTGAGAATTTACAGGGAGTCACTGGGACTGTGTCTGTATTTACATGGGGTCCCAGGGACTGTGTCAGTATTTACAGGGGGTCCCTGAGAGTGTGCCAGCATTTACAGGGAGTCCCTGGGACTGTGTCAGTACTTACAGGGGGCATCTGAGAGTGTGTCTGTATTTACAAGGAGTCCCTGGGACTGTGTCAGTATTTACAGGGGGTCCCTGAGAGTGTGCCAGCATTTACAGGGAGTCCCCGAGAGTGTGTCTATATTTACAGGGGGTCCCTAAGAGTGTGCCAGCATTTACAGGGAGTCCCTGGGGGTGTGTCAGTACTTACAGGGGGCATCTGAGAGTGTGTCTGTATTTACAAGGTGTCCCTGAGAGTGTGCCAGCATTTACAAGGAGTCCCTGGGGGTGTGTTAGTATTTACAGGGAGTCCCAGGGTCATTTTCAGAATCCCTGAGAATGTGCCAGTTTTTACAGAGGAACCTAGGTGTGTGTCAATATTTATAGGGTGTTCCCTGTAAGGGTGTTGATATTTGTGGGAGTCCCTGAGTGATTTAGAGTGTCCTGGGTTGTGTGGAAATATTTAATGAGAACCTTGGGACTGCTGGAGTACTTACAAGGGTTGCCTGTAGTGTGTCCGTATTTACAGGTGGCCTCTGGAGTGTGTCTACTGGTACTCCCAGTTGTCTGTCAATATTTATAGAGGGTCTTTCAGAGTGTTTCTTTGTATACAGAGTGTTTTCTTTGTAAACAGAACATATTTACAGCAGGGCCAAGGGTTGTCTTTGTATCTAGGGAGGGTACTGGGTAGTGGCCAGTGTTTGCAGTGTCCAGGAGTGTGCTAATATTTAAAGGGATCTATTGCAGATTTTCTAGTAATGACAGGAGTTCCTCAAGAAAGGGTCAATATTTGCAGCAGACCCCGGGAAGTGCAGGTGTTTCCCAAGTGTCCAGTTATCTGGAGTCCCTAGGTTTTTCCTAGGCACTGTGTCAAAACCAACAGGGGGATGCCAAATGTCAGTGTTTAACAGTTATTACCAGGAGTGTCAAACAAACTGCTGGAGGAACTCAGCAGGTCAGGCAGCATCTGTGGAGGGAAACGGGCAGTCGACATTTCGGTTCGAGATGCTTCGTCTGGATGGAAAGATAGAGGGGAGATAGCCAGTGTAAAAGGGTGAGCTACCAAGCTCCACCCCTCCCCTTCACCTCTTGATGCTGCGAACTCCCATCTGTCTTTCAGTCCTGATGAAGGGTCTCAACCCGAAACGTCGACTGTCCATTTCCCTCTGCAGATGCTGCCTGACCCGCTGAGTTCCTCCAGCATCCAGATTCCAGCACCTGCAGTCCCTTGTGTCTCCCTTACCAGGAGTGTGTCTGTTTATAAGTTATCTCTGGAAGTGTATCAGTATTTACAGGGGGTCTTAATGGGAGCTCTTTGGGAATATATATATTCATTTGCAGGGTGTCTCTGGGATTGTATCATCATTCACACTGAGTCCTAGTGGGGGAGTGTGTCAGAATTTGTGGAGTGGGCTGGGAAATGTGTCTGCATTTAAAAACATCCCGCATTAGTGTCTGAGCGTTTGAAAGGTTCTACAAGGTGGGACGGTGTTTAAAGAGTCCCTGGGGATGTTTTGGTACTTACAGAGGATCCAAGAGATTGTGTCAGTACTTATGGTATCCACAAGTGTGTCACAGGGCCCCCTGGGGTGTTTGTCAAATATTTACAAGAGTCTCCTTGGAGTGCATCAGTATTTACACAGGTCCCCAGGGTATTCACAGAATCAAAATCAGATTTATTATCGCTGCCTTAAATAATGTGAAATGTGTTGTTTTGTGGCAGCAGTACAGTGCAAAAACATAAAATTACTATAAATTACAAAAATAAATAAATAATGCAAAAAAAGGAATAATGAGATAGTGTTCATGGATTCATGGGCTGTTCATAAATCTGACGGCAGAGGGGAAGAAGCTGTTCCTGAAACGTTGAGTGTGGGTCTTCAGGCTCCTGTACCTCCTCCCCGATGGTAGTAATGAGAAGTGGGCTTGTCCCACGTGGCGAGGGTCAGTGGTGGACGCCGCCTTCTTGAGGGACCGCGTCTTGAAGATGCCCTCGATGGTGGGGAGGGTTGTGCCCGTGATGGAGCTGGCTGAATCTACAACCCTCTGCAGCCTCTTGCATTCCTGTGCATTGGAGCGTCTGTACCTGGCAGTGATGCAAACACTCACAATCTCAATCAGAATGAGAATCAGATTTATTATCACTGACATATGTCGTGAAATTTGACATAAAAATTACTGTAAGTTTTAAAAAAATAAATAATGCGAAAGAGGAATAATGGGCAAGTGTCCATGGGTTCATGGACCGTTCAGAAATCTGATGATGGAGGGGAAGAAGCGGTTCCTGAATCATTGAGCTTGGGTCTTCAGGCTCCTCTATCTCCTCCCCGATGGTAGTAACGAGGAGGGCATGTCCACCGTACGTCTATAGAAATCTGTAAGAGTCTTTGGTTAAATACTGAATCTCCTCAAACTCCAGGGAGGTAGAGCCACTGGGTGCCTACTTACAGGGGGCTCTGGGTGTATATCAGTATTTACAGGGGTCACTCTAAGTGTGTCAGTAGATGCAGGGAATCCCTGGGGTGGTTGCTAGTATTAACAGGAGATCCCTGGGAATGTGTCAGAATTTATAGGAATCCCTGGAAGTGTGTCAGTATCTACAGGGTGACCCCAAGTGTGTGTTAGTATTTACCTGGTGTCACTAGAAGCTGGAATGTGTCAGAATTTATGGGGATCCCTGGAAGCTATCAATATTTACTGTAAGTTCCCAGTGTTTACTGAGTGTCCCAGGGATTTACAGGCAGATCCTAGGAGGTGTGTCTGTATTTACAATGGGGTCTCAGAAGTGCCAAGTATTTACAGGGGACCCTGGGAGCGAGTCACAATTTAAATGAGTAGCTGTGTTTTTGTTCAGGTTCCGCTGTGTCAGGATGCACAGTGGCCCAGCTGGTAGAGCCATTGCCTCACAGCACCAGAGACCCAGGTTCAATCCTGACCTCGGGTGCTGTCTCTGTGGAGTCTGCACGTTCTCCCTGTGACTGTGTGGGTTTCCCCTGGGTGCTTCAGTTTTCTCCTACATCTCAAAGACGTGGGTTGGTAGGTTAATTGGCTGCTGTAAATTGCCCCTAGTGTGTGGGTGAGTTATGAATCTGGGGAGAGTTGATGAGACTGTGGGGAGAATAAAAGAAATGGGGTTAATGTAGGATTAGTGTAAATGGATGGTTGGTGGTCAGCATGGACGATGGGCTGAAGGGCCTTTGTGTCTCTATGACTATGACTCTATCCCAGCATTTACATGCTATCCTCTGCTCTGTACGAAGTTTATGTGGTGTCCTCATGAGCTCATCAGTTTTAGAAGCGGACTCTGGAGCTTGTTAGTTTTTATGGGAAGTGCTGGGCAGGTGTCAGTCTTTATAGGGGATATTTGGGAGTGTGAATTTATTAGGCAGGATGTCCCAGGACTGTGTCCTTATTTCCTAGAAGTCCCTGGAATTGTGTATGTATGTACAGTGGGATGTAGGAATACATCCCACTGAAAGTTTATACAAGGTGTACTTGAGTGTACCAGCATCTCCAAGAGTACATCACCTTTTATAAGGAGATCCTGTTTGTACATTATTACTTTCAGGGACTCCCTGAGAGTCTGTCCGTTTTTACAGTGGGCTCTGGGGAGGATGACAGTATTTATTAGGAGTCTCTAAAGTGTGTCAGTGTTTATAGGGGATCTCTTTGAGTATGTCAATATTTATAGGGGGGTCACTGGGAATGCAACAGTATTTACAGTGGGTTTACAGTGTCATGAATCAGTATTTAGAGAACCTCTATAGGCGTGCAGCAGTGTTTGCACAGAGACACAGGAGTGTGCCGGTATTTGTAGGTTTCAGGGAGTGTGTCAGAATTTACAATGAGAGTCCAGGAGTGTGTCAGTATTTACAAGATGTCTCAGTGAAGGTATAACCACTTACAGGAGGTTCTTAGGAGTGTGTCAGTATTTACAGGGGCTCCCTGGGAGTGTGTCAGTATTTACAGGGGTCCCTGTGAGTGTGTCAGTATTTACAGGGGTTCCCTGAGAATGTATTGGTGTTTATAAAAGGTTTTGGGGACTGTGTATCTGCAGGGGATCTTGATGAAAGTGTCAGTGCTTGCTGGGAGTGTGTCAGTATTTACAAAGGATTGGGGTGTGTGTAAGTATTTATAGGGGGTCCCCAGTGTGTGTCAGTATTTACAGCAGGTCCCCACGAGTGTGTCAGTAATTACAAGGATCCTTGGGAGATCGTCATTGTTTACAGAGGAATTTAGGGATTGTCAGTTCCTGCAGGGATCTACAGGTGTGCATCAGTATTTTTAGGATATCCTCTGGGACTTGTCATTATCTACAGGGAATCCTTGGAGTCATTGTTTACAGAAAGGTGTAGGGTGTGTGTCAGTATCTATATGGTTTCCCAGGAGTGTGTCACTGCTTACACAGGGATGTGGGGTGTGTCAGCATTTATAAGATGCATTGAGGTGTGTGTCAGTATTTATCAGGACACACTAGGACTGCATTGTGTTATTTGTTACAGAGCAACCTGGCAAGAGCTTACATGACAGTGTCACTGTTTACGGAGGGGAGAGTGCAGTGTGTCACAGTTTAGAAAGAGGTTCTTGTGTATGTGCCATTATAGGAGCACTGTTCTGCTTTAACAAGTGTGTATTTAAGATTAATATTCACCTTCTAGCACAGAACTCAGGAGAAAAACATGAACCTTGCAAAGAAAGGAAGTTGATGCAGAGAGCTTCACAAAAAATGGATGTAGTAACATGCGCCAATGGAACACAGGAGCCAGTCTGTGCACAGCAAGCCCCCACTGCCTTCAATGTGACAACGATCAGATGATACTTTATAAAGTTATGAGAGGCAAGGTACAGAGCCAGAATCTGTTATCCCAGGGTAGGAGTGTGTCATTCGAGAGGACATAGCTTTAAGGTGAGAGGGGGAAAGTTTAAAGGGGATGTGTGGGGCAAGTCTTTTACAGAGAGTGGTGGGTGCTTGGAACACACTGCCAGGGGTGGTGATGAAAGCAGATACAATAGTGGTGTTTAAGAGCCTTTTAGATAGACACATGAATATGCAGGGGATGGAGGGATATGGATCATGTGCAGGCAGAAGGGATTAGTTTAATTTGGCATCATGCTCGGTCAGCACAATTATAATGGGCTGAAGGGCCTGTTCCTGTACTGTTCTATGTTCTATGATTTGGGGGCATGAATTAAGGGGTAGGTACTGACCAGCACCTCCGACCCTGTGGCACTCCCTCTGTGCCCTCGGGAGGCTGGTGCTCCGATGTACAGCAGAGATGGACAGCAGCCTGAACCAGCAGAGAGGGACAACAATGTTCGCGTTAGCTCAGGAGCAAAAGGAAGCCGTTCGGCCCGTCTTGGACGGAGCTTTCCAACCGACCCCACTCTCTCGCTTTTCTTCCTTCCCTCCCACAGCCCGGAAAATCTAAGTCCCTTCGCGTGGATGTTAATAACTGGTGTCCTTTTATTCTCCACCTCCCCCACCCCACCCCATCCCACCGTTCTCCCACAGGTTTGAGTAACATCATCGGAATCATTGTGTACATATCAGCCAACGCGGGAGATCCAGCGAAGAGCGATTCAAAAAAGAACAGTTACTCCTACGGGTGGTCTTTTTATTTTGGAGCACTGTCCTTCATCATCGCTGAGATGGTGGGCGTGCTAGCAGTTCACATGTTCATTGACAGACACAAACAGATAAGGGCAGGGACAAGATCTACAGATTATCTCCAGTCCTCTGCCATCACTCGGATTCCCAGTTACCGGTACCGCTACAGACGGCGCAGCCGATCGAGCTCCCGTTCCACGGAACCCTCGCACTCCAGGGACCCCTCACCCGTCGGTCTCAAAGGCTTTAACACGCTGCCGTCCACCGAGATATCCATGTACACCCTCACGAGAGACCCCCTGAAGACCACCACCTCAACAGCCACCTACAACTCTGAGCGAGACCACAATTTCCTACAGGTCCACAACTGCATCCAGAAAGACATTAAGGATTCCTTGCATACCAACACGGTCAACCGAAGAACAACGCCTGTATAAAGAGCTGAACGGCGGAGAGAAAGAAAGAGAGAGTACGAACAGAATTTAAGAGGAAAAATAATAATTTACAAAAATGGATTAATGAAAATATTAAAAGTTATTGCATGAAACCCGAATTCCATTGCAAAAAACAATGCAAAAAGTTTGTCAAAAAAATGATTTTAAAACCGAAAACTAAGAAAGAAATGAGATATGGGGAGAGAGATCTCCGGCCTAAACTCCAACCAGAGAATGGATTGAAGGGAGCGAGAGAGGGAGACAGTGAGGAAGAGGGAGTATTTGTCTTCATTTATTAAATGTTTTAAGCGCTCTTTATTGTTGAAATGCTTCCATCCCACCTCACCCCACCTGCCTTATACCTCACCGAGAGTGATGACAATGGAAGGGACTTTGTCTCCCTTGTTTGAGGTGAAGAGCTTTAAGGAGAAATTTTTACAACATCCAGGAATGGCAATTCATTCCTTGCTGTGACACAGGCCAGTGAAACAGAAGATGTGGAATAAAGACAGCAACAAGAAACATCAGTTTTTAACTTGCTCAGCCGCTGACTGAAACGACCACGTGTCAAAAGGGAAAGTAAAATAAAACAAAATATTTATTCTTTTAAAAGACATTCTATAAGAGAGTGACAAGCTGTGGATTTGAGAAATTTGCATGCAATGGATGGACCAACTCCCCTCTTCCAACCAAAAGCTCAAATCAAGAATTTCAAAGTTTTTTTAAAATTATTATTTGATAAAATTTTAAATTGAGTATTGTGTAGAGAGCACGAATTTTCAGTTGAAGGGATGGGAGATAGTTCAACGAGGGAACAATACTTTATCTCCAGGATTATGGTTTATGTTTCTTTTAATGTTTGGGTAAACAATTCCAATTTCGGAAGGTTTTTACTTGAAGTGAGTTTGGGACAACGGGGAGGACGAGGGAGAGTTGGCACCCTAGCGACCTCCTTAAATCAGGAAAACCTATTGTGCGAGTGTGGTGCTGTGTCATTCCATACATTTCACGCCAGATTTAAAAAAAAATAAAAAAATTTAAAAAATAAATAAAATTTACCTAAAAAAAGCTTTCATATATTTTTTTTTCAAAATAAAAAAAAACATTTTCTATGGTTTGGACAAAGACAAAAAAAGAAACTTAAAATTTAACATCAGAAAGGGCCATGATAGAATATTTAAAATAAAGTTAAACAAAAACAGGATTCGTTGTGGTCTCCGGTGGAACAATTTAAGAGAAGTGGAAGGATTAAAGTGGCACTGAGGTAAAAGTATAACCGGAGGAGGACTTTGAATAATATAAATAATACAATTCTCAGAACTTTAATGGAAACGTCTTTCATTTGACCAAAAGAGATTTACAGTTAAATAAATAAATAAGAAAAAAAGAGAATGAGACCGCTTAACTTGTAATTATCGATTCACTTCATGGGGAGAAATCAAATCCATTGATTTATCCCAATTGTTACAATTCTTTTTTTTTGTTTGCAGACTGTTAAAAACCTGAGACATTCAAATAAAATCTTTTATAAGAAGCTTTGTGATTTTTTTTATTCATCCCAATTTTATTCATAGGAGCCTTCCACATCTAGGGGAGTGACGGGGCAAGGTTGCCCCGACCCTTTGGCACCAATTAGCTGTGTTGGTTCATTGTGACTAGTGAGTAGATAATGGCTGACCAACTCACTTTTGGGTCAGCTAGAACTGGCTTGTATACTTCGGGCAAGACTTGGGTTGCTTCTCTTACCTTTTGTACCCTGTATGGACTTTGGTCTTTTTATCTAACTCATACCCAGGATGCTGGCAGAGTTGGTGTTTTTCACTCCCTCCTTTGGGCTCGATGGCTCCCTCTTGAAGGCAGATGAGGCCTAATCTCATTGGGAAGAGAGACTTGAGTCCAATTCAGGTTCAGAATGAGTAAGTGTGGCAGGTATCCGTCCATAAGGGGCATGTTTGTTTGATTCTCAAATGCCTGATGAAATGGGCGAACGAGCCCTGGGTTTATCAAACCACTGCACAGATGTTCACAGAGAAGCCCTTGCCAGGGCAGCTAGAGATGGGAAATGAATTGCCAGCAACGGTCACATCCCGGGTATATCCGTGTCTCTCCCAGCTCTCTCTCTCTGCTCTTTTATCTTTTCCACCACATTATTTTTTCTTCCTCAATTCTAATCGCCCCTCCTGCTCTCCCTCCATCTCAGTCTCCTCTTCAGCCTTTCCATCGGTCACCAGGCCCTCAGCTGTTCTCCTTCCCCTTCATTCTCTGTTCAATAACTGCTCTGTCCTCCTTTGGCACGGCTTCCTTTATTTCCCTACACCTGTGTCAAGTGCCTTGGGCTGCGTTCTGCATTAAAATATGACTTGCAGCATTCCAGTACATTTGGACCCATGTATTTCAACATAAATGCTGCTGATTGTGGGTCTGTGTTGGTGCACACTGCTCTGTATGTGTCTGTCTGCAAGAGAGAGAAAGAGAGGTTCTGAGTGTGTGTTTGTATACGCATGAGAGAGATTGTGTGTGTGTCTGTGTGTGTGTATAAGCAAGATTGAATGCATGGGTGAGACAGTGTGAGAGGGAGATTAATTGTATGAATGACTGTGTGTGTCTGTAGAAATGGGTCGTGTTAACTGTGTGTGTGTGTGTGTGTGTGTGTGTGTGTGTGTGTGTGTGTGTGTGTGTGTGTGGTGATGGGTGGCGTTTTGGGTGTGTGTGTGGTGATGGGTGTTGTTGACTATGTGTTGATTGTGTGTGTGGTGATGGGTGTTGACTGTGTTGATTGTGTGTGTGGTGATGGGTGTTATTGACTCTGTATTGACTGTATGTGTGTATGCGTGTGGTGATGGGTGTTGTTGACTGTGTGTTGATTTGTGTGTGTGTGTGTGTTTGTATGTGGTGATGGGTGTTGTTGACTGTGTGTTGATTTGTGTGTGTGTGTGTGTGTGTGTGTGTGTGTGTGTGGTAATGGGTGGTGTTGACTCTGAGTGTGTGTGTTTGTGTCTATAGTAGACACACATCAAAGTCAGGAGTCAACCCGAGACTCCTGACTGTCGGCTGTCTAAGATGCCGGAGGTGTTCGGTGTTGATTACAGTGAGCCCCAGTGTGAAATCGGTCCTCTCAGGTCAAGGGGGAAAGAGAGTGAAGAACTGCTCCCGTTCCTTCACCAGGCTCCAGTCCAGAGCGCAGGTCACAGGTGGGGTAAAGGGCAGGAGAGGGAGGGAGGGATGGGTGCGGGCACAAGAAGAGGGAGATCAGCAAGGGCAGGAGATCGAGATTTACACAGCGAAAAGAGGCAAGAAGTTAACGTTGGGAAACGTGCACACGGACTGGAACAGGAAGATCACTGCCTGCATCAGAAGCCAACAGATGACAGCACACTCCCGCCACCTTACAGAACGGCAAGGAAGGAGAAGTCTGCATTTCTATAGCACCTTTCACACAGTACCTCAAGATATCCCAAGAAGCCTTTGAGCCAATGAATTACTTTTGAACTGTTGTAATCTCGGGAACACAGCAGCCAATTTGCAACACATCAACCTCCCAAAACAGCAAAGTGATCACTACCAGATAATCTGGTTGATTAAATATTGGCCTCAGGATATTGGGAGAACTCTTCCGTTCTTCTTCAAGGTCTTCTTTGCATTCACCTAAGACATGGCCTTGGATCTAATACATCATCAGTATGACAGCAGTTCCAACAACTCTTCCTCAGTAATGCACCGGGAGCGCCAGGTTGCTGTGTCTGGCTTGGGACTGGAACCCTCCTAAGGCAGTGAGAGAAGTGAAGCTCACTGCTCCCCGGCTGGGAAAAGTTGTTAATTTTTTGAAAACTGTCGCTGTATTCCACAGGTCCCATGGAAACAGGGAAAGTACAGCAGAGAAAGTGCGAAAGAAAAACTCTGGATTCACTTGAAAAGCAGATAGAAAGTTGGTGCTGGCAAACTGCGGTCAGACCATTCCACTGCTTTACCCTCCAAATGACGACTAGGAACTGAAGGAGGCCATTTGGCCCTTCCAGCCCGTTCTATTTTTCAAATTAAATCATAGTTGATTGTATCTTAGTCTCAACCTTGGTTCCAATGTGTTTAATATCCTCGCTGACAACAATTTCGCCTTTGATTTTGTTAATTAGTCCTGCCTCAGCAGCTTTGGGGAGGGGGTGATTTCTACCGCCCTTTGAGGAGGTAATTCCTGACATTGAGCCTGAGAGGGCTGGCTGGAATTTAAAGCTTGTCGATTCCATCCCTTCTCCACTCTCTGGAAGAAATAGTTTCTGTCTCTCCACCCTATAAAACCCTTTGCACACTTCAAACAGGTCACCTCTTAATCTTCCACACTAAAGGGCAACACAGGCACGCAGGGGGTCGAGCAGCATCTGTAGGGGGTAAGGAATTGTCGACGTTGCGGGTCGGAACCCTGCATCAGGACCCAAAACGTCGACAATTCCTTTCCCCCTCACAGATTCTGTTCGGCCAGCTGAGTTCCTCCAGCAGGTTGTTGGTTGCTTCAGATTCCAGCAGCTGCAGACTGTTGTGTCACAAGTTGAGGGCAACCCCCCCACCCCCCCACCCCTTCATAATTTAACCCTGACCTCCTGTAGCATTCTGGCAGGTCAGCACTATGGCAGTGCAGTGGTGCAGCTGGTAGAGACACAGTCTCAGAGCACCAGAGGCCTGGGTTCAACCCTGACCTCAGGTGAAGTTTTGCCCTGTGACCTTGTGGGTTTCCTTTGGGTGCTCCAGTTTCCTCCCACATCCCAGATACATGCAGGCTGGTAAATTGCCCTAGGTATAGACTCAGTGAAGCGAAGGGCCAGTTTCGGTACTGTACCACTCTATGGAAGGGAATTGGAATGGCACTTGAGAGAAAATAATTGGCTATTGAAGAGGGTACTGGAATGGGACAAACCAGATTGAGTTATACAGCATGGAAACAGGCCCTTGGGCCCAACTTGTCCATGCCAAGCCAGCATAGACCTGATGGGCGGAATGGCCTCCTTCTGTGCAACCTGCACCCCCTCCTTAAAAGTGAATACTGTTCCTCCAGAGAGGGTCTAACCAGAGCTCTGTACACCAGTAACATTCACACTCCCTAAGATGGCTGCCAAAGGCCTTTTAAGTCTTTCTACACAGTGATTTCTGCAGTCAGGCCCCTAAATCTCTCTCTGCATCTCCACAGTTCCTAACGTTTAACTGTTATATAAAAAAACTCTGATTTGTCGTTCTTAGATCCTGAAGGATCAAACTTACCTACTTTGCACTCTTCTGTAATCTTATCCATGCACTCAAGCTCAGTGACCAGCTGGCATTTACCTTCCTCCCTTTTGCCTCCTCTCTGTCATTTGCCTCCATCTCTCTGCTTTCCTCCTCTGCCCCTTTATCCCTCCCTGCCTCCCAATCCCACTCCGGTACAATCACGGCATTTAGCTTGCAATAAATTCATAGTGGTTAATTAATTAAATATATAGCTTTTATTAAGAATCTGATGGGTAAAAATAAACCATGAGGTGGACTGTATCTAGGTTTCTAGCACACCAGAGTCCCTGAAGGGTTGGACATGTGTAATGGTTGCAGTTTCGACTGTGTTAATCCTTAACTGTGCCATGACCTGCAGGTATTTAACCAGAAGAAGGAAAACTCTAAGTGCAGCAAAGAATATTGGTGAGAAAGTGGGGCTGCACAATTCTAGGGCAGGCACCCTCCATCGTTGTTTGTGGAGAGGCTTAGGGAGGGAATTCCTGGAGCTCAGGGTCCAGACCGCCAAAGGTACGGCCGCCAGTAGCGGAGGGACTAATCCAGAGAGGCTCAAAAGAGATCAGAACTAGGGGAGTGCAGAGGTCGAAGGGTTAAACATAGAAATATTACTGTTTGTGAGATCTTGCTGTGTGTAATACAGCAGTATCTATACTTCAAAGGCATTTCAATAGCTGCAAAGCAGCAGGGGGATTTTAAACCTCGTCAATGGTTTCAAATCCCTCCCTGATGTCCCTCCCTCCTTCCCTATCTCTGCAACATCTTCCAGGCCTATACCTTTCACCCAGAGGGTGGTGAATCTGTGGAACTGAAGGCAGTGGACAAATGATTAAATAAAGAGATAGATAAATTTCCAGTGATAAAGGGGTCATGCATATGGGGAGAAGGTGAGAAGAGGATGTTGAAGTGGATGATTCTCCCATTATTGGACTGAGTGACCCAACAGACTGATGAACCTATTCCTATTTCCCTTATTTCCAAGGTTAACTCTCTGATCTCCACGGCCCTCCAGCTCTGGACTCTTAAGCATTCCGGAATCGAATCCCTCTAGAATTGGTAGCTCATACCTCAGAACATAAGAACGTAAGAAATAGGAGCAGGAGGAGGCCATCTGGCCCTTCGAGCCTGCTCCGCCATTCAATAAGATCGTGGCTGATCTGGCCGTGGACTCCAATCCACCTACCTGCCTTTTTCCCCATAACCCTTAATTCCCCTACTATGCAAAAATCTAACTGTCTTAAATATATTTAATGAGGTAGCCTCCATTGCTTCCCTGGGCAGAGACTTCCACAGATTCACTACTCTCTGGGAAAAGCAGTTTCTCCTCATCTCTGTCCTAAATCTATTCCCCTGAATCTTGAGGCTATGTCCCCTAGTTCTAGTCTCACCTACCAGTGGAAACAACCTTCCTGTCTCTATCTTAGCTATCCCTTTCATAATTTTATGTTTCTATAAGATCCCCTCTGATTCTTCTGAATTCCAGCGAGTATAGTCCCAGGTGACTCAATCTCTCCTCATAGGCTAACCCCCTCATCTCCGGAATCAACCTGGTGAACCTCCTCTGCATGGCCTCCAAAGCCAGTATATCTTTCCTCAAGTAAGGAGACCAGAACTGCATGCAGTACTCCAGGTGCAGCCTCACCAGTACCCTGTACAGTCAGGGCATAACCTCCCTGCTCTTAAATTCAACCTTCATTGCCTGGGTCCTGAGCTGAGGAATTCTCTCCCTACACCTCTCTGCCTCTCTGTCCCTCTTTAAGATGCTCCTGCCTCTTTGCCCAAATTATCTCACTGTGCTCAGTAAGAATTTTTTGTTTGGTGTTGCTCCTGGGAAGCACCTTGAGATGCATCATGTTGTTATAGAGTTGCACAGCACAGCAACAGGCCATTCAGCCCACCAAGTCGATGCCGGCCATCAGGCACCCATTTACACCAAACCCAGATTTCATTCTCCCCAAGTTCCCATGAATTCCCTCTGGTTCTACCACTCAGCTACACATTAGGGGCAACTTACAGCGGCCAGTTAATCCACCAACCCCCTCATCTTTGGGATGTGGGAGCAAACTGGAGCACCCGGAGGAAACCCATGCGTTCACATGGAGAATGTCCAGACTCCGCACCAGAGATCAGGCTTGAACCCAGATTGCTGGAGCCCGGAGGCAGCAGTGTATCCCCTGCACCACTGGTGCTACACAAATGAAAAGTTTTCCCTTTGTTTGTTTCATTCTGTTACAGAAGGTACTAGCAGGAGAATACAGATGGGAGGAGAAGACCATTCACTCCTTTGAGCTTGCCGCTCCATTCAGTTAAAGATCCTGTTTGATTGATGTGAACCTCATCCTTCAGCATCCTTACCCTTGTTGGAAATCTCCAGTTGATCCCCATCCCCTCCGAGCCTGACAGTGGGGAGAGTTCGGATGGGTAACTTTAATACTCTTCTGCTTCTTCTTGTTGTCTCCATCCACACAGTCAATGCAAAGCTCACTGGGTGAACTCAGTAAGATCCCAAACGATGTGTGGCCCACCCTTTTGATAGAGTAGAGGGTCTGCCTCTCGCTATAATGTCTTGGATATTGCAGCTCAGTCCTATTTCGCCATGTCAGTTCCTGACCAGTTGGCGTTTCTATAGAGGTCATTTAGGACCTCCCTGGTGGTCACAGCGGGAGTCTGCCTACCTGTGTGGTCACAAGGAAGCTCCTGGGTGTCTCCGCTGCTGTGTGGCCAGAGAGTGACGAGGAACCTCTGCTGTTTCCTTTCTCTTTTAAGTCAGTGGTCAGACACATCCCTTTGTAGTGTTGTGGTAACTGGGATAAGTCAGCCAGTAGAGCTTCCTTCCTGATGGGCTAACAGTGTCCATTATACAGCATACAAGCCCCAGGTTCATGCCCCACATGAGGATCATCCGACCCATCCATCTCCTCATCACCTGACCCTATTCCTTGCCCCCTCACATGTTTCATCTCCGCCATCCACCTCAACCACAGCCTGCGGGACCAATTCTCACCATACCCTCTGGACAGAGAAATTTCTCCAGAATTCTGCAATGGATTCATTAGTGATTGCATTTCACTTACAGAACCTAGTTTCCTACAGGGGCAAACATCTTTTAAATTCTTGCAACTGCAAAGCCTTTCATAATCTGATGCTTCTATTCAATTTCATCAACATAATATTACAAAAGGGGTACAGTGCATTACAGACAATTCTAGGTCAGAGATGTATAGAATCCCTCCCATAGCAACTTGGGAAGTTAGGCTCAAGTAATTAAATAAATTGTAAGTTAGTCTCTGTAATGGTGCCCATGAAATTACCTTACTGTCCCCAAAATCCATCTGATTCACTAATGTCCTTCAGGGAAGGGAACGTGCCGACCTTACCCAGTCTGGCTGTGACTCCAGACCCACCAATGTGTTTGACTTTTAACTGGGCCGATTAGGGAAGGGCGATTAAAGTGATACCGATATTGCATGAACCAACTATTAAATATTATATCCTGAAAAACTTACTGAAAAGCCCAACAGGAAGGAAGGTCTACCTGCAGATTAATCCTGGTTATGACAACGCTACAAAGGGATGTGTCTAACCACTGACTGATGTAATAATTAAGTACAAATATTACATACGGCATCAGAAGGAGCAGAAGAGTGTTTGACCTCTTGTTCTCAAGTGAGCTAAAGATGTGGCCTCTCAGTCCTTCGAGCCTGCTCCACCATTCGTGAGATCAGGACTGATCCTAATTTGTTCTGGCACCCTTAATACCCGAACCCATCAAAGATCTAATCTCAGTCCGTGACCTCCAGCTTCAACAGCTTTTGAGGAGTTCCAGATTTTCACCATCCTTTGTGATGAATATTTCCCCACAGAATACCTCAGACCTAATGTAATTCCTCCTTGCCCTGACAAAATAGTTTCCTTCTACCGCATCAAGGCTTTTTGATCATCACGTAAGTATCTCAATTGCTTCACCCCTTCTCGTAATCATGAGGGAGTTTAGAAATAGAGGGGCATAAATTCAGGGTAGTGGGTCAGTCACTTAAGACAGAAATGAGGAGGAACTTTTTCTCTGTCAGTACATTGTGAATCTTTGAAATTCTCTACCACAGGGAGCTTTGGAGGCTGAGTCATTCGGTATACTCCAGGCTGAGACAGATCGATCTCTGGACTACAAGGCAATGAACGGTTATGGAGATCAGACAAGAGAGTGGAGTTGAAGCCAAAGATCTTATCAGCCAAGTTCTTTCTGAACAGCAGAGAAGACAGAAGTAGGGCCTATTCTTGCTCCTTTGCTTACGTTATCTTGCAAACATTGTGGATCAGGAACCTTGGCACCTTAAATTTTAACTGTGTAGAAAACCTGCTTACTTGTTTTGCTGGCTGGCATAGTTTGTGAAAACTCTGTATAAGGAAGAGGGGGTAGCTCTTCTGAACTGTGTTGAAGGGATTTGCAACACCCAGAGGTTACCAGAAGACCTGAACTCTGCGTCCAATACTCCACCCAAGCAGAGCTTGTAACTCACACTACAAGACAGATGGAGATATCAAGGGGTTAACGTCCATTTATCACAATGGCACACACACACAGTGTGTGTGTGTGTGTGTGTGTGTGTGTGTGTGTGTGTGTGTGTGTGTGTGTGTGTGTGTGTGTGTGTGTAGACACACATGCACATTCAAACATGGACATACGCACACCTCCACATATACTCAGGTCCACACCTACACACTTACAGAAAGACACACACATATACACAGATACAGATGTACAAACTCATACACCCGTACACAGACATACAGTATATTTGCCATTACACATGCTGACGCACACAAATTTATAAATGCACACAGACTCGCACATTCATCCACCACCCAGATACACACACATGTACTTACACATACACGTGTGCGCGTGCACAGACAGGTACACATAGTGACACATGCACATGTATATAAGCACCCGCACACATTGGTATACATATTGGCACAGATGCATGCACACTCACACTCCCTCTCGCACACATAGGCACACATAAACATTCAGTCACACTCAGACACACACACATACACATGCGGATACACACAAGCATGCATGCACACACTCTCAGGAACACTCATACACACACACATAATGTACACAAATACAAGCGAGCACACACATACATGCACACACACTCTCAGACACTCTCACACAAGTGTGCATGTGCACACACTCTCACTCTCACACAAACACACACATGATGTGCACACACACAAGCGAGCACACACACTCTCAGACACACACAAGCACACATGCACACACTCTTACACTCTCTTGCACACACAATTATGTCTCACACACACAAGCGAGCACACACACAGAGACACACACAAGCACATGTGCACACACACTGACACTCTCTCACGCACATTGATGTGCACACACACACAAGCAAGCACACACACACTCTGACACACACACATTGTGCACACACACAAGTGAGCACACACACTCTCAGACACACACAAGCACATGTGCACACACACTCTGACACTCTCACACACACAATTATGTGCACACACACAAGTGAGCACACACACAGACACACACAAGTGCACATGCACACATACTCTGACACAGACACACACATCATGTGCACACACACACACACACACACACACACACACACACACACACACACATACACACTCTCAGTCACACTCCTGCTTTGCCTGATGCAGCAGTGCAAGGGTTCCATTTCAGGAGGGATTGCAAGCTTGTTGGCAGCACTGTTCCCCGTGACTATGATGAATGGAACTGTCTATATTTGTGTTGCAGCAGCCATCTCCCTCTCCACTGCAGCTACAAGGTGTCTGTACGCAGCCAGAGACTGCATCCCTCCAATGGCAGACACTTTGAAGCAAGGACAGTGCCAATTTGATGCAGTGTTTGCCGTCCAAGTAACTGACCCAAGATGAGGGTGGTAGTGTGTGGCCAGAGGAGCAGGAAGTTTCTAATGTTTAATGCTTAGTCCCCAACCTTCCAATCTATGACAAGTACATCTTATATGTTTTATATAAGGTGGGGGTGGTGGGAGTTGATTTGGTGGGTGGTACATTCAGCTCCCCAGATCTGCATCTACAAAGACCCTTCACCTTAGCTGAGTTACCACTCATTTTACACTTTGCTCTTCATGAAGTTTCCGTGTCCACAGAACTAGCAAATGCTCCAAATGTAGACACGAGAGACTGCAGATGCTGGAAACTGGGGCAAGTAGCGGTTAGCGTAACGCTATCACAGTGCCAGCGACCCGGGTCAAACTCCGGCTGCTGTTGGTAAGGAGTTTGTACGTTCTCCCCGTGACTGCGTGGGTTTCCTCCGGGTGCTCCGGTTTCCTCACACATTCCAAAGACGTACAGGTTAGGAAGTTGTGGGCATGCTATGTTGGCGCCGGAAGCGTGGCGACACTTGCGGGCTGCCCCCAGAACACTCTACGCAAAAGATGCATTTCACTGTGTGCTTCGATGTACATGTGACTAATAAAGATATCTTATATTAGAAAGCAATCTGCTGGAGAAACTCAGCGGGTCAAACACCTGTGGGGGGGAAAGAAATTGTTGATGTTTCGAGTCAAGACCCTGCCTGAACGTCTTTGGGAAAACAGCGAACAAGAAATTTCTCACAGGTTGATATAACTGCTCCTGTGTTTAACATCCATGGTGCAGACACTGAGACCAGAGTCAAGCACTGTAGGGATGGCGGTGAGAGATGGGGGCTGGCGGGGGTTGGAGCGGGAACAACTCCCCAACGTTCCACAGGCAGGTGACCTGTTGATGAGGTGGTCCACACCGTCCAAAAGAAGGAGTGGAGATACGAAAGCCTCCTGCCTTGGACGACTGAGGTGCCAGACTGTACAAGAGATCATAGAATCGTTACAGCAAAGGGGGAGGCCATCAAGTCAATGCCAGTTCCCAGTATAATAGTCTCATCAGACCCATGCACACGAAACTCCCTTAGTGCCTACACAATTCATCTTGGAAGACATTGACACCTTTATATGCAGTAAATTCCAAGTCCTAAATACTCTCTGAATAAAAAAGAATTTCCTCACATCTCTCTTGAAACTTTTGCCCAAAATCTTAAATCTGTGTCTCCTGGTCCTTGAACCGTTTGCTACTGGGAATAGTTTCCCTCTATTTACCCTGTCTAAACCCATGTTGATCTTGTTCATCCCTTCCACGTCTCCTCTCAACCTCCTTAGCTCCAGGTAGAACAATTCCAGTCCCTCCTGTCTGACCTTAGAGCTGAAATCCCTCATCCCCAGAAACATTCCAGCAAATCCTTTCTGCGCCCTCTCAAGGTTCTTCACATCTCTCCTAAAGTGTGGTGACCAGGATTGGATACAGCTGTGGCCTAATCAAAGTTTTGTACTCTATACGTATATTCATGAGTAAATCCCATATCCCAAAATGCTTTACCAATTGCCCTGCCTCTTTACAGGATTTATGCATCTGTACAACCAGGTTCAGAAAACAAACTGCTGGAGGAACTCAGTGGGTCAGGCAGCATCTGTGGAGGGAAATGGTCAGTTGACATTTTGGGTAAAGACCCCTTATCTGGACTAAACTTTTCCAGCATCTGCAGTCTCTTGTGTCTCCATTGTACAAGCAGGTTCCTGCATATCATTTAGAACCATGAAGTCTACATTGTCCTTTATTCTGATCAATCAGTGTCCAACCATTTGGAAATCCTGATGGTTTGGCATTTGGCTCACCAGGTGATGTTTGCTATACTCCCTCCTGCTCACTGGGGCTCCGGCTCCCAGGACCCATACCGACTGGCCGAGGGCTCAATACTTGTACTCTCTTCCAACTCGTCGAGCCTTTATTCCTGTGCTCCCATTCAACTCATTGGTTGGACCACTTCCCATGCTATCTTTAAACTGACCAGGGTCCTATTTCCCGTACTCCCTTTAAACTTATAAGATAAGATATCTTTATGAGTCATATGTACATCGAAAAACACAGTGAAATGCATCTTTTGCGTAGAGTGTTCTGGGGGCAGCCTGCAAGTGTCGCCACGCTTCCGGCGCCAACGTAGTATGCCCACAACTTCCTAACCCGTACATCTTTGGAATGTGGGAGGAAACCGGAGCACCTGGAGGAAACCCACGCAGACACGGGGAGAACGTACAAACTCCTTGCAGACAGCGGCGGGAATTGAACCTGGGTCGCTGGCACTGCAACAGTGTTATGCTAACTGCTATACTACTGTGCGGGTTCACTGGAAAATTTATAATTATACTGTGTAGTATCTAAAAAGAGTGAATTAAAAATATGTTGGGGTATTAATTGGAATACAATCCAATACTCCAGAAAATCTGCTAATCCAACATCACCAAAGTCCCCAGCATGCTGGATTATCAGCGTTTTACTAAAGCAGAATAAACAGCAACCCTCCCAATCTGATCTCATGGGTGAAATGTGTAGGTATGAAATGCAGATGGCAAAGAGAGGGAGGGAGTGGGATGAGCCCAGGAAGTTTAGCTTTAATCTCATTACCATCTTGTGCAATTGGATCTCACTTATGTGGGAACCTACTCCGTGTGCCAGTGAGAAACTTGAAGGTGTGGGACTGAATTTCCTTGGAATAATGCAGATGTCTGTGAGATTCAAACTCATTCAGCTGAAGAGACTGGGTAGGCAAAGCGAAGGTGGGAAGCAGGATGAAGGGGTTAAGGAATAGCATCATTTCTCTCCACTGCAGGCATCAAGATGGCTACACTAGTAATTATGAGCATGAAGTGTCCATGGTCCATCTATTACCGTCCTGCAAGTACCAAGGTACAATGGGCTCACTCATGGAGATAATGCATTCATCAACTTACCCCACACTATCTCTGCAATCCCCTCCAAACCCCAAGATCCCTACACCCTCGCAATTCTTGCCACTTGGACAAGCCCTGAATTTAATTCCTCCACCATTTACAGTCATCCCTTGACTTGCCTGGGCCCCAAACTCTGAAATTCTCTCTCCACCTTTCTCTCATACTACAAGGTGCTCCTTAAAACCTCCCTCCTTGACCTTGTCCTAATCTCACTTCAAGTGCCCTCACTGCCAAGTTTAGTGACGTTACTTTCCTTTAGATCATCTTGAGATACTTTACGACATTTACCTTGCTTACATGCTTTCAATGTATTGCTCCAACCATCCCCAGCCCACGTGAAGATTATAGTTCATCAAGGCATATTGTCAATGGACACAAGTCAACAATGAGTGACTTGGATGGATCACTGCAACGGCCTCATTGGGATTGGCATCATGACCTTATCTGCTTTGAAAGCAGTGCAGAAGTGCCCGTTACTGATGCTACCCTTTGACAGGCTGTAGGAGCCACACTGATAAGTCAGCACTAGTGCCAATCATTCGTCATGCCATTGAATAGATAAGGAATAAGCAAAGGATTTGGAAATGATCCAGTTTGTTTCATCTCCCGAAGGAGCTGCTGGAGTCGCAGAGGATGAAATTATCACAGAGCCTGACTGGTATATCACTGTTTGAGTGGAGCAATGTAACTAAGGACTGGTAGGTCCGATGTACCTCACCTGATCTGGCCAGACTGCCCTGGACCCACCACCCATAGAGCACCCCTGCCCACACTTACCTTTTCAGGATGCAGAGGACCTGGAGAACCAACCACTTTCCCCTCGCTCCCACACACGCTCCCCCCCCCCACCCTGCAACCCACCCCCCCCCCACACACACACACACACACACACACACACACACACACACACACACACACACACACACACACACACAGGACAGCTCTGTGGGTAGCTGACGCTGAACAAGTAGGTCTCAGGCAGTGCATCCTGTCCCCCAGTGCATCCTGTCCCCTGACAACTTTGACAACTTGCTGCTTGTCAAAAGAATAAAATGAATAGTTTTTAAATGTCTCAGATCGAGATATTTAAAAACTATTCAACTGGATTTCAATAATTAAAGAATAACATAAAAATTATTTTAAAAATTTAAAAAATAATTAAAAATGCATTAAAACTCCATTGAGTAATTGAAACATTTTAAAATAAAGTACAGCGAATCAAGCACTCACCTGCACTCACTGTTTTCAAATGAATGGGGTCCCTGTTCACAATCCACCACTCCCTGACGCAAATCTGGGAGTCACATGAGAAAAGTGTACAGACCCTCTCTTCAAGGAGTGACTCCTCCGCTGCTCAACAGCAAGTCCAGAGGTCGAGCAGGCCATCAGATGCATCTACCCAGGCCTTCAGAATGTTTTGGACTTCTGCCCCTGATGTTGCTAATCTTAACCAGCGATGCTGAAGATAGTCTACACGACTTGGCCTGATGTTGCTTGCATTGGGTCACCGAGCACTGAATGGACTCCATGCAGAGGAACAGTGCACTGCAGCTACATTTCATAACCCGGGGACCGATGAATGCAAAGGGCAGACGTGCACGTCCATATTTGGCAAGTATACTATTCTTTGATTTAATCTTGAGAACAATCTGCTGAGGAAATATTTTATAAAGTAAAATCTATTTTACTTGTTACACTAAAGATGCAAATTGTCAAAGTCAAAGTCAAGTTTATTGTCATATGCACAAGTATATGTGTGCACAGATGCAATGAAAAACTTAATTGTAACAGCATCACAGGCACATGGCATTAGATAAGCAGCATTCACAAGAAAACCATAAATTAAAGATAAGTTATACACAATTTTTAAAAGAAAGAACACAATTAGAACAAAAAAATGTCAATTTTAGTGCAAAGTGATCAAAGTGGTCATAGTGTTGCTGTTCTTAAGTGATCAGGGTTGTGCTGGTTGGTTCAAGAACTTTATGACATTTTATTAAGACTTTGTGAAGTAATTCCCTTTTCTGTCACAGAAAAATCACAACCCATTCCAGCTTTTCTTAAAGCCTTGATGAAGGGTCCCGATCTGAAATGTTATCTGTTTCTCTTTCCACAGACACTGCTTGATCTGCTGTGATTTTCCGGCATTTCCTGTTTATAATTTCAGATTTCCAGATTTCCGCAACTTTTTTTTGATTTTCTTTAAAGTCTTGATGGAGATCAGGAGCAACAAGCAAACTGCTGGAGGAACTCAGCGGGTCAAGCAGTATCTGCAGGAGGAGAGGAATTGTTGACGTTTCAGGTCGAAACCCTGCATCAGCACTGCATTAACCCTGAAACCCGTTGATGCTCGACCCGCTGAGTTCCTCCAGCAGATTGCTTGCTGCTCCAGATTCCAGCATCTGCAATCTCCTGTGTCTCTCTTGGTGGAAACTCCTCTGTTAATTGCTTCCCATCTCTTTCCTGCTAATTTCAACACCCAGCAGACATTCAGGGTGATTGCAATCATCCAGCTCGGCACTTGGTTATTGGAGTTGTTATTGGGAATAACGTACCCAAGGCCATAAAAATGGGAATAGAAATGGACCATATGGACTGCATTCAGTAAGATCATATGGATCTGACCTTGGCCTCAAGTTGCACTTTCCTGCCAGATCTCCACTAAACCTTCAAACAGCCCATAAATCTATTGGATGATCCGTCATCCTCACCTATCTGGGGTACAGAAATCCAAAGAATCACAACTCTCCGAGAGAAGAAAATTCCTCCTCATCGCAGTATCTTTACCCAGAATTATGCTCTCTAGTTTCCAATTCTCCTATTAGGTGGAAGAAGTTACCGTCAATTCCCCTCAGAATCTTTTATGCTTCAAAAAGATCATCTCTTCTTTATCCAACCAAATTGTCGGCCCAGTATGCTCAATTTTTCCTCATAAGCTGACCCCTTCAACCTAGGGACCTGGGATTAGTGAGTGTTTGCCTCATCGCCTCCAATGCAAGTCTATCTCTCCTTAAATAAGGAGACCAAAACTGGGCAATGCTCAGAATGTAGTCTCACCTGTGCATGTGCAGTAAGACTTTTCAACTTCAATACTCCATCCCCCTTGCCAAGGAGTTTAACTCAGAGGACCGGGTCTTTAACATGTCGCCGGACTCGAGAGGCAGTTCTGAACCACTTCGATCTGAAAACAGTGCATGCAAATCAGATTTATTTGCATCACACATTTTGAGAATTAAAGGATCGTGGATTAAAGGAGGAGGTGATTTGGCCCATCGTTCTATGTTGGCTCCTTGAGAAGAACAACCCAGGAAATTTCCATTGCAGGCACAATCCCCAAAATTCTGTAACTTTCCCTCTTCAAGAATCCTGACGAAGGGTCTCGACCCAAAACATCGACTGTCCATTTCCCTCCATAGATGCTGCCTGAATCCCGAGTTCCTTCAGCTCTCTTGTGTGTTTATCCACTTCTCCCTTGATTCCGTTTCCATCACCTTTTTGTTCCCGGTCACAACTAGTCACTGTGTAAAAACTATTCTCCTTACCCCCCCCACCGCCCTTTTAAATCAGTGTTCTTCGATTGTGTTAGGGTATCAAGGCAGCTAGATGGAGTTAGGTATAGATTGGCTGTGATCTAACTGAATGACAGTACAGTCTTAAGGGGCAGAATGGACTTCCCCTGTTCAGTAGAAAGCCTAGCCTAAAGAATTCCAACCATGTGTTTGACAACTGGTCCAGCCTGCCAACTGTACACTGGTGTGTGGCCCAGGAGAAATTCATTCAGGACCCCAGCCCTGGTTGTGAGTCTATCCACTGCCACCGCACAGCTGCCCCTACCCTCAACACTCCACCACCCCTGGGCTTGCATTAGAGTCAGGAGTACTTGCAGTGTGTTGCTGGAGGTCAAGGAGTGGACAGGGCAAGAATGGGTCCAGGCTGGGGCAGAGATCGTACTGTACATAAGGCTGGTGTGTTCATAGAGACATAGACAGATACAGCACAAAACAGGCCCTTCGGTCCACCAAGTCCATGCCAACCATCAACCACCCACTTACATTAATTCCATCTTTATTCTCCCCACATTCCCATCAACTCCTCTCAAGATTCTGCCACTCGCCTCCACACTAGGAGCAATTCACACTGGACAATTAACTTCCCGACCCACACGTCTTTGGGATGTGGGAGGAAACCGGAGCGCCCAAGGAAGCCCACACAGTCACAGGGAGGACGTGCAAACTCCACACGGACAGCAGCCGAGGTCAGGATTGAACCCGGGTCTCTGTTAACAAATAATGGACGCGCAGTCAATGTGCTCTCCTAGTCAGTGGCACAGTGGCGATGCTGGAAGAGCTGCTGCCTCACAGTGTTAAAGACCTGGTTTCAATCCTGACCTCAGGTGCTGTCTGTGTGGAGTTTGCACGTTCTCCCTGTGACTCCTCTGGGTGCTCCAGTTTCCGCCCACATCCCAAAGATGTGCGGGTTGGTGGGTTAATTGGCCTCTGTAAATTGCCCTCCAGTATGGAGGTGAGTGGTAGAATCTTCGGGGAGTTTTTGGGAATGTGGGGAGAATAGATTCATAGAACATAGAACAGTACAGCACAATACAGGCCCTTCGGCCCACAATGTTGTGCCAACCTTTAAACCTCACGTAAGACTATCTAACCCCTTCCTCCCACATACCCCTCTATTTTAAATTCCTCCATATGCTTATCTAGCAATCTCTTGAATTTGACCAATGTACCTGCCTCCACCACCGCCCCAGGCAGCGCATTCCATGCCCCAACCACTCGCTGGGTAAAAAAACCTTCCTCTGATATCTCCTTGAACTTCCTACCCATTACTTTAAAGCCATGCCCTCTTGTATTGAGCATTGGTGTCCTGGGAAAGAGGCGCTGGCTGCCCACTCTAGATTACAGATCACAGATTTACTTGGATAGCAAAGGAGTAGAGGGATATGGGATTAGAGTAGCTAGGCATCATGGCATGGGTGAGATGGGTTATAAGGACCGGTTCTGTACCGTACCTTTCTATGATTCTATGATACTGCGAGCTGGCATAAACTCAAAGGGCTGAATGGCCTCCATCTATGTCATAAGAAGAAATATGATAGTGTCCAGATACTATATTCATGGAATCATAGAGTTGGACAGCACAGGAAGGGGCCCGTTGGCCCATCGTATTCATGCTGACCTTTTTTGCCCATGTACACTAATCCCAATTTCCCACTCTAGTTCCATATCCTTCTTTGCCTAATTAACTGCTTGTCTAAGTAACCCTAAAACCTAGTGATTGTATCTGATTCCAGCACCTCCTCTGGCAGCGTGTTCCAGATATCAACCACTCCGTGTGTAAAAGAACGTTCTCCTCAAATCCCCTTAAACCTGTGCCCTGTTCATTTTGATACCCCAACCATGGGAAAATGGTTCTGTCTATCTACTGCCTCTTATAATTTTATATCCCCCTATCAGGTCGCCCCTCAGTGTCCGACACTGCAGAGAAAACAAGCCCAGCCGATCCAATCTCTCCCCATAACTAAAGTCCTCCAATCGGGCAACATCCTGGTGAATCACCACTGCACTCTCTTCCGCACAATCACACCTTTCCTATAGTGTGATGACCAGAACTGCACACAATAGTCCAAGTGCAGACTAACCAGTGCTTTGTAAAGTTACAACATGACGTCCCAACTCACAGAGCCTATGCCCCAACCTATGAAGGTAACCATACCATATGCCATCTTCGCCACCCTATCTACCTGTGCTGCCACTTTCAGAGAACTATAGAGTTGAAACTCTAGGTCCCTTTCATCACCAACATTCCTTAGCACCCTACCATTGACTGTATATGTCCGACCTCTATTTGAATTCCCAAAATGCACCTCCTCTCACTTGCTGGGATTAAATTCCATCTGTCAACGCTTCTCCCAACTTTCCATCCGATCTATGTCCTGCTGTAGCCTTAGACAACTTTCCTTTCTATCCACCAACTTTTGAGTCATCTGCAGACTTACTAATCATCCTTCTTTCTTTCACAAGCTAATCATTAATATACAGCGTATCACAAACAGCAAGGGTCCCAGCACCAATCCCTGCAGTACACCACTGCTCCAATCAGAGGAGCACCTTCCACCACTGCCATCTGCCTCCTATCGCCAGTCCAATTTTGGATCCAATTAGCCAGCTCGCCTTGGATCCCATGTCCCTTTTGGATCAGCCTACCATGCAGGATCTTGTCAGGTGCCTCACTAAGGTCCATACAGACAACTTTCCATAACACCTTACACATCCTCCTTCTTAATACTGACCTGCTCCAAGTTATCCACTTAACCCCTCCCTGAACCTGCTGTCCATCTCCTTGGTGAATACAGATGAGAGGTATTCATTTTGGACCTTGCTCACGTCACCTGACTCCACCCATAGATTACCTCTTTGGTCCCTAAGTGGACTCACTCTTTCCCTGGCTACCCTCTTGCTCCTGATATAGAATGTCTTAGGATTCTCCTTAATCTTACTTGCCAAGGATATTTCATGGCCCCTTTTTGCCGTCCTAATTTCTTTCTTAAGTCCTCTCCTACACTCAAGAAACACTCTCAATTCCAGTTGCCTATACCTGCCATATGTTCCCTTTTTTTCCCTGATCGAACATTCAATATATGTACTCATCCAAGGTTCCCTAATCTTGCCATCTTTGCCTTTCACCCTTACCAGGAACATGTTGGCCCTGAAATCTTACTAACTCAGTTTTAAAAGACTCCCACTTGTCAGCTGTTGTTTTACCCACAGGCATCTGCTCCCAGTCTACTTTCACCAGGTCCTCTCTTACACTATTGAAATCAGCCTTCCCCCAATTACAAGACTTTAACTTGAGGACCAACAGCATCCCCTTTTATCACTGCCTTAAAACAGAATTATAGTCACTGGCCCCAAAATCTTCCCCCACTGACTCTTCCACCACTTAAGATAAAGTTGAGTACTGGATTTACATATTGTCTCAACAAACTTTCTTGAACACACTTAACATATTCTGCCCATTTAAGCCCCTTGCACTGTCAATCCCAGTCAATATTGGGAAGGTTAAAATCCCCACTACAATAATCATATTGCTCTAACACCTTTCTGTGACTTGCTTACATATCTGTTCCTCTAATTCCTGCTAACTATTGGGAGGCCTCTAGTATAACCCCAGTAAAGTGATCACCTCTCTCTTATTCTCTCTACCTACTGGACAATCCCTCCAAGATATCTCCTCTAAGTACCACCATTATGTTCTCCTTAATCAGCAGTGCAACTCTTCCCCCTCTGTTGTATTCCTCTTTGTCACATCTGAGATTTCTACATCCCACAACATGAAGCTGCCAATTCTGTCTTCTTATGTTTCCGTGATTGCAATAATATCGTAATTCCAAGTGCTGATCCCCGTTCTACCTGACTTACCCGTGAGGCTCCTTGCATTAAAGTAAGTACAGTTGATCCTGCCAGGCCTCCCTTACTCCCCAACCTCTCTCTGCCCGCTGGACTTACTTGATTTATCCCCTACCTTCTTCTCCCCACCTCCTTGCCAAATTAGCTTAAACCCTTCTGAATAGCGTGAGCAAATCTCCCTGCGAGGATATTGGTCTCCCTCCAGTTTAGGTACAACCCATCCTTCTTGTACAGGTCCCACCTGCCTCAGAAAGCGATCCTATTGATCCAAGTACCTAAAGCCCTTCCTTCTGCACCAGCTCTTTAGTCCCTGTGTCCTATCCTATTTTTACCCTCACTAGCACGTGACACAGGGAGTAATCCTGAGATTATAACCCTGAAGGTCCTGTTTTTTAACCTACTGCCCAACTCCCTAAACTCTCTTCCTAGAGGCTTATCCTCTTGGTATTGGTATTGGTATTGGTTTATTATTGTCACTTGTACCAAGGTACAGTGAAAAGCTTGTCTTACAAACCGATCATACAGGTCAATTCATTACACAGTGCAGTTACATTGAGTTAGTACAGAGTGCATTGAGGTAGTACAGGTAAAAACAGTAACAGTACAGAGTAAAATGTCACAGCTACAGAGAAAGTGCAGTGCAATAAGGTGCAAGGTCAGAACAAGGTAGATCGTGAGGTCATAGTCCATATTGTATAAGGGAACCGTTCAATAGTCTTATCACTGTGGGGTAGAAGCTGTCCTTAAGTCTGGTGGTACGTGTCCTCAGGCTCCTGTATCTTCTACCCGATGGAAGAGGAGAGAAGAGAGAATGTCCCAGGTGGGTGGGGTCTTTGATTATGCTGGCTGCTTCACCAAGACAATGAGAGGTAAAGACAGAGTCCAAGGAAGGGAGGCTGGCGTCCATGTTGCGCTGGGCTGTGTCCACAACTCTCTGCAGCTTCGTGCGGTCCTGGGCAGAGCAGTTGCCGTACCAAGCCGTGATACATCCAGATAGGATGCTTTCTGTGGTCGTTTGTACCAATGTGTACTCCAACTTCTGGCTGTTCTTGCTCCCCCTTCAGAACCTCACTATCTATAACAATCCCTGCATCCCAGGTGCTCCATATTACTTAGAACATAAAACAGTACAGCACAGGAACAGGCCCTTCGGCCCATAATGTCTGTGCCGGCCATGATGCCAATTTAAACTAATCCCATCTGCCGGCACATCACCTGTATCCTCCCTGCCCCCTCCCCCACCCCCTGCCTGTTCATGTCCCTGTCTAAATGCCTCCTAAATGTTGCTATCGTACATGCTTCCACTGGCTCCCCTGACAGCGAGTTCCAGGCACCTACCACTCTCTGTGTAAAAAAACTCGCCTTGCACATTGCCTTTATGCTTTATCCCCCTCACCTGAAATCTTGTTTGGGGGGTGGATGGTTCATCTGAGAGAGCTCCCCCACAGGCCACCGGCAGATGGGAATGTTCTGTTCTATGAATACCACCACTTGCTGGTTCCCCTCCAAGTCACACACCTTCCGGACATGGAAGTGTCACACTGTTCCTTCATCACTGCGGGGTCTAAATCCTGGAACACCCTACCCAGCAGCACTGAGGGAGCGCCTTTACCAAACAGACCGCACATTGCTAACCACAAGGATAATTAAGGATGGGTAAAACCTCCTGCCCTGGTCTCACCAGCAACACCTATATGTCAATCAATAAATAAAAACTCCCTCAGTACTGCCCCTCCGACAGTGCGGCACTCCCTCAGTACTGCCCCTCCGACAGTGCGGCACTCCCTCAGTACTGCCCCTCCGACAGTGCGGCACTCCCTCAGTACTGCCCCTCCGACAGTGCGGCACTCCCTCAGTACTGCCCCTCCGACAGTGCGGCACTCCCTCAGTACTGCCCCTCCGACAGTGCGGCACTCCCTCAGTACTGCCCCTCCGACAGTGCGGCACTCCCTCAGTACTGCCCCTCCGACAGTGCGGCACTCCCTCAGTACTGCCCCTCCGACAGTGCGGCACTCCCTCAGTACTGCCCCTCCGACAGTGTGGCACTCCCTCAGTACTGCCCCTCCGACAGTGCGGCACTCCCTCAGTACTGCCCCTCCGACAGTGTGGCACTCCCTCAGTACTGCCCCTCCGACAGTGCGGCACTCCCTCAGTACTGCCCCTCCGACAGTGCGGCACTCCCTCAGTACTGCCCCTCTGACAGTGCGGCACTCCCTCAGTACTGCCCCTCTGACAGTGCGGCACTCCCTCAGTACTGCCCCTCCGACAGTGCGGCACTCCCTCAGTACTGCCCCTCTGACAGTGTGGCACTCCCTCAGTACTGCCCCTCCGACAGTGCGGCACTCCCTCAGTACTGAAGCACAGGTCTAGGTTTTTAAACCCACAATCTTCTGACCCAGGGTGGATGTAACAATCACTGATCCACAGCAGACACAGATGACTGAAAACAAGGAGAGTTAACCAGGGACTTCCTCACATTCTTTATTAACCTGCCCAGCAATAAATGATCTCAATCGTAAGTACTGCTGTGAGCTGGGAAGAGAGTGTGTGGGAGGAGGCGCCAAACGCATAATTCAGGGATTGCTTCCTGACTTGCCTTCATATCCTCCTGTCGCGGAACTATTGGTCCCAGCAATGTGCTGCCATCAGTATGTAACTCAATCTGTTCAGGCCCTCAGTGAGACAAACACAGGCAAGCTTAGACACTTCAGCGAATCACAGCAAGTCTGCCCTTCCTCTGTCTCTGATTTCTGTGCTCTCTCTCTCTCTCTCTCTCTCATCTTCCTGTTGCTTTGCTCCGTTTCCTTTTTCCTACCTGTCAATAATACCTTTGCCTCTGCAACTTGTCCACTTTCCCTCTCTACCTCTTCTTCTGCTTTTCTCCTCTGTGTGGTTTGTCTGATGGTGGGAGAAGGAGAAAGGGGGTTTTGGTGGGTGCAGGGGGGGATTCTTGCACTGCCCTCTCACTCTCAGTCTGGTGGTGTCTCCTGAGAGAGCGGGCTTTCGATTCTGGGGGGAGTTGTAGGCAGGTCCAGTGAATGTCCTGTCTCTTCCGCTACTGATGGATTCAGAACAAAAGAGCCAAGGCTAGTGGTTGCTTCCTTGATAACAAGAGCACTTTTGAACGTTTCGGTTGAATTTAGCCAACTTGGCACTAGGCTGGTAATTGAAAGGGCAGCCCTGGTTTTATGTCCCATTTCTACAGCCAACACAGCCCAGCACTGGCAGAATGACACAGCACAGCACCAGTAGAACCACACAGCACAGCACCAGCAGAATAACACAGCCCAGCACCAGCAGCACCAGTATAACAAAGGCACAGGACCAACTGAACACCAGGACAGCACCAGCATAGAACTGCACCAGCAGAGCACAGCACCAACAGTGCACCAGCACAATGTTGCACAACACAGCACCAGTACAACACAGCACCAGTACAACACAGTGCCGGTATAACACAGCACCGGTACAACACAGCACCAGTATAACACAGCACCGGTACAACACAGCACCGGTACAACATAGCACTGGTACAACACAGCGCTGGTATAACACAGCAGTGATACAACACAGCACCGGTACAACACAGCACCGGTACAACACAGCACCAGTACAACACAGCACCAGCAGAGCACTACACAACACGGTACACCACCAGGGATTCACTAGTGTGACATTGCACAGCACATCACAACACCAGCAGAGTCCTGTACAACACAGCACTACAATACCGTGACATTGCACAGGACAGGAATAACACAACACAGCAGCACCATGGTACCACACCAGCAGAACACCACACAATCCAGCACAGCATCCCATGATACAGTACATGGGAAGACCAGACATGTGCAGCATCAGTGCATCTGAGATTCACATTCAGACCTCAGAAGCAGGCTGAAGAAAGCTAAACTGGGAGCAGTGGTTTGTAAGTTCAGTTCTCAGTGCCCCTGTCAGTATGACTGTCCCCTGCCCCAGTGCACACAGTAAGCGAGAGAAGTATCTGGGCTGCACTCTCCAGGCAGCCTCTGAAATTGTGTCTCAACCACTCACTGCTCACCTGGCGCTGTCTTGTGTCTGCCCCTCTGTCACATCCCCTCCCACTGAGACACATCAAAGACACCAAGGCAAGAAGCAGTGTCTGTTTGATCCATCGATGTTGTCAAGAAGCCTGCAAACAAGCAAAGCCAATTTATTCTCAGTGTAACAGTTCCACTGGCCTCCGCTATGCTCCAGTGAACACACTTTACATTCTGGGAAAACCAGATAGCAACGCTATTATCTGCTTAGATTTATGTAATCCAATATCATGGCCTTGTACATTTTAGGTTTATATTGATATCTGCAAAATGAAAAGAAGAAAGCATATACAAATCTGTGGGATCTTGATTTGCACAAATAGGTTGCTACATTTCCCACATTATAACAATGGCGAGTCTTTGGAAAGTACCTCAGTGGCCATAAAGTGCCTTGGTTCATCCTGAGGTCTTGAAAGGTCTGCAGGAAGGCAAGTTCTTCTCTTATGCACAAGTGCCCTCTCCATCTCTGTCCCTTCCACCAGCCTACAACCCTCTGTGGTCTCCGCGTTCCTCCAACCATGTCTTCATCACCATTCTCAAATTTCAGAATCAGGATCAGATTTATTATCACTGACTTAGATGACATTAAATTTGTTGTTTTGCGGCAGCAGTACAGTGCAAAGACATAAAATTACTATAAATTACAAAAATAAATAAGTAGAGCAAATAAAAGGAACAATGAGGTAGTGTTCATGGATTCATGGACCGTTCAGGAATCTGATGGCGGAGGGAAAGAAGCTGTTCCTGAATCATTGAGTGTGGGTCTTGAGGCTCCTGTACCTCCTCCCCGAAGGTAGTGACAAGAAGAGGGTGTGTCCTGGATCGTGAGGGTCCTCAGCGATAGAAATGTAATAACAATATCGCTGGCACCCTAATGTTTGGGATTCTATATAGTCACAGAGAGATACAGCACAGAAACAGGCCCTTCGGCCTTCTGAATCCATGCTAACCATCAACCACCCATTTACACTAATCCTACGTTAATCCCATTTTTTATTCTCCTTACACTCATCAATTGCACCCCCCCCCAATTCTACCACTCACCTACTCACTAGGGACAATTTACAGTAGCCAATTAACTGACCAATCTGCACTTAACAGGTAACTAAAGAGTGACTGAAGTAGCAACTACCAAAGAGAGCAGAGCCTTTTTAAATGGCGATCAGTCCATAAAATGTTTGCATTAACCAGTTGCTCGTTGCCAACCCTTAAGTCTGAGGAGTGATACTTATATTCTTTCAGGATGATGGGTTGGATTGGTTAGAAAATTGCCACATTCAACACGCCGCACAGCACAGGACCAATTTTACAAATGGGCAACATCTTTACACAGAGGGTGGTGCATGTACAGAACGAGCTGCCAGAGAAAGTGGTTGACGCAGGTACAATAACAGTTTAAAAGATATTTAGACAGGTACATGAATAGCAAAGGTTTGGAGGGATATGAGCCAAACACAGATAATGGCCAGATTAGCTAGTTTAGATGGGCACCTTGGTCGGCATGGACAAGTTGGGCCGAAGGGCCTGTTTCCGTGCTCTATGACTCTATGACATGGCATCTCCAGCTGTGTACCAGGCAGGTAATCAGCCCTGAGATCTGGGACATGGTACTCACCCAATATGCCGCAGATATGTGTAACACCTCTCCAATACATGGTGCAAGTAATGCATCTTGCAAAATCACTTGAACAAGAAATCCTTGACCAAATACAATAGGCAGACTAGATCAGAGCCTGAGTAGGCTGAATTCCTGTACAAAATGCCTTACTCCTTTGACGGGCACGTTGCTGTATTACTTAGCAACCAGTTTTCCTTTCCATGGTGTTTTGATCTCATAGCATTTAAAAGAAAACTGTTGAATTTTGTCAGAATCTCCCTGATTGTTACTTAAAGCTGTACTACACCAGGTGGCTATTCCTCTTAGTACCAGCCAGCTGTCGATATTTCTATGCTCCTCTATTTGGATGAGACTGCTGAGATTCTACAGTGCTCTGTTTGGTACATTTGGACAATGATATTCATATTCCCATCGGCTGGGACTCACAGAAACAAATCTTCCGTTATAATAATTAGGGACAGGATCAGCCAATCATCTGTCTCATTTCCCATGTCATCTAAAAGGCTGTGGATGATCTGTACAGCCCTATTTATCTGCGATTACTCCCCTGGTATCCAATTGCTATTACTAATCAGCCTTGAAATCCAGGATCCACAAGGTTTTTGGGAGATACTCATGTTCTGGGGATTGGACATCACTGGGAGGCTCAGCATTTATTGTCCATCCCTAATTGCCCCTGAGGAAGTGATGGTGAGCTGCTTCTTTGAACTGCTGTAGTCCTTCAGATGAAGGTGCTTCAGCATTGCTCTGTGTAGGAGTTCCAAGATTCAAACCCAGCAACAATTATGGAATGGTAATATGTCTCCAAGCCAGCATGGCATGACTTGGAACCTGTAGGTGATGGTGTCCCCTTGTTTCTGTGGCCCTTGTCTTTCTTGGGGGAAGAGGTTGCAGGTTTGGAAGGAACCTGGGCAAGTAAGTTCTAAGACATGGCACCTCCAACATGTACTGGGCATGTAATCGGACCCGAGATCTGATTCATGGTGTTCCTCCAATGTGCCTGACACACTACACCGCAACAGATACATGTTACACCTCTGCAATATGTGGTGCAAAATCATTTAAACAAGAAATCCTTGACCAAGTACAATAGGCAGTCTAGATCAGTGGCTAAATAGGTTGATCTCCCGGTATATGGTGCACACAGTTTGGTATTGGTATTGGTTTATTATTGTCACTTGTACCGAGGTACAGTGAAAAGCTTGTCTTGCATACCGGTCAATTCATTACACAGTGCAGTTACATTGAGTTAGTACAGAGTGCATTGATGTAGTACAGGTAAAAACAATAACAGTAAAGTTTCACAGCTACAGAGAAAGTGCAGTGCAATAAGGTGCAAGGTCACAACAACATAGATGGTGAGGTCATGGTAGTTGGCACACACTGAGGCTACAGTGGCAGAAGGTTTAACTTTGAAGCTTGCATGGATTCCTCGGACTTTACATTTCACCAAGATCACGTCACATTCCTCAAAACCTGGGGATTATAGGCCAAATTTATTCAACCTCTATCTTATGAGAATTCTTTCCCATCCATCATCCCGAGCCCCCAAATCCCAGGGATTAATCTACTGAATTTTCAGTGAATTCCACTAAGGCAAGCGTACCCTTTAGATGTGGAGAGCGAAGCCATGCACTGTTGTACACCCAACAAGACACGATTAAGCCCTGGTGAAATTCTCAGGTCAAAGCTTGTTTCTTGGGTGGGAGACAGAAGGGGAAAAATGCAGTAACTGTCATCTGATATTTAACAGGAATCTCACATTTAGCAAACTGAATCCAGCCCTGCAATGCATCTTTGCGAGTGAAATGAGCTTTTTTTTCTTCGTTTAACATTGCCCTAAAACAAGCCGTCCCCACCATCCATTGAAGATGCAAGTAATTTGACGATGTGTTGGGAGATTGGTGTCTTTAATGCTGGGTTCTCGCTCTGATCCCTGCTCCAATGCAGTAACTATTCCCTGAGGATTCTTCCCCAGAGATTAAATAGCTGATATTGAAATGCAGGCTGACACAATCAATATCGAAACATCTTTCAGCATTTGAGAGAGACAGAATTAATCTTTAATGCCTTTGGTTAAAAATGAAACCTCTGGAGATCGAGACATGGTCTCCGCGATCTGTCACTGAGTACAAAGCCTTGCATTCTCCAGTTTAACAGCAGGATGCCATTAACCCTTCGGGTTTTCCGGTGGTTAAGGATATTTACATGAAGGAGGTTGGAAAATGATCATTTGACCTTCTGGCCTGGAAATCCTTCTGTTCCAGGAGAGCCACATTAAACAGGTAGAATGTGATAGGACAATGTAAGTGCTGCACAAGGACCCACCCTGCATAATTCTATCACACAAGGCCTAAAGCATCATGAATAAGAGAATAGACTCTGCTTGTTTAACATGTGTGAAGGCCTTTCTTCTCTTGGTCTGCCTTACAGTGAGTGCAGGGCAGGGATGAGGGGATGGGGAGGTGTCACAGTGGAAGGAGACCCGATGGGGGAAGCATCAAAGCTTCAGTGGTGATACCACCAAATTATTCAAAGAAAATATTTTGTCTCCAAGTGCTTCAGTAACCACATAACAGCTGTGGAAGGCCAGTGGTTATTAGCAGTGAGGGATTGCAAAAGCTAGGTGAATATCTGACATGGTGCACACAGTGTGTGCTGAGTGAACGATAGCTGATTGAGCACCCAAGCCTGTATTAATCCAACTGCACAGGATCAACTGATTGCATCATTGCCTTAATCCACAAATCTCATTAAACTGCAAACCCACATGGCAAGTTGCAATTATAACACTCCAGACACTCAGGCGCACACAGATACATATGGAATCACAGAAACATAGTATTTGCCCCTCTCTCTCTCTTCTCTCTCTCTCTCTCTCTCTCTCTCTCTCTCACACACACACACACAGAATCTCACATATTCATGCAGAATCACGTGTTCAGAATCACACACATACATCTATAAAATTACACAGAATCTCTCTCATCTCTCACACACACAGAATCACACAAATACTGAATTATACACACACATGTACAGATTACACCCATATAATTTCACACAGACATACAGAATTCTACACACATAATCACTCACACATACATGCATAATCTCACATACACAACCTCCCCCTCTCACACACATAATCACATTTACACAGAATTTCTCACACACATGAAGAATCTCTCACAAATGTACAGAAATCTTGCACATGCACACACAAACACACAAAATTACTCTCACAGAGTGCACTCTTACACACATGCACACAGGATAAATGCATACATACAGAACCTCACATGCGTTCACACACACATACCGAATTACAGAGCTTGGGCACACAGAAGTACATATATACAGAAACTTTCCCTCACACATACATTCACACAAACACACGTGTGTACAGAATTACACAAACACAGAATCTCTCTAACTCCACCCTGAAGGACATGGTTCAGCCTACCTTACTGCAATCTCTCTAAGAGACCTTTACTCAACAGCCGTTTTACATACTCCTTGCCCAGCCACTCAAGCAAGTCATTAATTGTCACTCCAGTCCATGTCCAGTCAACATCACAGCAGGGTCCCAATCACCTCGCTACACCCTGACCCACCTTTATTGACAAATGCCCTCTTCGACTGGGATGTGTGCATTTATTGAGCTAAAAACGGCAGTCGGCGGGAATGACGTGCTAAACTAACGCACTCTTTTACCATGTTTTAAAAATTACCCTCATAGTCTTTCAGCTGGACAGAGGCCACTCGATCCACTAGGTCTTTGAAAGATCAACCTAATTAGTTCTGGTCTTGTCCCATCCGCCGTCCCCCTCCTTCTCCCTTCACCCTCTCTACCTTGCCTGGGCCCTTCACTCCCCCTCCCTCTCTGTCCCTTCACACCTCCCCATCCGTCAGTCCTGTTCACTCCTTTCCTCCTACTCCACCACCCACATCACCCCGTGGTCCTTACTCCCTTTCCCTCCCCCTTGTCCACCTGCCCTGCTTCATCAGTTAAGCTCACTAAACTGGGACCCTCACTCCAGGGATCTTACTGCAGCACCCAAGGATCCAGCAACCTACTCAACCAATGGAGGAACCCTCGATTACCAATGTCTCTGTTTTGTGCGCACACACACACACACACACACACACACACACACACACACACACACACACTCTCTCTCTCTCTCTCTCTCTCTCTCTCTCATGCAGTTTGAGCTCAGAGCAAGGCCGATATAATGAGCGGGTTGCAGTGACAGATAGTGATAATGAGAGGTTTTAAAACCCTGCTGTAGACTATAACACAAAAACTCACAGCGTGAAACTTCAAACCTTGAAACACTTCCAAAAACCAAATCAAAAGGTACATTTGAGGGATTTTTTTTTAATTAGCAAAATCCATCTTTAACATCATTGCAATCAGTCCTTGAGTGTGCAGCATGCTATCTTATTTGCTTTTACCATTTGCCAGATTTTCAGACTTTGTTACATGACATTTCACGTTTTTCTCTTTCCCCAGTATTTTGGTGGGATGGAAACCCTTAAAACAGGCTCGTTCAGGACTAAAATGTTGGTTGTGTTTGTCTCATTCATTACATCCAGTGATCCAATGCACTGTTGACTGGCCTTCATCCAAGACCTTTGTGACATAGAGCATAAAACAGTACAGCACAGGAACAGGCCCTTCGGCCCACAATGTCTGTGGCAGCCATGATGACAATCTAAACTAATCCCATCTGCCTGCAGCCCTGCACCTTACTGTCCACTCCGCCCTCAGTGACCTACCCTGGCTCTCAGATAAGTAATGCCTACACTTTAATGTTCTTGCCACTGCTTCCAAAATCATAGGCAGCCTCTCGTCCCCCAACCTTCCCTGTGACCTTCCCCAGCCGCACAACTCTGCAGGCTATCTGCTCCTATTCTGGCCTCTTGGGCAACCGCTGAATTTAATTGGTTCACTGTATATTTTCTTGTCGGGGCTGCACGGTGGTACAGCTGGTAGAGCCGTTGCCTCACAACTCCAGCAACCTGGGGTCAATCATGACCTCGGGGGCTGTCTGTGTGAAGTTTGCACGTTCTCCCGGTGACTGTGTGCACTTCCCCCAGGTCCTAGAGACATAGAGTCCAACTCATCCATGCCAACCAAGTTGCCTACCTGAGCCAGTCCAATTTGTCTGCGTTTGGCCCATATCCCTTTAAATCTTTCCTATCCATGTACCTGCCTAAGTGCCTTCTGAACATTGTAATTGTACCTGCCCCTACCACTTCCTCTGGCAGCTCGTTCCATGTACCCACCACCCTCCGTGTGAAAGAGTTGCCCTTCACATCCTCTTTAAATTTTTCCTCTCTCACCTTAAATCTATGCCCTCCAGTTTTAGACTCCCCTACCCTGGGAAAAAGATTGTGACCATTTACCCTGTCTATGCCCCTCATGATTTTATAAGCTTCTATAAGGTATCTGTCGGCCTACTTTGCTGCAGGGTGCTCCAGTTTCCTCCCACATCCCAAAGGCGTACGGGTTGATAGGTTAATTGGCCGCTGTAAATTTCCTCTAGTGGGAGTGGTAGAAACTGAGGGGAGGATAAAACATGGGATTAATGTAGTGTAAACAGGTGGCTGATGGTCGGCATGTACTCAGTGGGCCAAAGGGCCTGTGTCCGTGCTGTATGACTCTATAACCTCTGACTACAGTTCCCTGGGCCCCAAGCTCTGAAATTCCTTTCATATTCCACCTTGCTCTCTCTCTCTCCCTTCTCCTTCAAGACTGGCATTAAAACGTTCTCTTTAACCAAGCTTTCAGTCAACTGCCCCCAAAATCTCCTTGTGTAGCTTGGTCAATTTTTGCTTAATAATGTTCCTGTGATTTAGGACATTCAATTACATTCCCAAACAACAAATGAAGTTTAATGACATTAGGGTTGGATTGACTAAAACTACTGGCATTCAGAGGAATGAGCTGGTCTCATTGAAACGTACAAGATTTTGAGAGAGGTTGAGAGGGTTTACAGTACAGAAACAGGCCTTTCAGCCCAACTCATCCATGCCAACCAAGATGTCTATCCGGTCTAGTCCTATTTGCCTGCAAATAGATACTGAAAGAGTTACTTTTTCAGGCCGGAGAGTCTAGAACAAGTGGGCATCATCTCAGGATAAGAGAGTGGCTGTTTAGGACTGGAATGAATAGGAATTTCTTCTCTTATAGGACAGTGAATCTTTAGAATTCTCCACCCCAAGAGCTATGGCTGTTCAGTCACTCACGGCTTACGTTGTTGTATTGTTGAACGTCAAGGGAGTCGAGAGCCGTTGGGATCAGAGAAGCAAGTGGATGAGCCACAATATTGGTTATAATCCTTTGGGAAGACAGAACAAGTTCTTGTCTGCTTGACCTACTCTTGCTTTTATCTCTTGTTCCCTAATACAGCAGCCACTTTGGATACAGACAAAAACATAAAAGCAACATTTTATGAAGGATAAATGTTGACCTAAGATTTCCCTACTCTCCTTCAAAATAGTGGCTGTGGATTTTATTATTTTCGGCAGGGAAACAGAGGGCAGTGTCTTGGGTTAACATCTCATTCAAACTCTGTTCTCAGTACTGCGTAGGGAGCGTCAGTCAAGATCTATTGAAAATAGGACTCAAATGCACAATCTACTGACATGGAGGCAAAGGTGTGCAAGCCTCTGAGCCTCAGCCCACACCTGAGGTGGGTAAAAATCTGGGATTAATGACCAGCATCTACGCTGAAAGCAGGGCAGACAAACAGAGTTGGTCAGGTGACCCCTGTCCCAAGCTCTCCGTTGCCCAACGCCACAGTGAACTGCCACCACATGGTTTGACTGCAGGGTCTCCCTCCAGTTCAGGGTCTGAGTTTAACACTGATAAAGAGAAACGCAATGGGGCATTTGCTTTAAACATGAGACTGCTGTTTAACACAGAGCCAGTGACACAGGTTCCCTGCTGCACACCAGATGCTGTATTTTGCTTTGTTCTGTGACACACCAAAGGACTTGAATCACAAAAAATAAAATAAACTTATGGCCTTGTCTTCAGGCTATTTATAACTCATCTCTCCTAGTGTTTTTTAAATATATTTTTGAAAGACTGTATGTGTGTGTCCATTTTTTTGTTGAAGATCTTAGGATTTGTCCCTCAGTTGTCATGGGTCTAGTTCAAGTCACTCACCATGCTTTTGAAGGCAGTGATGCTTTTGAAGGCAGTGATGCTTTCAAATGCTACCTGATGCCTTTCTCCCCAACATTGAGAGGAAAATCATTGGTGTCGGTTGCTGGGAGTTGGAGGGAGGCAAAGGGGGGGGGAGTGGATTATCTCCTCCAGTTTCCAAAAGCATTCAAGATCTCCTGGGATCTCTCCTAGATGTCGATTCTTAGAGCGCAAATGACTTTGACCAAGTTATTCTGTTACAACAACCTGCATTTATACAGCACCTTTAACAGGGTGAAATATCAAAAACCACCACAGGAGCAATGGTCAAACTAAATATGACGCTCGCATCACAGAAAAACATACTTGCATTCCCAAAGCACCTTCTCAACCTCAATGCGTCCCAAAGCTCCTCAGAGTTAATGAAGAACAGTTGAGGCGTCTCCACTGTTGTAATTTGGGAAATTTGGCAGCCAGTTGGTACATAGTAAGCTCCCACGGCAGCTATGTGATAGTGACTGGATAATCTGTTTTATATATCTAGGGGCGAAATGCCTAATACGAGAGGGCATGCATTATGCTTGAACCATCTAATAATAGATGGCACGCATTTAAGTTGGGAGAGGGTAAGTTCAAAGGAGATGTGCAGGGCAAGTTTTTTTTTACAGACAGTGGTGGGTGCCTGGAATGCATTGCCAGGAGTGGTGGTGGAGGGAAATATGTAGAGACGTTTAAGAGGCTCTTAGATAGGCACAGAAATATGCAGAGAGTGGAGGGATATGGACTTTGTGCAGTTAGAAGGGATTAGTTTAGTTAGGCATTTAATTACTAGTTTAATTAGTTCGGCACATCATCGTGGGCCAAAGGGCCTGTTCCTGTGCTGTACTGTTCTATGTTCTAAATGCCGAGAGTTAAATATTGTCCAGGATATAATAGAGAAGGTCCCACTTTACTGTGAAATAATGGGCAAAGGGTCTTTGACATCCACCTGAGAGAGCCTCAGATTAACACTTCCTCTGAACAACACCCACCTCTAAGAGTGCAGCACTCCCTCGGTACTGCACTGGAAATGCCAACCCGGATTTTCCGTCCGGGTCTCTGAAGTGGTGACTGGAACCTGCTCCCACGATAAGACTCTGGAGAAGGTGCCCAGAAGCCTCTAAGGGGCAAATTAAAAGAGAAGACCGGAGAGATTTAGGGAGGAAATTTCAGAGCTCAGTGCCCAGGCATATGGTAGGGGTGTCAAAAACAAGAGAACACAGGTTTAAGGTGAGAGGAAGGAGTTTTAAAGGGGATCTGAGGGGTTTTTGTTTTACACAAAGAATGGTTTATACGCCTGGAATGTGTTGCCTTATCGGGTGGTGGAGGCAAATTCACTGGGGGCTTTTAAGAGGGGTTTGGATAGGCACATGAATAAGAGGAAAATAAAGGGATATGGGCATTCTGTAGGTAGGAGGGATTAGGTATGTCGGCACAACATTGTGGGCCGAAGGGCCTGCTGTGCTGTATTGTTCTATGTTCTATATCTGGAACACACTGGTGGTGGAACCAGATACAATCACTATGTTTAAGAGGTATTTAGATAGGCAAGGCATAAAATAAAACGGTATTAACGCAGGCAAATGAGATCAATATAGGGGTGCGGAAACGTCAGCAGGGACCTGTTGGACTGAAGGGCCCGTTTCTCTGCTGTACCACTCTATGTGTCTAAGACTAACTGCTAATGGTGGAGCTATGGAAAAGGGGGATGAGCAAGGTGGTCAAAATTAGAGAAGCGCATATTTATGGGAGAGATTTGAAAATGTAAATAAGAACTTAAATGAAACTGTTGCTGGGATGTTAACAGGCCAAAGGCTAAAGGAAGCTAATGGAGCCTCAGACATAGGTAGCAGATTAGTCTTCCGAAGGATCCTCCTCCAGACTCCCAAACATGCCTGTTGGAAGACAAAAGTCCCCTTCATTCTGGCCCAGTGATAATGATATTGGCAGAGTCATAAATTGCTCCTGGTTTCAATAGATAACTTAGCATGGAGGAAGGGTTAAACCTAGGGCTATGTGGTATCTGATGGTCACCAGGGATGCTATATGTGAATGTAATTATAAGATGAGTCAGAACCAGAAGGTCTCCTCGACTGAACCAAGTCGACAGCTACCAGGGAAGAATTTGCACAAAGTGGCGAACGAGAGGAGGCATGAAGGTTGATGCAGCTTTTGAGAGAGATTACAGAGGCCGCTACAGAGAGGGGTTAGTTAAGATTCAGCCCTGTGGAATGAGACTGGAAAAGATGTGTCTTCATATCGTGTCTTTCATGCACCACCCACCTCCACCAAATCACGTCATAGCAGCCAAGAATTTTCTGAAGTGTAACCAATATTGTGTTGTTGGAAATGTGGCAGCCAATTTTCACACAGGAAGCTTCCACAAACAGCTGACTAGATAACGGTTGGATGCATTTATCAGCTTCTTCTGAAGCCCGGGACAAATTGTGCCACTCACAAAATTTCTGGTTATAAATGGTACTTACACCAATGCAGATTCCACACCCCCCTCCCCTTCTGGTAACAGGAAAGAACAGCCACCTTTCATTAGGCGGTGGTATTTGGCAGTGATGTGGCAAATGAGCCCAATGTGAGTAGCTACCTGTCCACTTTCCACAGAGAAGCTGGAGCCCATCTGCTTCCTGGTCCTCAGCCTGGGATACACACTTGAAAGAGTAACTTTCGCAGGGCAGTGTGGAAACAGCTAGTAAGTGGAACCAATTGGACAGATCTTTCATACAGGCATGATGGGCTGAATGGCCTCCCTCTTTGCTGCATCATCCTGCGATTCTAGGAGCTTTTATCATCCAACGCTTGTAATGTAGCCTATGTGCTGGCTAGCTATCAGTTGGGATCTGCCAATTGTAGCTCATTAGTTTACACTTTGAGTCAGAAGGTTGTGGAAGAAAATCAAACAAACTGCAGATGCTGGAAATCTAAAATAAAAAAGAAAATGCTGGAAATACCCAGCAGGTCAGGCCGATTCTGTGGGAAGAGAAACAGAGCTAGTGTTTCAGGCCGAAGACCCTTCTATGGACCCTTCTGATGACCTGAAACATTAAGTGAGAAGGTTGCAAGTTCACTTCAGAGAATCAAGCACAAAATGCAAGCTTGATGTGCCTGTTGTGGCTCCATGAAAGAAACATTACTGAACCAGTTTTGTATTTGAGGACTTACACCAGTTTCCATGGTAACAAAGCTTTGGAAGCTCTTGCTGTCCTTTGTTCTTTTGTGAGCTGTGGTTTGTGATGTGAAGGCAACATGGAGAGCAACGTGCAAGGGGACTGGGGCCTAGGGGTAGGCCTCGGCCTGGGAGAGACGGCACGGCCAGGCGCTAGGGCAAGGCACACCGGCTGAGAGGGAGCAGTTGGTCAAGGGTTGAGGTCAGATCCTGGCAGAGGATGAATGGGAAAAGCACAGGACTTGGCAAGGATAAGGCAGCAAAGCAATGCAACAGGGTATGTCAAATGGATGGGGATGAATAAAACACACAGAGTATGTTACATAGAAACAAAGCAAGAGGGCAACATCAAGATAAAAAGAACATGCATTTATATGCAGCAACAAACAAACTGCTGGAGGAACTCAGCAGGTCAAGCAGCATCTGTGGGTTAGGAGAGGGGGGTGTGGAATTGTCAACACTTTGGGTCGAGACCCTGCCTCAGGACTGAGAGTGGAGAGGGAAGATAGCCAGTATAAAGAGAGGGGGAGTGGTGAGACAAGGGGTTGGTAGGTGATAGGTGGACCAAGGAGGGGTGAAGGACGATGGGCAGAAAGAGGCAGGTGGGGGAAGGGGAGGGGTTGAGTTGGGAGAGAGAGGCAGGTGGGTGATGCAAACTCTCAACCTGAAACGTCGACAATCCCCTTCCCCCCACAGATGCTGCTCGACCCGCTGAGTTCCTCCAGCAGATTGTTTGTTGCTCCAGATTCCAGCATCTGCGGTCTCTTGTGTCTCTGCTGTGCATTTGTATTGACCCCTCAGGAAGGTGCAGAATGATTTTTGAAGCTTAGTTACTTAGTTAGCTTAGCCACACCACAGTCTCCCATAAGGACGATGACTCGGGCCATCTATGTTAATGGTGTTGATGGAGGGATAAATATAAGCCTCAGGACACTGATAGAGCTACCATGCACTTCTTCAAAATAGTGGCCACAGATCTGCAGCAGCTGAGTTGCATACAGAAAGCTCCTAAAGATCATAAGAACAGAAATTCTGTTTGTTGATCATGTTGTCTGAAGGATAACTATTGGCCCCAGGTCACTTTTTTTTTACAAATGCCTTCATGTAAACAGCAGTAGGAGTCTAGAACTCATTGATAGTGTGGTAGAGGTAGAAACTCTCATCAGTACTTAATGAGCCACAGTTTTCAGGGATACAGACTGAGAGCCAGGAAGTGGGATTAGCTTCAGAAAACACAGCCCCCCTTATCCACTGATTTCCAATCAGCAGATTCATGTACTCACCAGTTTGGCCCCAAGATCCTTCTTGAATTTGTTCAAATATATATCATATACATGGACACACATTCAGAATTTAAAGGGTTTCTGCATCTCCCAGAAGCATATGTGGATCTTCAGTCACACACACATTTCAAACTCTGTATGATGCTCAAAAACAAGACTTCAGGCCATTTGGGCCATCAGCCCAGTGCTGGCTCTTTGAAAACGACCTCCAATTTGTCCCACCTCCCTGCTCTTTCCCACTGTCCCACAAATTTTCACAAGTAATTAATTCTTTCTGAAATTTATTAAACCTGCCATGTCAGAGTCTCTTTCCCAGGGTGGAAATGTCAAACAATAGCGTGCATAGCTTTAAGGCGAGAAGGAGAAAGTTTAAGGGAGATGGGCGGGGCAAGTTTTTTTAACACAAAGACTGGGAGGTGCCTGGAACGCTTGGTGGTGGAAGCAGACACAAAAGTGGCATTCAGACAGACACATGAACATGAAGGGAATGGAGGGATATGGATTATGTGCAGGCAGATGGGATTTGGCATCAGGGTCAGTGCAAACATCGTGGGCCAAAAGGCCTGTTCCTGAGCTCTACTGTTCTACGCCACCCCCACCAACCTTTCAGGCAGTGCATTCCAGATCATAGCAACTTGCTGAATAAAATTACTTCTCATTTCCCCATTACTCTAACGATTATTTTACATCTCCCTTACCACAGGAAAATGTTGTCCTCATTTACTCAGTAACCATACCTAACTCTGGCCCTGCCACAAATCATCTGCTGCCCTTACTTGTGCTTTTGTTACCTCCAGACTTATGATTCTAACACACCTCCGGCCAGATTCCCATGTTTAAACCTCTGTAAAATGTCCATGTCCGAGCTCACAGCAACTGCTGCTCACCCTGTATTTGCCGACGTACACCAGCTCCTGGTGAAGTAATGCTTTGATTACAAAGTTCTCTTCCATATGACTGCAACCTCCTGTTCGATGCCACTCCAAGATCTCTGCATTCATCCATCTGGTCTCTCAACCTTCTCTGCATTTGATTGCTGTGTCTTCAGCTGCCTAGGCCCTAATCTCCCGAATTCCCTCCCAACACCTTCTCTCTGCATTTAAGTCACTCTTTAAAATCTAATTCTTTGAGTGAGCTTTTGGTCACCTGCCCTAACTTCTTAAATGACTCGGTGCCTATTTTTTTTAAAGCATTTTTGTGAAGCCCCTTTGGATGCTTTTGCTATATTAGCAACACAGGCAGTTACAAAAGGGGTTCCGTTCCTGAGAACTGTTCGTAACCCAATTTCTTTTGTAAGTCAGAAATGAACAAAAACAGTTGGTGGGAGAGAATCGCAGAAACAGTGGGGACGAGAGAGCGAGGAGGTGTGGGAAGAGCGGCCGCCAGCTGGCGTCACTGACTCAGTGAGTGAGTGAGTGGGTGGGTCTGCTCAGCACTCCCGGGTCTGCTCAGCGCTCTCAGCTCTGCTTGGCTCCACCCAGTCCCCCGATTGTCGTGGCTCATATGTACGTAAGGGTGTACGTAAGCCAGGCGTTCGTAACCCGGCAAGAGCCTGTAACTAGTATTGTCAAAATCATGGAGACACAAGGGACTGCAGATACTGGAATCTGGAGCAAAAGGTGGGCTGCTGGAGGAACAGAGCAGGTCAGGCAGCATCTGTGGAGGGAAATGGACAGTTGACATTTCGGGTCGAGACCCTTCGTCTAGACTGAAAGAGAGGGGAGATAAAGTAAAACCCATCTCTTTACACCGGCTATCTCTCCTCTATTCTTTCAGTCCAGATGAAGGGTACAGATCCCTCCGTAGATGCTGCCTGACCCACTGAGTTCCTCCAGCAGCTCGTATTATTGTCAAAATCATTCAACTTTGTGCAGCTCTACTGAATTTCCTCTTAACCTTCTCTGCTCTAAGAACCCCTGTTTCGCCAACCAACATAACATTCCTCATCTCTGGAAACATTCAGATAAATCTCCTCTGCACTATCTCCTCTGGCCTGACATTTCTTCCAAAGTGTGAGGCCGAGAATGGGTCACAAGCTTTAGCTGGGTCTAAGAAATGACTGCTAAATGCTGGGTGGGGGGGGGGCTGTTCTAATGAACACAGTGAGGGAGGACGGATTAAGAGAAAAATTATCGCAACCATAAAGTGCTGCACATCAGTGGGTCAGTGCAGAGGCTCCTCACAGATTGAAGGGCTGCTTGTAAAAATAACTCTGGTAAAATATATTCTTGTGAGAAACCAGGACACAGTGGGGTGAAGCCAAGGTGAACTTAGAGCTTGGAGAAAGGCATAAATCTGATTGAAGTATTTGTGCCAAATGTCTATCAATTAATTGTCCCATTGACCTTCCAGGCCAATTCAGTCATTGTGGAAATCAAGCCAAGCTTTATCCACATCCACTGCAGAACATTCCTACCCGCTCTATTTCCCCTTTTTGCCTTCACATAAAGAATCACCTTCCTGAGTGCAGATGGGAGGTAAGGGACTCCATTTTCTTGCTGGAATGCAATCCAAATAGCCCTGCACGCAATTAATTTACCAGTCCCATGAGCACATCATAAAATGGCAAGTGAACTATCAATCTAGTTCAGATGCCACGTAAGTGGATAGGTGTCAAATTGTAGAAATTTGTCCGCTATATCAGAGTGAGGGGGACTGGGAAGAAGCAAAGGAGTTTACGTGTGACAAAGTAGAGGGAGTTTTACTTTACCTAACCTGTGCTGTACCTGACCTGGAAGTGTTTGATGGACCAGTGTAGAGGGGACTTTACTCTGTATCTAACCTGTGATGTACCTGATGTGGGATTGTTTGATGGAACAAGGTAGAGAGACTTTTATATCTAACCAGTGCTGTATTTACCTAGTGAATGTATCATGGGTTAGCTCATGCATTCCAAATAAAAGGAAAGGAAATCGTGTTCAAACATGCCACACAAATTCCTGATGACTGCAAGGAAAAATGTCAAGGCCTATGTTTATTGCAACTCATATGTGTGTGTGTGTGTGTGTGTGTGGTGTTTTTGAGTGCACGCCTGTGTGTGGTGTTTTTGAGTGTGTGTGTGTGGTGTTTTTGAGTGTGTGTGTGTGGTGTTTTTGAGTGTGTGTGTGTGTGTGTGTGTGTGTGGTGTTTTTGAGTGTGTGTGTGTGTGTGTGTGTGTGTGGTGTTTTTGAGTGTGTGTGTGTGTGTGTTGATTAAAGCATTGCCCTTGTAATCACCCACAACTTAAAACCACTCTTTGCTGCCATCTAGGGGAATCCCTGTTTAAAAGCAATTGACAATTAGAATGCGTGTTTGTGCTTTGCCTTAACTCCAATAGAATACAGCAACCCCATGGGCAGCCAGACCTTATGTTCTACAGGGATCTAAGGAAATTTAACATGTAATGTGGGGGATGAGAATTAACAACCCGATATCCCCTATTCCCAGCAGCTACTGAATGGGAAGGAGTACTTGCTGATTTGACCCTTCCTATTCCCAAGATTGCGATAGCAAACTCACTCAGTGCAGGAAGAGGACCCTCAGTGGTTGAGCATACTCACAGCTAAGAGAATCGAAAAATCAGGGATTGGTGTGAAAGTGGACAAGGCACAGGATTGGCCGTGATCTTACTGAATGGGAATCAGACTCGAGGGACTGAATTGTCCTACTGCTGCTTCTATTTCTTGCCAAGTCAACCGCCACACCTGCTGAATGTCCCAGCGAGTTTTGGTAATGTAGGAAAAACAATGGATAACTTGCTGTGACCGCTCCGAGTATACAGGTCACCACCGGGTTAAGATGCCCACTTATGGACGGCCTGACATATGAATGAGCTCCCATAATATTATCAGATTCAAAGGTCCAACGTATGTAAATATGTTCATTCCTATGAGTGGCAAACTAGTTTTCTCTGTCTGTCTCTCTCTCTCACTCTGCTTTTAATAACTGTTCTTTCTTAACAGTCTTATGAGCTTCTGATGCCATTCATTACAAGTATGGTTACAATATAGATTGTCTTTTGTGTAATTTTGAACATGGACAAAATTGACTTATGAACATCTGTAAAAAGGGAATCTGTTCATTATCCAGGCAAGGCCTGTATAATGACTTTTCTGATTGTACTTATTTAGTAATTACCTTGCTTTTATGACCAGTAAATTAGGATTGTCCCAAAGTGAAAGGTTCCCTCGACTGCTCTGCCCAGGACCGCGAGAAACTGCAGAGAGTTGTGTACACAGCCCAGCGCATCACAGAAACCAGCCTCCCCTCCATGGACTCTGTCTATATCTCTCGCTGCCTTGGTGAAGCAGCCAGCATACCCCACCCACCTGGGTCATTTTCTCTTCTCCCCTCTCCCATCAGGCAAAAGATACAGGAGCCTGAGGGCACATACCACCAGGCTCAAGGACAGCTTCTATTCCACTGTGATAAGACTATTGAACATTGAGATGGACTCTTGACCTCACCTTGTTGTGACCTTGCACCTTATTGTCTACCAGCAATGCATTTCCCTGTAGCTGTGACACTTCACTCTGTATTCTGTTATTTTTTTTACCCGTACTACCTCAATGCACTCTGTACTAACTCAATGTAACTGCACTGTGTAATGAATTGATCTGTACGACCAGTATGCAAGACAAATTTTTCCACTGTACCTCTATACAAGTGACAATAATATACCGATACCAAAATCCACCATGCCCAAGCCATTCAGGGTTTTTCATGACCTTTAACAAATATCTCCCATGTCTTCTTTTCAAAAGGGGAAAAAAGTTTCTCTCTGCAGATGCTGTCTTTCCAGCATTTTCTGCTTTTAATTCAGATTTACAATTTTTTACTTTTCTGGGGATAAAAAAACTTGTTCATTAGTTGGAGCAAAAAATCTGCAGATTTTGGAAACCTGAAACAAAAATTGAGAATGCTGGAAGTGCTCAGCTGGTTAGGCAGCATCACTGGGGACACAAATAGATGCAATGCTGTGGATCAAGATCCTTCATTAGAACCGGAAAAATAAAAAGAAACTGTTTTAAATTGCAGAGAGGGGGAGGTGAAGAGAACGTCTGTGATAGGCCACAGAGCAGCACTGTCAAGGTAACAAGTAGTTTAAAAACTGGCAGATGGAACAAAATGAGACATAACAAATTGAATCTAAGACACTGCTGCATCTGTGGGAAGAAGTGGGGTTTACCTGAATTTGTTAGAGTCATAAGGCACAGAAGCAGGCCCTTCGGCCCAACTGGTCCATGCTGACCAAGATGCCCATCCAAGCTAAACTCAATATCAAGTCTTGAGGGCTGTATCCTGCCTAGTTGGAAGATGAGGTTCCTCGAGCTAATGCTAGGTACCATTAGAGTAATGCAGGTGGTGGAGGACAGAGAGGTCAAAAGAGGGAAGGAGATGGAGAATTAAATTTACAGGTGACTAAATCTCAGAGTCACCCTTGTCGACTACAAAGCAGTGGGCTGATCTCCAGTGCAGAGGAGACTACATTGTGAACACCGAATGCAATATACCAAACTGGAGGCAGTGTAAGTGCTGTTTCACCTGGAAGGAAAGTTTTGGTCCCTGGAAGGTCGGGAAGGGAGGAGGGAAAGCACAGGCATTGCATCTTCCACAGTTGCAAGTGGAAGTGCAGTCAGGAATGATTGGTGATGGAAGAGTGGACCAAGGGGTCACAGAGGGAACAGTCCCTTCTGGACGCTGAAAGCAGAGGGAAGATGTGGCTGGTGGTGGGATCTTGTTGGAAGTGGTGGAAATTATGACGATCCATTGAAGGTGGATACTGGAGGACAAGGAGAAGACTATAAGACATAGGAGCAGAATTAGGCCATTTGGCCCATTGAGTCTGCTCTGCCATTCAATCATGGCTGACTTATTTTTCCCTCTCAACCCCATTCTCCTGCCTTCTGCCTGTAACCTTTCATACCCTTACTAATCAAGAACCTATCAACCTCCGCTTTAAATATACTTAATGATTTGGCCTCCACAGCTGTCTGTGGCAATGAATTCCACATATTCACCACCCCCTGGCTAAATAAATTCCTCCTCAGTTCTAAAGGGACATCCTTCTATTCTGAGGCTGTGCCCTCTGGTCCTAGACTCTCCCACTACTGGAAACATCCTCTCCACATCCACTCTATTCACTATTCGGTAGCATTTCAATGAGATCCCCCGTTCATCCTTCTAAACTCCAGCGAGTACAGGCCCAGAGCCATCAAACGCTCCTCATACGTTAACCCTTTCATTCCCTGGATCATTCTTGTAAACCTCCTCTGGACTCTCTCCAATGCCAGCACATCTTTCCTTAGATATGGGGCCCAAAACTGCTCACAATACTCCAAATGTGGTCTGACCAACGTCTTATAAAGCCTCAGCATTACATCCTTACTTTTACAGTCTAGTCCTCTTGAAGTGACTGATAATATTGCATTTGCCTTCCTTACTATCGACTCAGCCTGCAGAACTTTATTCTGGCTGGGACAAGAGGGGATGAGAGTAGATGAGCAGGAAATACGGAAAAGGCAACTGAGAGGGATGTCAACTATGGTAGAGGGAAAGCCACAGTTAAAGAAAAAGGAAGACATCTCAAAAGGCACTGATGTGGAAAATCTTGTCACCTAAACACACATGACAGAGAAAGTAGGAGAATGGAATGAAGTTCTGACAGGAAGCAGAATAGGAGGAGATGTAGAGATACCTGTGAGAGCAGGAAGCAGCTCACAACTGTGTCAACTAAAAGACTTTCCACACCAGTGCCGTACTTTTTCCTTAACCATGGCTTGCACCGTAACTGACAGACTCTCAACGCATCTCCTCTGTTTCCCACACATCTGCTCTCACCCTCTGTCCTGCCAGAACAAGGTTAGGATTTCCCATCCCACCCACTGGCCACCACATTCAACAGACCATTCTATATAATTTCACCACCTTCAACAGGATTCCACCACCAGACCCCTTTTCCCTTTCTATTCCCAAGCTGCATTTTGATAGGACCCTTCACTCCACAGCTCCCTAGTCCACTCTTCCATCTCCACCAACCACTCCCCTTGCCATAGCACTTTCCAATACAGCTGTGGGACATGTAATACCTGCCCTTTACCTCCTCTACCTCATTCAGGGACTGAAACACTCCTTCCAGGTGAAGAAGTAATTCACTTGCACTTCTTCCAACTTAGTGTACTGCGCTTATGATGTGGTCTCCACTACGTCAGAGAAATTTGCTGCAAGGGTTCGGACGGTGCAAAGTCGGCCAATATCTGTTCCTGATGACAACCCACTGTGGCACATGACGGCTCTCAGTACAAGTTCTGCCTGGCACTCGCGATCTGGACAGCACAACAGGTCGATAATTTCTGACTGATATCACAGCCCATCACAATTCTGTCATCCAGACTGCAGATCAGTCATTACACAGCGAACATGAGCAGAAACATGGGCTGATTTCTTCTTTCAGCTGCTGGCGAATAACTGGACGTTGACCAGGAGCATCTACCTCTAATGCAGGAATATCTGGACATTGATCAGAGGAGGAACCCTGGCTGATTTTCCCCTCTCTCTAACGCAAGGATCACTGAACAGTAAACAGGAGCAGAAACAAAGTTCCCCTTTCCATAACCTAGGTGCACTAAAGACCAGCCACATCTGAATTCACTGAGACTGTGCTCCTATATTCCTTTCTCCCATCCACTGGCTGTAATGTGTAAACCCTCACTAAAACTCACTGCCTCTCCTTTTCTTCAAGAAGCTCCTTAAATACCTTCCCTCTGACCAGGCCTCCAACCACCTGTCCTCATCTCCTCCTTCTCTGTCAGCACTTATCTGATAGGGCTCCTGTGATGCGCTTTGGCAGACAAGAGAGGGAACTAGGGAGTAAAATGAGCAGGCTCAGTGGCCAAGTGACCTACATTTCTTTCCATATATCCGCACACAAACTGGGTTTCTTAGCAAAAATAATTTCTGGAGGGACTCAGAAGGTCATGCGGCATTTGTGGGGGAAATGGAATTATTGACATTTCAGGTTGAAATCCTGGATTCGTTAGTTTGACATTAGTGACAAAACCCTTGTTTAAACTAGTTAGCTGATCCGTTCCACAATATTACTTTAAATATGTACATTATCATGAACAATGAGATATCCTGACAACAAGAGTCTGTCTTTTAATTCCACTAAAACTGATAATCATTCAGCTAGCGCAGAGAACCACCTGTTCCAATTGATTGGTGGCTTTTGCCACTTTCAACCATTGAATATAAAAGTTGGGAAGTCATGTTGCAGCTGTATGAAACTTCAGATAGACCACATTTGAGTATTGTGTGCAGTTCTGGTTGCCATATCACAGGAAGGATATGGAGGCTTTGGAGAGGGTGCAGAAGAGGTCACCAGGATATTGCCTGAATTGGAGAGCATCAGCTATTAGGAAAGTTTGAACAAACTTGGATTATTTTCTCTGGAACATCGGCAGCTGAGGGACGACCTGACACAAGTATACAAAATTATGAGAGGCAGAGATAAGGCAGGTAGTCGGAGTCTTTCTCCCACAGTAGAAATGTCAAAGGTTAATGCTAAAGGTTTATGGTGAGGGGGCAAAGTTTAAAACAGTATTGCAAGACAAGTTCTTTTCCTTTAAAAACACACAGACAGTAGCAGATGTCTGGAAGATGCTGCCAGAGCTGGTGGTAGAAGCAGTCATAGCAACGCTTAAGAGGCATCCAGGCAGACACATGAACAGGCAGGGAATAGAGGGATAAGGACCATGTGCAGGCAGATGGGATTAGTTGGATTGGCATCATGGTCAGCACAGACACGGTGGGCCGAAAGGCCTGTTCCTGAGTTGTACTGTTCTATGTTCTATATTTAATGAAAGCACCTCACATTCTTCTAAACTCAAGAAGATATAGACCCAGGTTAACTTAATCTTTTCTCATAGGACAAACCCACACCCCATCATCTCTAGAATCAATCTGGTGAACCTTTGTTGAACTCCCTCTATCATAGGTTAATCCTTTCTTAGGTAGTGAGACCAGGCCTGTACACAATAGTCCAGGTGCAGTTCACCAGTGTCCTACATAATCACAGGAAGATATCTTTAGTGTTAAACCTCACAATACCACTGCAGTTTTTTTTCAGTTTCACCTGACATTCAGAGTCGATGAGCATGTGAGACAGAATAGGTTACAGGGAATTATGGAGCTGATGGGAATAGGTCTGGGAGCCAGCATAGATTCAGTGGCCCAAAAAGCCTCCTCTGTCATAAGGAAATATGAGAAAATGAGAAATAAAAGCAGAAAATGCTGGAAACACTCAGCAGGTCAGGTAGCATCTGTGGAGAGAGAATGAGAGTTAACATCATAGGTTCTAGACTGAAGAATATGGTAACAAGGTATTGTTGAGGTAAAACATTCCACAACATTATTTTGAAGAAGGGAAGAAGAATTTTTCAGTGTCCTGATCAAGGTATTCCCTTCAACCAACATTCAAGTGATTCGATGGCTGCAAATCAGAATGTCCTCAGATTGGAAAAGGTGCTAATTAAATGCAAGTTCTCTCGCTCCAAAAAGCAAATCGTTTCAAAATAAAAAATCTCAGCCAGCTGAATGTTGCAAAGCCAATTATTTTTTTAATAAAATTCCTTACAAAAGTAACTTTACTCCACAAAACAGGACAAGGGATTCTAAACTGATAACATGACTCCGTCTAACAAAAGATGACAACTCCTTCCACTCTGACAGTCCAAGAACTTCAAAATAATGGAAAGCAGAATTCATTGCCTGCTAACCTGAATGTCTGCGTTGGCCATGGAGTGCAGGGAGAACAATAGCCACACAAATAGAACTGGATTATGTGTTACAAGAAATCCCAATCCCACCTTCACCATCTGAACTGAAGCGATTTTCAGTGCACCTTTTCCTAATGCTCTCTCCACAGCAACTGGTCCTGTCGCAGTGGCTCTTGATGCTTCTTTCAGACATCAACTGGTTGACCCATTGTATACAGGTATTTGTGTGTGTGTGTGAGAGAGACAGACAGACAGACAGACAGACAGACAGACACAGAGAGGGAGATGTGTAAAGAAAGAGAGAAGCAAAGACAGAAACGGAGCTCACATCAGGAAGAGGATGCACTGCAGTGAAACAGGGTGAGAGAGTGAGAAAGCTAACCTCTGGTGGCCCTTACTGTAGGTAAGCCAGACAGGGTGCCCTCATGTAGAGGAGGCTGTTGATTATAATGTGGTCACTCCACTGGGCAGAAAGAGGGAGTGACAAGGGGCCGTCTCACACAATAGATTGGATGTGTTCCAGCTTCTCCTCGTACATACGATGGAATGCTTTAGCCAGGCTCAGGAATGGAGTGTTGCAGTTCTCCATCTCTTTCTGGAATAACAGAGAGTGAAAGATGCTCAAAGGCAAAATGCAGCTTCAAAATTATCCCCAACCCTTCCCTTCACACCAGTGTGCAACACTCCCAGCTAACCTCTGGAAAGACCTTTAGGTTGCTTGCTGTCACTCACCTTTCTCTCCTCTTTAAACGTCATTATTTTATCTTCAGTTTGTGCATTCTTCTACATAGTTATGCATTTTCACCTCCAGCTCAGTCACAGGAGCATCAGTAGCAGTTACACACTCATGCAGTAGAGCAGAGTCAGGTTGGAGGCTAGCAGAAGGTTCATGGGTCGTTAATGAGCTTCCCTCACTGAGAATGGCTGCAGCTCCCTTAACCGCCTTGACTGAACAGCTCTACCTCAGTAGCTGGAAACTAATGCACCTGCCCTCCCTAACCAGCCCTCTCCAATCCAAATTATCTAGTTCAACAGCTCAGTGCACTCAATCGAATGAGAGCTTTTCAAGTAGTTAGTTCCCACCTCACTCAGTATATGTCAATCACTGCTCTGTGTTCTCACTCTCACTTTCTGAGTCAGAAGCCATGGACTCAAGTCACTCTTCAGTGTCAAAAGTTTAGGCTGATATCCCCAGTCTGGTACTGATAGAATGCCACAATATTAAAAAAATCCTCCTTCAGATGAGCAAGGGTTAACATAAAAGATCATGGCACAGTTCTGAAGAAAAGCAGCTTACCTCCCGTGTTCTGACTAATATCCATCCCTAAATCAACATTAGTTAAATCAACATCATTAAGATCAATTATTCCGTCAATGCCACATTGCTGTTTGTTGGAACTCACTATAGGCAAATTATCCACCACATTTTCTAAATTACAGTACTGTCCAAACCTCACAAGTAATTTGTTGCTAGTAAAACACTTTATGAGTTCCTGAGATAATGAAAGATGACTCAAGGCCTGGCTGAAAGTTACTTCCTGACAGGTAGGATGGCCACGTGGTGAGATGTGGCTTGTGGGTTGACGTGCAGCAACCCGGATCCTGGCAAATAGCTCTTTGGGGAGAAGGAGGAAGAGGGAAACAGAGCAGTATTGTTCCCTGTACTTACAGCGGAGGTCTCAAAGTATTCCAGACCCTGCCTGGCTGCCCATTCCTGTGCCTGTGTGTACTCCACCATTCGCCTGCTTGCTAAATCCATCTTGTTGCCCACGAGAACTCCTGCAAACCAATAAAACAAACAATAGAACTAAGGTACAAGATTTAAAGTGGAAAACTTCCGCTTAATTATACACAGTTTCCTACATTCTACAATGACATCCCTGGAGCGATAGAAGCACTGACCTGGCAGCTGGCCGTTGGGAGCCTGAGCTCGGGCCCTTTCCAGCCACTTTGTACAGCTGTTGAAGGACATTGCATTGGTGATGTCATACACAAGGCAGATGGCCCCTGCAAGCTCCCACTGATTAAATTAAGCAAATACAGAGTGATTTAAAATTCCTATTTTTTCATCATCAATGGATTTAAACATTGCAACTATCACATGGGCAGCACAGTGGTGCAGCTAGTAGATCCACTGCCACTGCACTGGAGACCTGGGTTCAATCCTGACCTCGGGTGCTGCCTACACATTGTCCCTGTGACCCCATGAGTTTCCCTGAGTGATGCGGTTCCCTCCCACATCCCAAAGACACGTAGGTTGGTAGGTTAATTGGTCACTATAAATTACCCCTAGTGTGCAGGTGAGTGGTAGAATCTGGGTGAGGTCGGGGTGGGGGAGGGAAGATGGAGTGAATAAGAATAGGATTAATGGGTAGGATTAGTATAAATGGGTGCTCGATGGTCAGTGTGGACAGTGGACCAAAGAGCTTGTTTCCATGCTCTCTAGGACTATGACTTTAGCACCCTAAATGAGAATAACTGCAGCAATTTAAGAAGGCAGCTCTCCACTGCCTTCTCAAGGGCAATTACGGACGGTCAATAAATGGTGGCTTAGCCAGTAATGCCATATCCAGTGAATGAGTAAAACAGAAGAAAAATCAAATTATCCTATGGAAACTGCACTCAGCTGTGGATAGCCTTAGGCTCCATTTCAGTGCAATATTCAAATCAGATAGGCAAGTTCCAGAACAAAAGGCAACACTGTGACCCCAGGGAAAACCATTCAGCAGAGCGCCCAACTTGCAAGATAAACAATCTAGACAAAACAAGTTCATAACTCCTCCACATGACTATAAGGGAATCAAGCAAGCAAAGCTGCTGAATTCTCGTAAAAATCACTTTAAGGAAAACTAGACTGCAGCAAAATAGCAAATTCAAGGAGCACAATGAAGTAGAGCCATCAAATAAGGAGCTCATTTTGCACCTAATGGCAGTAAGGAGAAACGCAAAAAAGCAAGAGCAGTTAAAAATCAACCCATTTACACTAGACTACATTCAAACATGTACCAACCCAGGGAGAGGATGGTGCTCGCATTCATTTCATTGCTAGTCATCTAGCATAGCCAGAGTAGCATGCAACATCATCCCTAGGAATCAAACAAAAACTACAGATGTTGGAAATCTGACATAAAAACAGAGAATGCTGGAAACGCTCAGTATCTATGGAAAGAGAAACAGAGTTAACATTTCAGGATGAAGACTCTTTTGATGATATAATTCCTTTTCCTTTCCCACAGACCCTGCCTGACCTGCTGAGTGTTTCCAGCATTTTCTGTTGTTATCTGAGTCATCTTTGGGAATGCTTTGATCCATAGCCTATGTGTTGCTTCACAGTGATGTTGGAAATGGCCTAATGGTAAATGCCTGCCCTATTTGGCACAAGTAGCAAGGTTGCCTCATTGAGAGTCAAATCCACTAATCGATCACCGTACTTGACTTTCCACCATGTCATAGAAGATCTCTTTCCCTGAAGAATCAAATAGGAAAAGCTCCTGGGAACAGAGAAGAGAGGGAGAATATAACAAATCAATGTCCAATTGCTGAAAGCCACACTAAACAGAAGCAGATAAAAATTTTTTAAAACTGCATATATGGAAATCTTAAACAAAACATAGATAATGCTAGAAAATCTCAGCAGATCAGACAACATCTGTGGATATAGAAACAGTCAAGAGTTTCAGAAGGGTCACAAACCTAAAACATGGACTGTTTCTCTTCCCACAGATGCTGCCTGACTTTGTGAGTTTTGCCAGCATTTTCTGTTTTTGTACTAAACAGGAACAGTTTGGTATTTCAGATAGAATGGTCAAGTTTCTTAAATACTCACCACACTGTCCGACGTGTCTGGGATAGAGATTGGATTTACAAAGATATCCACTCCAGTTGTCTAAACAGAAGAAGGAGTGTTAGTACATCCACGCTCCAATTTCCATGCCATTCTGTAACCTCACTAACTAGACCTCAATAAACCAACCACATTTACAAAATTCAAACCCAAATAAATTCCTGGAAGGTGGATCACAATTGGGATGATGGTGGCTTAGTGATCAAGTTACAAGTAATTTAGAAGTCTGGACTAACAATCCAGAGGCCACAGTTCGAATCCCACCATGGCAACTATGGAACTTATATTCAGTTAATAATCTGCAATTTAAAAAACAAATTAGTCATTACTAATGATGACCACAAATGTCCTATTGTCTGTCAGGAAAGAAAATCTGCCATCATCACCCAGTCTGGCCAATAACATCTCTCCAGACTAGCCAATGTGCTTGACTCTTAAATGCTCTGGAAAGCCACTTAGTTCATAGCCTTGTAAGCGACAGCAAGAAAAATCAATAAGTAAAACAAAAAGCTCAATGAAGCCCAGAAAAGTCAGCACTGGAATCTAGTATCTATACTGAAATATTGCCTCCCAACAGTATGCTCCTCCCCACCACCCCCTCCCCTGAAACCATCTTCCATGTTGTGTCCAGGCAGGTGAGTAAGGATCAACAGGGGAGTAGTTGTCACATCTCACCAACTTTCAGAAAAGTTACAAAGATCCTAGAAGATCTGTACAATATAATTTCTCCACATCTTCAACTGCCTTACTGATAAAAACCTATGGATCTTAAAGCTCCAAATGACCTCTGGCATCCACAGCCCATTGGTAGAGAGAATTCAAGATTTCTACTACCCCTTGTATGACAATATGCACCTGATTTCACTCCTAAAAGCCCTGGCTTGATCTTAAGATTACAAACATGATGCAGCTGTCAACCATAACACCTCACAAGCGTGCTCTAGCATTCAGTAAGATCATGGCTGATTCTCCAATTTAACTCCATTTTTCAACCTGAATTTGTCCAAAACATATGGATCTCAATCTTGAATTACCGATGAGCACCCAATGCCCTCTTGGGATGGTGAATTCCAAATATTTACAACTCTGAAGGAGTTTCTTATCTCAATGCTAAATAAACAATCCTTTATCTTGAGTCTATCCTCCTTAGTTTTAGCCTCTACACTTTAAGGAAATATCTTTCCAGCATACTTTAGTCTTCTCCGGATCTCACAATATATCAATGCAATTACTATCTTTCTTCTGAAGTCTAAAGGATGGAGGCCCTTCCTGCTCAATCCCTCCTTGCAACCCAACATTATGCAACCTGTCCTCACAATGTAATCCTTTAATCCTGACATCAGGTTATTTTTCACTATTAAAATTCCTGTCAAGATGATCCTGCCCAACGCTGCTTTCTGGCCACGTGTTTCTAACCACCTCACAGTTGGTTCCACTCATCTTTGTTACATTAAAACCCATTCCTGAACCAATCAGCACAACCCTAATCACTAGTTTGGCAACACTATGACCACTTTGCACTAAAATGGACTTTGTTTTTTTTTGTTCTAATTGTGTTCTTTCTTGTAAGAAGTATGTATAATTTAGGCTTAATTTATGTTTTTCTTGTGAATGCTGCTCATATGACGCTGTGTGCCTGTGATGCTGTTGCAAGTTAGTTTTTCATTGCACCTGTGAAGTCAAGACAATAAACTCGACTTCGACCTGTTATTGCACCATGTCCACGCTTTGCTTTAAAGCCTTTCTCAGCAAATGGGGAGGGCAACAGCTGCTCCAAGCAGATTTCTACTGTCTTGTAGTTCCTCTCAGCATCTTTCTGAGACAACAGGCTGCATGTGTTTCTAGCACAGGGGGAGCAATTAAGCCATCTCCCAAATGTCTTCTTCAACCAATTTATTAGATTTTTGCAATTCCACAGTTCCACTTGAAGCAACAAGGCCCTAAAGCTCCTTAAGTCTTTACCTCTGAAAACAAAAAATGCAGAGCATGAAAATCTGAAATAAAAACAGAAAATGTTGCACTCAGTAGGTCGGGCAGCTTCTGTGGAGGGAATTTTCCATAGGTGCCAGACCTGCCGAGTATTTTCAACATTTGTTATTTTTCAATTTAGATCTTTATCTATATCCTCACCTTAAATCGTCCTCTCTGATCAAGTGTTGCACTGCATGCACTAAGACAGGCGTTGTGTCAAATTTCTTTCCAAGTTCATTCCTGTCTCTCACCAAGCCCTGTTTACACATCAGGCCAATGCTCGCTATCTTATATGGAAATTACTGGACTGCAAAACAATCTTGTTAAACTTTATCTCTTGTTAAACAATCACTTTATTACAAGGGACTATATAATACAAGTTGTTTTTAGGACATCAATGTTTTTTTTAATTTATGCTCATTCTCAGCATCATTGGCAATACCTGTTCAATTACTGTGCACTGCTTTATTTACTTGCAAGACACAAAATGCATCAAGGGGTATGTGGAGAGAGCAGGAATATAGCATTGAGATAGAGGGTCAGCCATGATCAAAGTGAATGGCAAAGCAAGCTTGAAAGATTGAATGTCCGTATTTCCTGGTCAGGCTCCTACTTTTCTATGATTTTCTATCTTACTACTGCTGTAAAATCACATAAACTTCACCTCTAGACTTTTTTACATGGCTAAATCACAGATCAATAGACCTACCAAGGTATAATTTTTCAGAAAATGAGCACTTTCACTGCGAAATACTTGTACCAGCGCACTCTTCCCAACAGTGGAATCACCTAAAAAAAGTTTAAAAATTACATAAAAGAATACATTGTGCACACAGTTTAGTGGAATTTGGTACAAAAACAGAAAATACTGGAAACATGCACCAGGTGAGGCAGCTTCTGTGGAAAGAAAAAGTTAATGTTTCGGGTCCGGGATCCTTTGTCAGAACCCTTGACAAAGCCTCCTGGATCAGAAGCATTAACTCTTGATCCTTCCACTGATGCTGCCTGACCTGAGTGTTTCCAGCACTTTCGTTTTTTTTTCAAATTTCCATCACGGCAGGCACGGTAGTGTAGTGGTTAGTGTAACGCTTTACAGCGCCAGTGACCCGGGTTCAAATCTGGCCACTGTCTGTAAGGAGTTTGTACGTTCTCCCCGTGTCTGCACGGGTTTCCTCCGGGTGCTCCGGTTTCCTCCGACATTCCAAAGACGTATGGGTTAGGAAGTTGTGGGCATGCTATGTTAGCGCCGGACATGTGGCGACACTTGCAGGCTGCCCCCAGAATACTCTACGCAAAAAGATGTATTTCACTGTGTGTTTCAATGTACATGTGACTAATAAAGATATCTTATCTTATCATACACAGCTTTTTTTAAAGAGACACAAGACACTGTACATGCTGAAATTTGGAGCAACAAACAGTCTACTGGACAAACTCAGCAGGTCAAGCAGCATCTGTTTGGGGAAAGGAATTGTTAGCATTTTGGGTGGAAACCCTGAATTTTTTTTTAAGTTTTGTTTACTGGAACATGATAGATGTGTGACTGGACAAGTAATCCAGAAGTTGCTGCAAACATCCTTCTTAAGTCTCAATGAGCTGGACCTTCCTCCCAGCAGTTTCCTGCTTGTATCGTCACCGCACTACATGGTAAATGTTAACTTACCTTTTGCAGACTCCCCACTACTGCCTATTGCAACATAATCCTGTCACATAGAAGGGCAGGTAAAAGCCATAATCGAAGACAAAGGCAGCTACTGACAATTTTGAATGCTTGTGACATTTAGAAACAGTCAAAACCTATAAATAAACATTGTAGACATTAAAAGCTTTTAAAATAAATTCAATACAAGATAATAGGGATAAACTGTGTAACCATTGTCAGTTTAACCTGGGGAAAGCTTCTGAAACAATGCTCAAGCATGGATTTGTTAAAGACAAATTGTGCCTAACCAACTTGATAGAGATTTTTGAAGTGAAGAGTGGTTGATGAGGGAAATGTCACTGACCTGATATATACAGACTTCCAAAAGGCTTTGGCTAAAGTGCCACGTAATATATTTGTCATCAAGAATAAATGCCATGAAATAAAAGGGGCTGTAGTAGCATGGACAGAAAATTGGTGAAGCAATAGTAACAATGGAAAGTAATAATGGAAAGTTTCCTGATGGAGGGAAGTGTACAGTAGAATTTCCCAGGGGTTGGTACTAGGACTCTGCTTTTCTTAATATACATTAATGATCTGGACTTTGCTGTACAAGACACAACTTCCAAATCTGCAGATGATACAAAACCTGGAGTTGTAGTAATATGTAATAAACTTCAAAAGGATAAAGGCATGGTGGGTGGCAAGTAAAAGCTAATGCTGAGAAATGCAAAATGTTTAATTTTGAGAGGAAGAATTAGAAGAGACAATATACGCTGGAGCAGAAATCTAAAAGAGGTGCAAGAAAAAAAGATCTGGAGGCACATCTAAACAGTTTGTTGAAAATGGCCAAATGAGAAAGTGGTTGAAGAAAGCATAAGGATCTCGGGCATTATAAATAGAGACGTAGAACACAAGAGCAAAGAATTGTGATGAATCTGTATAAAACACTACAACTAAAGTATTATGTCCACTTCTGGGCCCTACATTTAGCAACTATGTAAAAGCTTTAGACAGAATGCAAAAGAGATTTACCAAAATGACCCTAGGGTTGAGGGACTTTGTTGATATGTATGGACAGGCGATGCTGTGATAGTTCTCCTTGGAATGAGAGAATCTGATATTTAAAATCATGAAGGGTGCAGCAGAATAGAAATAGAAGGAAACTGTTCCCAGTGGCAGAGGGGTCAAAAACTAAGGTACAAGGAAAAAAGGAGACTGACAGAAAACAAAACTCAATGTGAAGAGAAAATATTTACGGAGTGAGGAGTTACTGACAGGCTTAATAGTGAAGGTAGATTCAATTGTAGGGTTCAAGAGAGAGCCGGGGAAGTACCCTAAAGGGAGGGAGGGGGGTGGAATAGCAGGGCTATGGGAGAAGGCTGGGGAGTGGGACTAGCAGGATTTTTCTTACAGTGTGAACATTTTTTAAAAAGCCGATTTTCTTTTATACACATTGCTACTGCTCGTTTGATTTCATGGGGTTTATTCTTGATGATAAGACTATTATGTGGCACT